>NC_139218.1:213655494-214255494 GCF_055691185.1 Crinia signifera | reverse complement strand
CCAAACAGGGCAACAGGGGAACCAAACATGACATTTGAACCGCGGGCAAATGTGGTGACCCTCGGCACGGATTTTGACACAGGATGCTGACACACACAGCTCAATGGAAGATTTGGGAAGACATAACGGTGGAGATTAATGGGGACACAAGTTCATTTGCGGGCACGTTTGCCCCTGGCAGGCTCCTTGCCACGTGCAGCAGCTCTTCGGCCTCGCCCACGGCCACAGTCAGATGGTGTGTCACGTGGAGCACATGCTGGGGAGGGGGTGGATCTTCTTCCCCCTCTGGCAGCAGGGAGTGATGATGGTGGTAATGCACCAGAAACGGGTGACATTAGGACCCTATTGGTGGTAACTAGCTCCACCATAAGTTCATTATGGCAGAGGAGGAGTTCATTTTGCCGCAGGGCTTGATCAGCCAGCACCTGCAGGCTAGCAGCAATAGCCTGCATGCTCGCAGCAATACTCTGCTGGCTGTTGGTCAAACCCTGCAGCACCTCCTCGGCCCTACGCACCCGCTCTGATGCCGAGTCTCCCTGCTGCACAATACTTTCAAGCACATGCCCCCACGTGGACAATTCAGCCGCGGACATTGCCGGCTGCTGCTGCACGGGCCTGCTACTGGGGCCAGGTGGCACAGACTCCACAACCTCCTCAAGAGATTCTTGACCAAGCGGTGGGGATGCTGTTGAACGAGAAAATACCAATTACCACACATTCCATGCAAAATTCAAAACATCTACTTATGGCCTGGCAAATAATTACCTTCAAGCGTAGAAGCCATCAATTCCGCTGGGGACTCGCTGTCTATGGTGCTCACCCCCCGGACCTCCTCCACTGCTATGCAGCACTGTGCCATCTCTTCCAGGGGGGTGAGCTTCAGCTTGCCAGGCATGGGGCCAGCCCCAGAGGTGTGGCTGTGTTCCCACCGCTGGGTCAATTTCTTCTTGAGGTTCCCTTTGAAGTCGTGCCACCTGCAATCAAAGTGTACATATTAATACACGTCACTCCTCATGTTTGCTGTAGCACCCATTGCAATCTGAAACATAATACAACATGTGCCTCCTGACACCAAACTTAGATTATATTAATTTTGAAAAACAACCCTTAGAAGATACAACCACAGTCACCCTACAATAACTATCAAATCAATATCATGGCAAACATGTCTGTGCCTCCAAGCAACGTGACCACCCATTGACCAACTCCATCTAATATTGAATGTAAACATTACTGGACTTGTACTGCTCAAATGTAACACACATGTACTTGCCTCTTCTTAACGTGCTCCGCCTCACGAACTTGTGGAGCCACCGCATTAATCTCCGCCGTTATCTCCTCCCAGATCTTCCATCTCCTTGTGTGTGTCAACTTTACCGGTGGGCACTCTATCAAATCACGTGCCCGGGTCACCAGGATGTCAAGCTCCTGCGGTTCATATGCCATGTTTCTTGTGGTTGGTTCCTCTGTTGCCCGACTGGGGCCACGGGCACGACCACTGGCACCGCCACTGCCACTGGCACTGCCACGGCCACCGGTTGCTGTACTTGAAGTGCTGGCCTGGCTACTCTGTTGGGAAGCCACCTGCTGTGTTCCCAATGATTCTGCTGATGCTGAGGATGGGCCAGCTGCTGATTGGCCTGATGTTGATGGCCCATCTGGCTGCTCTGGGTTGAGGGGGACATAGGTGGTGTTTGACTCCATGCGGGACAAGAGGTTCTGCACCACCTGTTCTTCCTCTGACTCTGAGCCAGCCATGTTTGCAACAACTGTTTGCCTTTCTAGGACCACTTTAAATACTATTTCTGTAATTGGCGTTAATCAGCTGCAACCTGCGTTCCGTACGGACGCGTTCCGTACGGCAGCGTCAACCGTGCGGCGCATACGGCACGCCCCTTGGTGTGGATAAATATTTCACAAAAACCTGGCAAACTGAGTAAGTCTGATTTAGTAGCTAAATGCAGATTTGAACACCAAAGACCAAATAAAACTGAGGTCACACATGAAATGTATATTTGAATGTACATCTGTACTGTGCACTTGTTTGGTATGTAGTACAACTGACACTACCCATTCCATATGTAAATCCAGTCCACCACTTAGCCACAAGTAATCAGTGCTAGCATCCAAATCACATGTGAAAGCACTCCAAATTCAGGCTGGATGCTAGCTACTTTTCATTCCACCTCTGTAGTATGGGCCAGTAGAAGGTAAGTGTACACATGGCAGCATGGCCTAATTTTGGCAAAAGGTCTGCCACTATTTGCTATGTTTCTGCTGCATAGCTTTCATTATAAAATAGCTGTTTAGTACCTTGTTGAGTTATGTGTAAGTGTCTAGTGATGCAGACTATTTCACCTGTTGCTTATACCCATGTTTGGTGAATGTTAGAGATTATATATAATGTGTTTCCATCTTATTTTACACTGTCTGTTTAGGATGGGTGTGCGATGCAATGGGTTAGCCGTCTGTTCGGGCGCATACACGCTGTTAGTGTAAAAATGAACAATAAAGTTAATACCAAATATCACTCTGATCAACCAATGACAGGACATGATGGTTTGATTTGTGCCATTGCTAAGATGGCGGCCTATGGCAAAGCAGCCCCTTTTTCCCCTGCAGAGCTAAGGACACTGGTCGCCGTGCAGGGCCATTCATTACTAACAGGCAGAAACGTAATGCCTATGCGGTGGCCCGCCGGCGCATATACGCCCGTACGCAGGTGCGGCGGACCATCGCACAGCTGGAGCGGCGGTGGTCCGACTTGAGATGACGCCAGCCGGATTTGCTCCAGCAAATCAGGGCCAGCATAGCGAGATGTGAGTGTTTATACATGAAATGGCCATTTGTACATGATTGCTTACATGACCTTATTTAAGGCAATAAGGCCACCAGCCTGATCATGAGTGAAACATGGCATACACTATATGTGTGCTACTTCCTGGTTGACACCCTGTAATGGTGATAAAATATGTCATTGAGTAGGATTAATGTTTGTGATGCTTACAATGGCCCAAATGTCACAGCATACCTGCCATGTTACAGGCTGTGTTTTGTAAAGGCCACAAAGGAGCTGTTTGCCTGTACAATTATCTGTACTTATAACCTTTGCATTTATAGCTTGATAAGGCTTAATACAAATGACCCCTAATCAGCACTTTTTTGTTTTTTTCCCAAACACAGCACGGGATCGAGCAAGACAGGCCCGGGAGGAGCCAGAGGTGGGCCAGGAGGAGGTTGGCCAACCAAAGGCCCAGGAGGTGCCTCAGGAGGAAGGGATGGCGGAGGAGGTGGCACACGAAGTGGAGGAGGAGGAGGATGGGTGGGCGGTGGAGGAGCTGGCAACAGAGGAGGAGGTGCCACCAGAGGAGGAGGTGCCAGCAGTGGAGGCCCCTCATGAAGAGGAAGAGGACGATTTTGAGGCCTGTGAGGTCGTCCAGGCACCAGGAATTGGTATGTATACATAAGGATTAATTTTTCCTTTTGTCATCTACTATTTGCTATGTAGCACTGGTGATTCAATTGTGTTTTTCAATACTATAAAGTGATTAAACAAACTGGGTAGCAACAGACACACGTAGGGGTTAGATAGGGTGGGCAAACCATCCCTTTCATCCAGGACACATATTAATGACACAGGTTGTGGGGATGGCTTTCAGGTCGATTTTAAGTGTCAATGAACCAGTGTAGTTAATCTGTATCCTGGAAGAAAGGGATGACGTGCTCATGTAAGGGTTACATGTCCCTGCTGCAAGCGTACAATCTGTAGCCTCATATAGGTGAGTATAGTTTACAGGTGCTAAATTTGACCAAACTAGATTCAGTATGGCATAAATGGAGTATGGACAGGCGTGGCTTAGACTGGAGTAACAAGTGGTCAGTGCCCCTGGGCCCTCCTGTAGCTAACCACCCCCTGCGGTCTGCATGTATGTTTGCCACCATAATTGTTAGATGATTTGATCTTAGTAATGATTTTGTGCATGGGAGTGGGTTAGTGCTGCAGCTTCACCTAACTGGCATTATGACAATGATTTCTGGAGCAGACCATCAGCAGGCAAGCCATGCTTGATTGCACCAATGTACTGTGCATTCCTGAGAGTTGTGTAACTCCCCTGCCAGGCTCCATCATATAACAGACACTGAACTTTGTTTGCAGAATTGTGATTGGTGCAGCGCGTGACATGCTTCTCACAGCTTAGTCATGGGTGGCTTTGGATTGAGAAGGAGCAGTATGACTGTGAGGTGTTCTACAGAGTAAAGGGTAGAGGGCCAAAATCAGGCTTTCCATGTAGTATGTATGCATGTATGTATAGGTGTATGTGTCATATATATAGTTATATATGTGTGTATATATATATATATATATATATATATATATATATATATATATATATATATACACACATATACACACACACCTGTCACGGTGCATGTTTAAAATGTAGGTTTGACTATGTTAAATGTATGCATGAATATCATTATTAATTTTTCTATTTGTATTTCCTCCACAGATGAGCCTGCCCAAGCAGAGGAGGGTCGCCGTGGGGCCCTCCTAAGAATTCGAGGCCTGATGCGGCAGATGTTGTCCGAAATGGACCGCCTCATTGACGCGGAAAATTAATTTATGCCCCTTTTTTTTTTCATTTTTATAATAATAAATAGTTATTTAAAGTTCTAAGTTGTCAGTGTTTTTTTCTAACATGCAAAAGTATATGTGTAACTTGTTTAAAATCTTTTAAATAAGCAAAATGTAAATAGTGTATATAGATGTATGTTAGGGTCACATGCTGTAAGGGTTAATGTGTGTCATGAATGTAGTAGGAATGTGGGTCAGTATAGATGAGCATTTAATTGATTGAAATTGATAACAATCCCTTTTTCAGGAGGTTGCCTAATTGCCTAAGTGGGTCATGTGATCGCTGTGTGTACTCAGTAAAAAAGTGTGGGATTGAGCGAAAATACTCCGCATCGGGCGTATGGACAGCTTCCCGTACGTTCTGACGCGGTAAGACCGTGCTTGTGCGGGAAGACCGTGCAGAATCTGTACGTTTCCACCGCACAGGCACGGTTTGTATGTCGTCCATACACATGCCCTGTTCTTAACCCCTTCATGACAGAGCCAGTTTGTGCCTTCATGACAGAGCCCTTTTTTTCAAATCTGACATGTCTCACTTAAGTGGGGATAACTTTTTTTTGCTTTTACTTATCCCAGTGATTTTGAGATTGTTTTCTCGTGACAGATTGTACTTCAAGTTAGTGGTAAATTTTCATCGATACAGTCTGTGTTTTTTTGTGAAAAATACCAAAATATCGTGAAAAAATGGAAAATTTAGCAATTTGCAAAATGTTAAATTTTCTGCTTGTGAGACAAATAATCATACCACTCAAAATAGTTAATAACTAACATAGACCATATGTCTACTTTATGTTTCCATCATTATTTCAACTTCCTTTTAATTTTTTTGGACACTAGGAGGCTTACAATATGAATAGCAAATTCTCAAATTTTCATGAAAATTTCAAACACTGATTTTTTTAGGGACCAGTTCAGTTCTGATGTGACTTTGAGGGACTTGTATGTGAGACACCCCCATAAATGATGCCATTTCAAAAACTGCACCCCTCACAGTATTCAAAACAGCATTTTAGAAGTTTGTTAACCCTTTAGGTGTTTCACAGGAATTAAAACAAAGTGTAGGTGAAATTTCAAAATTTCTTTTTTTTTGCAGAGTTTCAATTTTAATACATTTTTCTAACAAATACAGTAGATTTTACTAGAGAAATGTGACTAAAAATTGATTCCCCCAATTCTTTTGTTTTCAAAAATATCCTATATGTGGCCCTAGTGTGCACGTTGACCAAACCACAGGCTTCATAATAGAAGGAGCACCTACTTGATTTTGGAGCCTCCTTTTTATGAGATTTTTTTTTAGGCACCATGTAGGTTTCTAGGCACCATAAGTGCTAAAAGTTAGGAACCTCCCCCACAAGTCACCCCATTTTGCAATCTACACCCCTCAGGGAATTCATCTAGGGGTATAGTGTACATTTCAAACCCCCAGGGGTTTCACCAATTTTGGTACAACTGGGATGTGAAAATGGAAAATTACATTTTTTTACACAAACATGCAGTTCTGGCTCAAAATTTTTCATTTTCACAAGGAATGAAGGAGACAAAGCACCCCAAAATCTGTGCCCCAATTTCTCCCGAGTACGGCAATGCCTCACATGTGACCAAAAAATACCAGTTGGGTGCATGGCAGGACTTAGAAGGGAAGGAGTGATTTTTGGATTTTGCAGCTCAGATTCTGGTGGAATTTTGGTGGGTGCTATGTCGCATTAGCAAGACCCCCCAAGCACCAATACAGTGGAACCCCCCCACAAGTGACCCCATTTTGCAAACTACACCCCTCAGGGAATTCATCTAGGGGTATAGTGTACATTTCAAACCCCCAGGGGTTTCACCAATTTTGGTATAACTGGGATGTGAAAATGGAAAATTACATTTTTTTACACAAACATGCAGTTCTGGCTCAAAATTTTTCATTTTCACAAGGAATGAAGGAGACAAAGCATCCCAAAATCTGTGCCCCAATTTCTCCCGAGTACGGCAATGCCTCACATGTGACCAAAAAATACCAGTTGGGTGCATGGCAGGACTCAGAAGGGAAGGAGTGATTTTTGGATTTTGCAGCAAAGATTTTGGTGGAATGAATGGTGGGTGCTATGTTGCATTAGCAAGACTCCCAAAGCACCAATACAGTGGAACCCCCCCACAAGTCACCCCATTTTGCAAAGTACACCCCTCAGGGAATTCATCTAGGGGTATAGTGTACATTTCAAACCCCCAGGGGTTTCACCAATTTTGGTACAACTGGGATGTGAAAATGGAAAATTACATTTTTTTACACAAACATGCAGTTCTGGCTCAAAATTTTTCATTTTCACAAGGAATGAAGGAGACAAAGCACCCCAAAATCTGTGCCCCAATTTCTCCCGAGTACGGCAATGCCTCACATGTGACCAAAAAATACCAGTTGGGTGCATGGCAGGACTCAGAAGGGAAGGAGTGATTTTTGGATTTTGCAGCAAAGATTTTGGTGGAATGAATGGTGGGTGCTATGTTGCATTAGCAAGACTCCCAAAGCACCAATACAGTGGAACCCCCCCACAAGTCACCCCATTTTGCAAAGTACACCCCTCAGGGAATTCATCTAGGGGTATAGTGTACATTTCAAACCCCCAGGGGTTTCACCAATTTTGGTACAACTGGGATGTGAAAATGGAAAATTACATTTTTTTACACAAACATGCAGTTCTGGCTCAAAATTTTTCATTTTCACAAGGAATGAAGGAGACAAAGCACCCCAAAATCTGTGCCCCAATTTCTCCCGAGTACGGCAATGCCTCACATGTGACCAAAAAATACCAGTTGGGTGCATGGCAGGACTTAGAAGGGAAGGAGTGATTTTTGGATTTTGCAGCTCAGATTCTGGTGGAATTTTGGTGGGTGCTATGTCGCATTAGCAAGACCCCCCAAGCACCAATACAGTGGAACCCCCCCACAAGTGACCCCATTTTGCAAACTACACCCCTCAGGGCATTCATCTAGGGGTATAGTGTACATTTCAAACCCCCAGGGGTTTCACCAATTTTGGTATAACTGGGATGTGAAAATGGAAAATTACATTTTTTTACACAAACATGCAGTTCTGGCTCAAAATTTTTCATTTTCACAAGGAATGAAGGAGACAAAGCACCCCAAAATCTGTGCCCCAATTTCTCCCGAGTACGGCAATGCCTCACATGTGACCAAAAAATACCAGTTGGGTGCATGGCAGGACTTAGAAGGGAAGGAGTGATTTTTGGATTTTGCAGCTCAGATTCTGGTGGAATTTTGGTGGGTGCTATGTCGCATTAGCAAGACCCCCCAAGCACCAATACAGTGGAACCCCCCCACAAGTGACCCCATTTTGCAAACTACACCCCTCAGGGAATTCATCTAGGGGTATAGTGTACATTTCAAACCCCCAGGGGTTTCACCAATTTTGGTATAACTGGGATGTGAAAATGGAAAATTACATTTTTTTACACAAACATGCAGTTCTGGCTCAAAATTTTTCATTTTCACAAGGAATGAAGGAGACAAAGCACCCCAAAATCTGTGCCCCAATTTCTCCCGAGTACGGCAATGCCTCACATGTGACCAAAAAATACCAGTTGGGTGCATGGCAGGACTTAGAAGGGAAGGAGTGATTTTTGGATTTTGCAGCTCAGATTCTGGTGGAATTTTGGTGGGTGCTATGTCGCATTAGCAAGACCCCCCAAGCACCAATACAGTGGAACCCCCCCACAAGTGACCCCATTTTGCAAACTACACCCCTCAGGGAATTCATCTAGGGGTATAGTGTACATTTCAAACCCCCAGGGGTTTCACCAATTTTGGTATAACTGGGATGTGAAAATGAAAAAAAATACATTTTTTTACACAAAAATGTACTTCTGGCTCAAAATGTTTCATTTTCACAAGGAATGAAGGAGACAAAGCACCCCAAAATCTGTGCCCCCATTTCTCCAGAGTACGGCAATGCCTCACATGTGACCAAAAAATACCAGTTGGGTGCATGGCAGGACTCAGAAGGGAAGGAGTGATTTTTGGATTTTGCAGCACAGATTTTGGTGGAATGAATGGTGGGTGCTATGTTGCATTACCAATACAGTGGAACCCCCCCACAAGTGACCCCATTTTGCAAACTACACCCCTCAGGGAATTCATCTAGGGGTATAGTGTACATTTCAAACCCCCAGGGGTTTCATCAATTTTGGTACAACTGGGCAGTGAAAATGAAAAAAATACATTTTTTTACACAAAAATGTACTTCTGGCTCAAAATTTTTCATTTTCACAAGGAATGAAGGAGACAAAGCACCCCAAAATCTGTGCCCCCATTTCTCCAGAGTACGGCAATGCCTCACATGTGACCAAAAAATACCAGTTGGGTGCATGGCAGAACTCAGAAGGGAAGGAGTGATTTTTGGATTTTGCAGCACAGATTTTGGTGGAATGAATGGTGGGTGCTATGTTGCATTACCAATACAGTGGAACCCCCCACAAGTGACCCCATTTTGCAAACTACACCCCTCAGGGAATTCATCTAGGGGTATAGTGTACATTTCAAACCCCCAGGGGTTTCATCAATTTTGGTACAACTGGGCAGTGAAAATGAAAAAAATACATTTTTTTACACAAAAATGTACTTCTGGCTCAAAATTTTTCATTTTCACAAGGAATGAAGGAGACAAAGCACCCCAAAATCTGTGCCCCCATTTCTCCAGAGTACGGCAATGCCTCACATGTGACCAAAAAATACCAGTTGGGTGCATGGCAGGACTCAGAAGGGAAGGAGTGATTTTTGGATTTTGCAGCACAGATTTTGGTGGAATGAATGGTGGGTGCTATGTTGCATTACCAATACAGTGGAACCCCCCCACAAGTGACCCCATTTTGCAAACTACACCCCTCAGGGAATTCATCTAGGGGTATAGTGTACATTTCAAACCCCCAGGGGTTTCATCAATTTTGGTACAACTGGGCAGTGAAAATGAAAAAAATACATTTTTTTACACAAAAATTTACTTCTGGCTCAAAATTTTTCATTTTCACAAGGAATGAAGGAGACAAAGCACCCCAAAATCTGTGCCCCAATTTCTCCAGAGTACGGCAATGCCTCACATGTGACCAAAAAATACCAGTTGGGTGCATGGCAGGACTCAGAAGGGAAGGAGTGATTTTTGGTTTTTGCAGCTCAGATTCTGGTGGAATGAATGGTGGGTGCTATGTGGCATTAGCAAGACCCCCGAAGCACGGTGAAATGATGAACCTAATAATCCATAGATGTGTGGTATATTTTGAAACACTCCTTTATACATAGGCCGGGTTTGTCGGGGCAAGTTTCACAGTGGAAAATAGTTTCCTTTCTTATTCCCTTTTTATAGCAAACTTTGCACCTTTTTTGTGTCCTGCCCTTTCTTGCAGTGGAGGGGATTTCGTTGGGAAAATGCTGCCCTGGTACAATACGGGGGCCAGTACTAGAAGTACTGGGGCCCTCTGCCTGCTGATTCCCAAATGTTAGGCTCTTTATGACTTCCTCTTGAAAGTGCATAAATGTCCCCCTCTGGCCGGTAGAACGGAATAGCACGTAAGCGTTATACAGTGCCATCTGGATGATATACACGGCCAGCTTCTTGTACCAGATATTTGTTTTCCGCAGGGCACTGTACGGCTTCAGTACCTGATCTGAAAGATCCACTCCGCCCATGTACTTATTGTAATCTAGGATACAATTTGGTTTTGAGGTGTGGGTACTGGTACCTCGTACAGGGATGGAGGTGGTACTGTCTCCATGAATTGTTGTCAGTATAAGGACATCCCTCTTGTCCTTATATTTGACCAACAACATATTTTCGGTGCATATTCCCCTGCTTTCACCCCTTCTCATTACTTGGGCAATGTGCGTTTTGGGGAGGCCTCTTTGGTTCTTGCGCACAGTACCGCAAGCTGCTGTACCTCTTGAACCAAGGGCCTTAAACAGGGGGATGCTGGTGTAAAAGTTATCCACATAGAGGTGATAACCCTTATCCAGGAAGGGGTGCATTAAATCCCAGACAATTTTTCCACTAACACCTACGAGGGAGGGGGGGCATTCTGGTGGTTCAATTCTTGAATCCTTCCCTTCATATACCCTAAACTTGTGGGTGTACCCTGTGGTGCTTTCACACAGCTTATACATTTTTAGGCCATACCTTGCCCTCTTACTGGGAAGGTACTGGCGGAATTTAACCCTTCCTTTAAAATGTATAAGGGACTCGTCGATACTAATACATTTATCAGGGATGTATAGCTCTGCAAATTTGGCACTGAAATGATCAATGACCGGCCTGACTTTGAATAGCCTGTCAAAGGTGGGATCATCTCTGGGTGGGCACTGTGCATTATCGGTGTAATGTATAAATTTATGGATTGCCTCAAAACGAGCCCGGGGCATGGCCATACGGTGAAATGGGGTGCTGTACAGAACATCTGTACTCCAATATTGCCTAATTTGTGGCTTTTTTACTATGCCCATATGTAACACCAGACCCCAAAACGTCATCATCTCTACTGCATCTACAGGGGTCCACCTAGCAAATGATGACGTGGGGTTTTGAGCAATAAACTGCTGGGCATATAAATTAGTTTGGTCCACCATTAAATTTATAAAATCATCAGAGAAAAATAATTTGAAAAAGTCAATTTCTCTGAGACCTGTTGAATCAAATTGGATTCCTGGGATGGCCAAAAACTCAGGAACCTGGGGCTCAAAATTGTCTGGTGGTGGGGTCCATACGAGATCAATTATTGGGGGGGGGGTCTCAGCTGCTCTACGGGGGCGTCTTTGAGGGGGTCCCTCATCATCAGAGGAGGAAGAGGAGCTTAAGACAAATCCTTCAAATTCCCCGCTTGCCTCACTGGCTGTGTCAGAGTCAGAGGCAAGCATGGCATATGCCTCCTCCACCGAATACATTCTCCTGGATGACTGGGACGACATTTGGGATGACATTTGGGATGCCATTTATATTTTTGTGTTACTGGTAGTGAAATGTTTCAACACGTGTATAGTGTAGGGGGGGGGTACAAACTTTATTTCAACCCGGGGGGTATGTAGTGTGTAGTGTGTATGTAGTGCAGAAAAAAAAAATACAAAAAAAAAAAAATTGAAGGGTTCAAAAAAAAAAAAAATGGAAGGGGTTAAAAAAAAATGGAAGGGGTTAAAAAAAAATGGAAGGGGTTAAAAAAAAAAAAAAATGGAAGGGGTTAAAAAAAAAAAAAGGTCCTGCGCCAAAAATTGAGCACAGATGTTGGTCAGTAACGTCCGTCACTGAACAGCGCTCAAAGGCAACAGGAATTTGATCCCAAAAAAAAAAAAAATAGATCAACCCTGTGCCGAAAAAGCTGATCAGTGATGTACGTCACTGATCAGCGCACAGTGGCCACAGGACACACACAAAATCACAGTGTGTGTAAAAAAAAAAATGTAAAAAAGACCCCACAGCACTCACAAAAAATAAAAAAAGGTGATCAGTGATGCGACACTGATTACCAGTGAGGGGCAGCAGGTGCACAACCTTTGGTGGTACTGACAGGTATATATAAAAAAAAAAACCTCTGTACCCCCAAAAAGTTGCTGATCACCTCAGATATAGTGATCAGCACAAAAGGCGGGGGCAGCAGACACAAAATTTAGCACTCTCTATCACTCTCTGTCACTATCTCTCTCTATCTCTCTATCTCTCACTATCTATCACTCTATGACACTGCAGCAGCAGCACTGACAGGTATATCTATATATAAAAAAAAACCTGCGCCCCCAAAAAGTTGCTGATCAGTTAATTTATACTGATCAGCACAAAAGGGGGGGCAGCAGTCAGTTATATAAAAAATATATAGCACAATCTGTCACTATCTCTCTATCTCTCTCTCTCTATCTCTCTCTATCTCTCTCTATCTATCTATAGCTCTATCACACTGCAGCAGCACAAAATATAGCACTAGGCCTCTCTATCTCTCTCTATCTCTTTCAGTTATATAAAAAATATATAGCACAATCTGTCACTATCTCTCTCTCTATCTCTCTCTCTCTATCTCTCTCTATCTCTCTCTATCTCTCTATCTATAGCTCTATCACACTGCAGCAGCACAAAATATAGCACTAGGCCTCTCTATCTCTCTCTATCTCTCTCTATCTCTCTCTCTCTAACTCTCTCTCTATCTAATAAATCGCAGCAGCACAAGATGTCACAGGATGTCACAAGATGTCACAAGCATAAGCAATATCAATGATCAGGTAAGTATTTTGGATGGGTTCTGGTCAGTATAGGCGGCAGCTGGGCACGGTGACCGCACTGCACGCTATTCCAGACCGGAATGGCGTCTGCAGTGCAGTCACCGTTAGTTTAAACCCCCCTCCTTGGCTGTGATTGGTCCGTCGGTCCGACGAACCAATCACGGCCTTTGGGGGCGGGCGGGGTGAGGTGGGGTGACACCAGTGTCACCCTTACACCCCGCGGTGATTGGTGCTGTACTTTACAGCACCAATCACCTCCGATCCCGTGTCACCGGCGAACGTTATTCGCCGGTGACACAGAAAACGCTGTGAATGGCTGTTCACAATGAACAGCCAATCACAGCGATCGCCGACGGGGGGGCGGCATCGCCGCCCCCCCTGGGCATGCACGGACATGTCTGCTGTCAGGGACAGCAGACATCGTCCCTCTGTCACTGCGTCTCTAGATGCAGTGACAGTTTTAAGCCATGACGTATATATACGTCAACGGTCGGGAAGTACTTCCCGGCCATGACGTATATATACGTCAAATGTCGTGAAGGGGTTAAAGAGTGAGTCCGTCCGAATGCGGAGGACACGTGGGCGTTTCTACGGACGTTAGCCGTACGCCACCGCACAGCGTGGCATGCGGACCGCACCGAAAGAATTCGGGAAAGTACGCACCGATCAGAATAAGGGCCAGAGTCAACCATGCCAGGTTCCGTCATTGGAACCAGAAATATAAGTAACAGGATTTTATTTATTTATAAACAGTTTCTTATATAGCACAGCATATTCCGTTGCGTTTTACAAAAGGAGACAGTGATACAAATAACAGGGTATTTACAGACAGTCAAAAGGTAGGAGGGCCCTGCTCTCAAGCTTACAATCTATAGAATGACACCGTTATGAATGAAAGCAAAGCTGGCCAATAATACTCAATACTTATGAGTAATTAAATAAAGGTATTAATATCGGAGAGAAAGATGTAGGGGCCAGGGAGTTGAGGAAAGAAGAATATACGTTGGAAGGAGGGCCAAAGGTGTCTACACTTATGTATAAGGTTTCTGGCTGATCACCGTCCGTTATCATGTTTCCATTTTGTTTTAGAATTATTATTGAGATATTAGCCAATCAACTTTATGTTTCTTGTATTAATCTGCATTTGCAATACATGTGATCGAGCTATATTTTAAGTAAAGCATTGTCATTCATTTTAAGTTTGTGTTGGCATGCAATTATTTCAGTGTTCACTGTTATAGTTAAGGGTTATAAACTACTTTGATATATGTCCGCTTTTTTAGGGCAAGGTGCCCCATTGCACTCAGCACAATATTTAAAATCTAACTCTATGCGTACGTGAATGGTAAAATATGAACAAGTCATTTTATTAGGAAAAAAATCATGAAAACTAACCTTATCATGTCAACCTTTTGACCATGTTGACCTTATGGGCAGTATTTAATGAGGCTGATTCGCCATGTTCTACGGCGAATGTGTGCTATTTTCGTGCTCTAAGGTGAACCTTTTTACTGAAGAACTGATTCGCCTATTCAACATGCACTATTTGCCGACAGCGAACAGTGAATGATGGACAATTCGCCGTCTGATAGTCGCCGTAATTCGCTGTGGTGAGCGTATTCAATGATCAGATGGCGAATTGCTTTCTAAGTGATTTTTGCCGTGTGTCACCATGGAGCAATCGCCATCTTTTTATGGTGAACTGAACTGTGATCTTTTCAAATAAAGGTTTTTATTTTATTATTTGGTGTCAAAAAATCTGTATTTTATTCTGTGAAGGGGCATGCTATTTTGTTTCATGTGCTTACTGCAAATGAATATATATAAAAATTGTAATTGATATTTTTTTTACACATAACAGCCGCTCATTAAATATTCATATATTTACTTCACACTGCTTCCGCTCATTTCATATGCATGAGCGAGAGCAGTGCAGCAGCTCCCTACCCCAGTCCCCTGCCAGCTCTCCCGGGGGGCAGCTTCTGCTGCCTGTGTCCCCGGGAGCCCTGCTTCTGCCCCAGGATCCGGCGCAGGCAGGGAGGCTTCATCTCCCTGCCTGCCGCCATCCCCCGACTCCCTGCGGCGTTCGCCAGAGGGGTTAAAATTCACCGTCAGGGGCAGCAAGCCCCTACGGCATTGAATACAGCAACAGGGAGGGCTGGTAGCGAATGCTTCAGCCCTCCGGAACACAATGACTATCAAGCGAATCCTAAACAGGATTTGCTGCACATTGCGATTATTCACATTGAATACTGCCCTATGACTGTTGATCTTTTCACCATGTCAAACTTTTGACTATGTTGAGCAATAGTTGTCGACCTTTTGACTGTAGACCTAGACACTGTAAACCGAATAAACCAGAACCAGCTCTGACATGGATTTTTTTTACCCCTTGGATGCCTAAATGATTTGAAGACTACCTGATTTACACCATAGTATGTAGATCTACTGACTGTATACCATCGGACACAAGGAACTGTATGTGTTAACACATAGGGATTTATTAACTAAGATCGAAATTCTATTGAAGATGGGATATTGCTATGGACAACCAATCAGATTCTATCTATTATCTTCTAGAAAGGTGCTTAATAAATAAGAAGTAGACTCCTATTGGTTGCTATGGGCAACATCCCATCTTCAATAGACCTCCCATCTTAGTAAATAAACTACATAGAGCTCCACTAAGTTAATGCTAGGACCTATTGTCTTCTGTTATTCGGAGAGCTGACAGCCAAACAGTGATGCCTCTGTACAAACTGCGGCCAGACTGTCAATCAAAGCTTCTCCCATTGACTTCAATGGTTCGAACAGCTCCCTTGAAGTCAATATTGGGAACAGATACATTGTAGTCAAAGATGGGAACTCCAAGGTTGACCTCTATTATCCTTGTTGTTCCCATCCTAGACTACAATATATTGGTTCCCCCCCCCCCCCCCCCCCCCCCCCCCCCCCCCAAAAAAAAGATGCAATATTTAACTATTTGTTAACTTTTTCCACAGAGAAGCACTGCACAAACCTCTATGAAGGCTTCTCTAAGCATGCTGCTCAGGGGGACATCTGTTTGTGAAGTGTACTATAATGCTACTGTAGTTTGCACCTTTCAAGGATGTGTTTGCAAACATGAATGTAAGTTAAATGTAGTGTATGAGTGTTTTCTATGGAACTTACATCCACATTAGGACAAAGATGTATTTTAAGTTCTGTTCCAGACAACACTACTATGTTTGGAGTTTGCTAAATTTCCTTGTTTCAAAATTTTGGCCAAACACAGAGCTTAGTATATTTACCTCTATTCCAGAGGTTCCCAGCTCAGTTCTTAAGGCACCATAACAGTCTAGGTCAGGCATGGCCAAACTATGGCCCTCCAGTTGTTGTGACACTACAAGTCCCATCATGCCTTTCCACAGTTTTGCTATTAGGGAATGCTAAAACTATGGCAAGGCACGCTGGGTTGTGTAGGTTCACAACAGCTGGAGGGTAACAGTTTGGCCATACCTGGTCTAGGTTTTATTGATAACAAAGCTTGGGCACAAGTGACTTAATTAGTACCTCAGTTAATTTGATTTGACCATATGATTTCAGCCATGGATATCCTTAAAACCGGAACTATTAGGGGGCTTTGAGGACCGAGGGGTAGATTTATTAACATGCGATCAGGGGAATATGCGCTATCCCCGTGTGTTAAGGCAGTATTAACTGATGCGCTGTCTTCAGGAGGGGACATCGCTGGAGGGGGGAGTTAGCGCTCCCCCGCTTCGGAGGGCAAGATGTTAATACATCTTGTCGGTCTCCCCTTCTGCTTCACCTCGCTAATGAGGCGAAGCAGGAAGTGTTATACGCGCCGCTATAATAAATCTACCCCCGAGTTTGAAACCACTGTACTACAGGTCGAGTATCCCGTATCCGAATATCCGTTATCCGAATTATTCCGAAATACGGACATTCCAGAAAGTGAAAATTTTTTTTTTTTTTTTGCTAAAAACTCACTGGGGACATTTGTAACAGCATCGCTGGGGACATGATATGTAACTGGCACTATATATGTGCAAGACAGTGATTGCTTGGCATTCAAATTCAGTGCTGAGATAGTACACACATTTTGTTTCACGTTTTGAAACCTTGTTTTTTGAACAATTAAAATATATTTGTGTGTATTTTATGTGGTAATAAAATATATTTGTGTGTATTTTATGTGTTTATACAGCATAAATGCAAGATACTTCAAAATACATCATTGAAATATTAAAATATTCCGAAATACGGAATAATCCGTTATCCAAAATTCTCCTGGTCCCGAGCATTTTGGATACGGGATACTCAACCTGTATTTGATCCTTGTAAAAGCAGTTATAATAAAAAAAGCTGGAATGCAAAATAGCCCAATAGTTGAAGATACTGTACCTGTACATCATCAGTAACTGTCCTATGTAATGTGTTTTCATTATCTGATTAATTATGTAATTTTGGGATGTTTTCGTACAAAATGAGCACAGTGGGGTTTATTTACTATGATCGGAGTTCTATTGAAGACGGGATGTTGCTATGGGCAACCAATTAGATTCTATCTATTATCTTCTAGAAGGTGCTAAATAAATAAGTTGATTCTGATTGGTTGCTATGGCCAGTAGAACTCCCATCTTAGTAAATAAACCCCACTATTTTGTTTCTGAATAGAATAGGTGTTTCATAGAGACAATATAAGTTGTTTACTAAAGAAGACATTTTTCTTTGCTTAAAGATCACAAGTCAATAGTCATTTTCTTTTTTAAAAATATTCTACATTTGCTACATGCTTTGCCAAGTGATGAATTCAAGATAGTTACAGTAAAGGTAACAATTTGGACTAGTATATTTACAAACGTACATGATTCAGGTAGATATCTGGAACATTTGCTCAAATATATTTAATATGTAATATATTTTCAGCGGAATGCAGCAAAATGGCATGTTTATTGGTGTATAATTAAGAAGCGGTTATGGCTAGTTATGAAAAGCAATGTAATAGGGATGGAGATGAGTAAGAGAGTAAAGATAACAATATCACAATGTAAATCATGGATAAGTAATTCAGAATAATGTTAAAGTATAATTTAATCAGCTCTTAAGCATAATAGCTAAGATACTATATTATAAGCTCTGTGCAAATGGTTATTTATGAATCTCTATTACAGGCAATGCTGTTGATGTACTGTATTTGTAGACTATCCCAATATGCTCCATGATGGGCCCAGCTCCAACCTTTTACAGCTCCTTGACACTGGCAAATCTCAGTAACACAGTGTAACACCCAGCTTTTTTCTCTACAGTTATGTGGATGGCATAAGTATTGTAGAATATGATTCTTTATATCAAGCAGTGAATATACATAAACTTTACTGTGAATAAAACATACAATTTTTAACATGGAGGGTTAACCAAAAGAAGGTAAAAGAAAGTACACTTTCCCACTATAGAAAGATTACAGTGATCTTTTTAGATACAGTAGAGTGCTGCCTAATGCGCCTCCAATACAGTCTCTCATTGTTATGGTATGATATGGTATACTGACATCGGAGTCCCGGCCGAAGGTACTCTGACAGGGGGGCAAGCGCAAAAAGCCCCTTGGGGGCTTAGTGGATCGCTTTGCTCGCCAAAAATTATATACTCCCTCTATGTTGGTCTGGATACCGGCTGTCAGGCAGTTGGGATTTTGATGTCAATGTACTGACCATTGGGATCCCGAGACCGTTGGGATGTTGGAGAGTTATCCGGCACCCAATCACCATAGGTACTTGTTACAAATCTTGCTGATTACAGCAATCACACAAATGTTTCCATGCCCCTGGTGGATCCTGTGGAACAAATAATAACCTTAATGTGAGTGATTCCTAAGCCATACAAGGCAGTCCTGAACTATATCCAGCCAAAACAGCTGCTCGTCATACAGTTTATGACAAATCCTTCTATAGGTGCAGCTTTAATCAGGATTAGTTTTCAAAATTTGGAAGTAAGCAGAGTCATGAAATTTACATAGTCCTCATGGATTAATTAGTCCTCAGGGACTAAGGGTACCACTGCACCAGTGGTAGTTCCACCTCTGCTATCAGGCATGGCATGTAATAAAAGTATTTCCTTTAGATATGTCTCACTGAGCCCAGCCTATGCTCTCTCTAATGGTTAGCCAAACCAATGTGGTGGCTGGTCACACCCCCTCTGGAGACTGGTAACATCCATAAACATGGGCCCCTGCCAATGTATTCCACTGGTAGGCCCTTCATGCCATTCTCTGACACTGCTTGCAATCAAAACTTTAAGGGGCTTTCAAGAGCTAGTATCTAGGAGCTGCCTGTCAGAGGAAATTCCCTCCCTACACACATAGTAAAGCAGAAAGCAGCAGCACCAGTGGCGTAGCTTGTGTAAGGCAGCCCCCGCCACTGCTTGGGGGAGCGGGGGCTGCGTGGGCGCTGGCTCCCGCCCGGCACACAGAGTGGCAATTCACAAATATATGCTGCTTTGTGGCAGTGTGGCTGCTGGCGCGCCGCCTGCCTCTCCCGCACAGGCGAGTCGGCCGCAGCACGGGCGCAGCCATGACAGTCTGACACACTGTCAGGCTGTCACAGTGCCCTTACATGATTCGCGGGGCGGCTGTCCAATGGGAGGGTTGGCGGGCAGCTGTCCAATGGGAGGCGGGCAGCTGTCCAATGGGAGGGCTTAATACTGCGCGGCTTGGAACAAAGTCTACGGCGGGTGCCGCACAGTGCCCAGTGAAAGCGTCCCACTTCCACTCGTAAGTGCCAGGAAGAGCCGCCGGCGCTTAGAGCCATGCTGGGCTGCTGCGGCGGCGCTGAGCCTGTAAGAGTGTGAAGCACTGCAGCAGCCTGCAGACAGGGTCCCAGTTGCGGCTGCTAGCAAGGGCTTCCACTCCCACGTCTGTCTGCCCGCCCCATCGCCCGTTGGTGCCTGCCGCCCACTGCATCTCCCACCTGCTGTAAGAGGTCAGAAAATATTTATCAGCAAAAAAATGTTATGATATTTTTTTATGATTTATGTGTCATTTTTTGTGTGTGTATGGGTTCAGTGGTGTAGGAGGGACATAGAATTGGAGTATGGACAGGGGGATGGGAAAGGAGAGGTGCAGGGATGGAGGAAGTGAGAGGTGAAGGGGGGAAAGGGGAACATATAGGTGAAGGGATGGAGGAAGTGAGAGGTGCAGGGGGGATGGAGGGGCAACGGGGACGGAGAAGTGGAGATTAGGATGGAGTGAGAGGTGACATGGATAGAGAAGTGCAGCAGAGACAGGTGGACATGGAGGTGCAGGGGTGAAAGGAACGGAGAGGTGCAGGGAAGAAGGAAGTGAGAGGTACAGGGGTAGCGGGATGGAAAGGTGGAGGCAGTGGCGTAACTATGCTGCTGCAGTTCCCGTGGCGGTTTTGGGAAGCCAGCACCGGCAGGGTTTGCAGCGGGTGCACTGCAAATACAGAGGATGCGGCAGCGCTCATCATGACATGGCGCAGCTGCTGACTCCCATTCATAAAGGTATACACAGTCTATTGGCTGCAGCCACATAGACAACTTGCCTGTGTGCCTTCCTCAAGGAGATGGAATCCCCATAAAGGTGGCACTTCAGGACTTTTTTTCCCCGTACTCAAGTCATTATATATATATATATTATTATGCAGAATGGGACGAATCCCAATAAGGGCACTCACCAGGGTTTCACGTATTTGACAGCTTCTTTATTGGTTATCCAACCAGAATTACATATCTGTAGGTCTACGTTTCGGCCACTAGAGGGCCTTTCTCAAGACACTGCAACAATGACATCCACACAGCACAGAGGTCAGGATATCCTGACCTCTGTGCTGTGTGGATGTCATTGTTGCAGTGTCTTGAGAAAGGCCCTCTAGTGGCCGAAACGTAGACCTACAGATATGTAATTCTGGTTGGATAACCAATAAAGAAGCTGTCAAATACGTGAAACCCTGGTGAGTGCCCTTATTGGGATTCGTCCCATTCTGCATATTAGTGGGACACACTGTGTTACTATAAAGGAGCACCCCCTCATTTTATACAGTTGGCCGTGAGTGCATAATCTACAAGATTTATATATATTATTATTATTTTTCCTTGTCTTCCCAAAAATGGCATGGGGGGGGGGGGGGCGCCAAATTTTTTTTGGCAGAGGGAAGCTAAATTTATAGTTACGCCACTGAGCAGCACTTATTTCAATGTTCATATTAACTAAGAGAGGGTAAAAAAAGGGAATAGTGTCTGTTTAAACTTTTATTCCTAATCATCTGCTATATAAACAACGTGGTCAGTAATAAATGGATATTCAAAAACTCATGTTAGAGCTCAGATTGATGCATATCTAATAGACAAGTGAGATCAACAGAATGTATGAATTTCTGTTCCAGGTAAGTATTGACATAAAATAAAGGTTATGTTTTAATACCATTGTATATATATTTCTGGCTCCCAAGTACAGTTCCATAATAGATAACTCTTCTTCTTTATTCTTGAAATTGGCATATACGTCCTGTTTAGGAAGCCAGACTGTATTATAATGGCACAGTGCGTTATTTCGGATCAGGGAACATTATGCCGTCCTGCATATTGGACCTCTGCATTATCACCAAGCTGATTCAAAATGCAGTTTATCATCTCACCATATACATTTTGCACGGCAGGAAGTAGAACAACATGTGGCACCAAGTACCTTAAAACATCCAAAGATTTCATAATAATATGTGTAACATTGAGATAAGTTAGTAGATGATTGGTGAGGCAGGGGTACAGGGAGGTAAGTGACTGGGGAGAAAGGAGTGATAAAGAGATACTAGGTGACTGGTGAGAAAGTGGGTGACTGAGGAGACAGAATGATAGTGGGTGACTGGGTTGGCAGTGGGTGACTGGGGAGCAAAGAGTGACAAAGGAATAACATAGGAATGACAAAGAGATACAAGGTGAATGGTGAGGCAGGGGTAATAGGTGGCTCACCCTCCCAGGGCTGTTCAAGAAGAGGGAGAGTCACATGACTCTCCCTGATTGGTGCAGTTGTCAGTGGTGGCCAGAGTCTTGCAAAAGTCAGAAGACTTGAAGCTGCTGCCTGTTGCCAGGCTCAGCATGGCAGTCAATATATAATTCCCATAAATGTATTGTCCAGGATTACAACCAGTTTGGACTCTGGACAGTCAGGCTGATTTCCTGTACTCCTACTTGACCCAACACATTCTGTATTATGTAAATGTTTATAAGGATGAAAGGGTGTTATATTTGTTGGTCATGAATAGCCGAGCACAGTGAGGCATGCGGTACACATATACGGTGTCCAAGTCGACCTGTGTCAACATAAACACAAAAAATGGGAAACACTTGTGTCGACCTTTTCCATTTTGGCCTTTAGACCATATTGACCTTTAGACGATGTTGACCTAATGCACGTGAACAATTTTTTATGTGTCAACCTTTTAACTGTTGACCAATAGTGGTCATCCTTTTGACTGTCAACCTAGACACTGTTGACCTAGAAAACTGTACCCAGCCTAGTCATGGGTTGCTAGTGCTAGCGCAGAGCCGACAAAGAGAAGGCAGTCATACTTATAAATAATAATACTTTTATAGCAGTAATCCATAAAAAAATGTTTTGCTAGAGCACAGGCTTTATGAAAAATATCAAGACCAATGGCAGATGACCAGAGAAGTGCATAACCCTGGTAAAACTAATATGATAAAAATTTTTATATTACTAGGGACTAAACATAACATTTTACAGGAAATCATCTCAATCTAGGGAAGACATAAAAAATTTCCAGAACCTTTGTGGCGTTAAAAGCCAATACCAAAGTGCTGGAGGTTGCAGCACAAATCTACATTCTGTAGTAGGATGTATGCAGACATAAGTGACAGTAAGTACAGGAGAGGCAAATACAGAGTAAGGACACAAGCAGCAGACAATGAAAGCAGCTCAGCATAAAACAATCATGTCATAGATAAAACAAATAGGAGTGAGTGTTGCAAAGTATGACATGGTCTTTCTTGGCATTCCTACAATAAATGGACAATGGAAATTTGCTCACAAAATTTGCATGCGTAACTGAAGGGTCTTATTTATTTATTTATTAACAGTTTCTTATATAGCGCAGCATATTCCGTTGCGCTTTACAATAGCAGACAGTGATACAACAAAACAGGGTATTTACAGACAGTCAAAATGTAGGAGGGCCCTGCTCGCAAGCTTACAATCTATTATTTCCCCATCTGATGTTCATTATTGATAATGATAACTAGTGATTTATATTTGCAGATCTGCGCATGTGTACATGTTTTGTGAAAAATATGACCGCAGTCCACGGGGCAACGACTGAGCATTTGCAGGGCGGCTAAGAACCATTTCTGGGGCATGGTCCAGACAATGCAGGCATGTCAGGACCATTGGGGGGGGGGCACCCAAAAAATGTCTGACCTTCATCTGACTTTGCATTTGCATGCCAGGTGTCCCCCCCCCCCCCGTCCCCCGTCCCCCCTTGATCCAAATGAAAAATTTGCACATCAATGGTAGCACCCTGGCTAAGCAGTCTAGCTGCAACGCCAGACGCAGGCCAGACAATTTTGGCTCCACCATTTGGAATCTGAAACACTCCCCAAAAATTTCAAAACATGACATAATAACAATCCATCATAGCAAAGAAGTAATCATGGAATATATCATAACATCTGAACATGTTGCAAACGTGCATTCACTGCCAAAAGAAAGATCAACAACTAAAATGAGGAGGCAGATCTCTCTAAAAAAAAAGAGAGACAAATAATAGGACTTTTTGTCACTTTGCTTTTGCCACAAATAAATGTGTTACCATTGGTTATTTCAGCCAATAAGCATACATGCATAAAGTTCCACCTGGGATTGTAACACATACATAGAGACCAAAGTGTTGCAATCCCAGCATTACTGGAGAAACTAAAAGTAGGCAAGTTGTTCACACTGTATTAAAAATGAGGTAGAGGGAGCGCTATGCGGCTATATGTAATGTGGTAGCTAGCATGTGTATCATTGTAATAACTGTTGTTATTAAGGGATACAGTTATAATCCTGGCGCTTGGGATGCTGGCTGCCGCAATCCTGGCTGCCATCAGAACACAGGCGCCGCAACTTCAAAATGGTTCAAGATACTGATGCTGGAATCCCAAGAGTCATCATCCTGAACATAAGTATGCTGCACGGTTATGGTCCGGCCGGGGATGAGGGGGTAAGGTTTAAGCACTTACTAGGGGAGGTTAAGGGTAGGCTACAGGTCGGGGGGATAGGTTTAGGTGGCAGGGTATGGGGGTTTAGGGTTAGGCACTAGTAGGGATGGTTAGGGTCAGGCTGTGGGAGGCAGGTTAAGGTTAGTCAGAGGAAAAGGAGGGTTAGGATTAGGAAGGTAGGGGTGAGGGTTCGCCCCTGTCAGGATTCTCTGTATAAGGATGTTGGGGGTCAGTCTATTGACCACCAGCATCTTTAGCACCAGGATACTGCATGTATTCCGTTATTGCCTCTCAAGATAGTGAAATAGTAGCAATCAAAAATCATTAAAAATATATATCAAAATCCACATTTTTACTAATGATGTAATATTATTTTTCAGGTAAATTTGCAACGTGAAATATTTTCATGAAAATTGACAATATTTTCTTGCCAGGAGACCAGCTCCTATAAGAGCCCATCCTATGGAAGTCTGAAAGGTATCACACTGATTCATGATCCAGTCCTTGGCACACACTACGCATGCCTGGCCATCAGCTGGCGCATGCATCCCGTGCATCATCGGCCAACACAGGTGAATCCAGAAAATACCAGTAAGTAACATCAGCAAAAATTAGAAAAAAGTAAAACTAGGCATACACTTTCCAATTATCTGGCAGACCATCTGTCCTATCTGGCGATTGCAAGAACAATCTGGCAATGTTTGGGAGTACATGACAATCGATAATTTGCTCCAAAAGACTTGAAAATGGACACTGGACGTTTTTCAGTGTCAGGGAGCAAATGCTCAGTTGTCATTAGCTCTTATCCATTGCCAGATCAACCATCCAGCTTAAACAGATGGTCTGCAAAGTAATTGTATAGTGCATGCCCAGCGTAACCCATATGTTACTGAAGGATAACCCCATACACAGTAAGATAAGGACTGTTCGTACATTTGTTCCGCCACTAAATGGAGTTGAAGCAGTCTAGCTGCCATTGGCTACCTATGGTTTTAGACGTGCGTGTGCATTCCCACACACACACTGCTGAGTCATTCTAAGACTCTCTGGCTCCTAGAAATAAGCAGCTGATGGTAGTGGTATTTGATGTCATGTGGATGGGGTCTGGGGTCTAATGGTATGTGGGACGTCTGATGGCATGTAGATAGGTCTTGATGCCATGTGTGAAGGATCTGTTGGTATGGATGGTCTGATAAGATGTGTGGTCTGTGTGTGTGCCATGCATGGTCTGATCGCATAAGGAGGAGCATATGGGGGAGCGATCACATGTGTTAGGGTGTAGGTACATAATGAGTGAGATTCATGTGACTTAGCACTTAATGTCTTTGTTGCATGCAACTTAAATTGTGCCTTATTCGCTAAACTGAGTGAACATGATGCACAAGCTTATGCTGATTAAAATGATATGCGATATGTGCATATACTCTTTACAGCGTTTTACCGGAAAACATTTTAAGGAAGCATTTCATATGCAGATATAGCCACAGTTGCACACAGAACATAGGCATCCCACTTATTATTTAAATCAGCAGAAGCTGCTCGTGTATCCTGTTCACTACCAATTTGAGCATAAGACTCATTTTTTATGGAAAAATTAGCAAACAATATGCATGGCATGGTGGTGGCTGTACCTAAACCTACCACATTATCATGTGGCTCTACTAGATAGTTATAGTACCCACATTGGGGTTAAGATGGGTTTGGGGTGCGATGCCCCTGGATTGGTGGGGCCAGATGGCTTTGAGGTGGCGCACTATTACATTCTACTAACACGTATCTCTTGCTCATAACTTGAATAACACTATTCCTTTTATATTTCAATTCCATTTATAACTTTTGTAACACTTAACAACAATTTAAGTTTTTTCACTGGTGTGCTGCTTTGGGCTTTCTTTCTTGTGCTGATTTTTGGGGTCCCCCCCCCAAACCTAGATATAGCATTAGGAACTAATACTCAGAGAGTGATTTAGCTTTGATGATGGCCTTGGTGGCTTCCAACATACCGGTATTTGCAAATATATGTAACCATGATCTTTGTATTATATTATCATGTAGATTTAAATCTAGTTATTAGATATCATTCAGTGTGCTGGGGGAACCAAATGTGCTTTTCTTTACTCAAGATTACCTCTCCCTTGCAAGCAACTGTGTGATATCACTTAACTACAGATGGAGCCGGCTTGATCATTGCAGGGGCTGGCAAAACTATTGCCAGCCGCCAGCTTCCGCCAGGGGGCGCACGCACTAGAGATGCTTGTGCGCCCCTTGGTGACGGAGCCCCCCCTAACCCTGCCCGTCTCCCTGAAGTGGAGAGGGACAGGAACCCGCTGCCCAGCCGCCGAGAAATTGGGACACTATCCATAAACTGGGACACGCGTGCGTCTCACGCGCATGCACGTCCCAGGCTATTGGAGTCCCTGTCCGCCCGCACTTGCCAGAGGGGACATTCTGGCGGGCGCCGGGCAAGGACAAGAGGAGCTACATCTGTAATTTAGCATCTGCCAGTATATACATCAATAATCTTAATATAATCATATAAATTTGGATATCACATGCAAAATAATGTGAGCTAAAAGAGTAACCTTCAAGAGTCAAATGAGGACACAATTATTTACCAATGGTGGATAGTAACAGAAGTGTTCCCTACTCACCTGTATATATAGCTCTATCTTTGTAAATACCCCATTAGTTCACTTACAGTACAAATCTAGCACAGCAATATTCATAACACCTATTGATTGAGGAACAAGAATGAAAAGATGCATCATCTCTGGCTGATCCATGGAACACATCTAACAGGGTGGGTGGTCCTATAGCAGAGATCAGCCATCATGAGGGTTAAGCACTACTGGGAAGGGTTAGGCTGTGGGGATGGAGGGAAATGGTTAGGGGTGGCAGGGGGAAGGAAAGTACACTTGTCGGGATTCCTTCTATATATGGATTCCATTGTTGGCATCACCACCGTTGATTGTCCGTTTATATTCCTGAGCAAGATGCCATGGGTCCACTCACAGTGCGTTTCATGGCCAATCCACCCACAATTACATGACCATATAGACTTGCCCCCTCCCCAACTTTCTGACAGTTATCAAGGTAAGAAACCTCACACGTGAGAATGAAAGGCCCATATTAAAGCTGTTACATGCATTAGGTAACCCCCATCTCCATTATCCATTGCTAGCCAGTGATTACATGTGTTTATGGCATCCAGAACTCATGGAACTACAGGAAAAATAAAGCATCGATGGGTAGAGTTGGATGCATGCAATGTATAAAACACGAGTAAAGTATGTTGTCACAACCCCTTTCAAACAGCACAATTTAAACAGCTGGCAGAACGTGATGCATCTCAGCATTCCGCCCCTTTGGAAGCCTTACTTAAAAACACACAAACTGTAAATAGGTTCCTAACATTCATAAAACTTCATTTATAATTTACCAAACCAGGCCAACATTCATTTCTTTTGATATAAAAAAACGGGCTGCAATTCAAGTTGATTAATCACAAACTGAGCTCAAAAAAAGGCAGTAGCCTATGACTCATGTGCCATGGCACCAATATAGATTACTCACAGATTACAAAACAATTCTTCGCAATTGTAGTGGAATATGAGAAATCATTTTGTTACATTAAAATATGCACAAACATGGTTAAAAAGGAATACGTTCCTGCATCAAATATGATTGATTACAGTTTAGAAATGATAAAAATATAACATCAGTATAACACAAACCAGATGCAGAACGACACCATTGCTAGTTCGCCTAACCGAATTTACGTAAATAACTCTGAGCATGCTCAGAAATCAGGTCTCATGATGTGTGCCCAAGCATATTTGTTTAACTCTGAAAATATGCCCTATAGTGTCTAGGGCGGAGTAACCTAGGGGGAGTATACTGTAGTAATGATATGTTAATATAACTGCAATCAGGTGCATGGTGACACATATGTACTTGCCCAAGCCATATTAGGTGTGGGTGCTTAAGGACTTGTGGGGAGGATTTTATTGATGCTAGAACTTTAAAACTTCTGATTGATTGTTTGATTGATTAACTGATTGGTCAATTGATTGCACTGGAAGATGAGTTGTATCTGATATATTAGAAATATTGGTTAAGTTTTAATTGAATACTAATAATGAAGAAATAGTTACAAATATTGGTGTAAGCCAGTAGTTCCCAAACTGTGGACAATCAGAAGCACAACTGTGCACCACCACATAACTGAACCTAAGGATGACGAGTAAGCACAATTTACAATGGAGTATTTTTTACAAAATATATCAATAATTAAATTTTATCCGAGGGCTGGCAGAACCTAATACTCTAGGGCTCCGTGTTTCAAGAAAGATTGGGAACCACTGGTTAAAGCAGAGCAGTGGGGCCCAGTACAGATGAAACAAGCAGGAACCCCTCCAAAAGAAAATGGAAAAGTGAGTCCATAGCACCCAATCAGCTACTATGTATAATTTTATAGAATACACTTAATAAATGTTACTTCAAAGTCTATTAGTTTTCATGGGCAACTTTTCCCTGGCTCTTTTTTTCACTCTTTTCACTATCTATACTATAGAGCACGGGGAAAGGCGTGCAATTTGATGATAATAAAAATGAGAATGTTAATGTAAAAATGATGATATGTGGTCAATAATGGATTGTATGTAAGCAATACATGAAAGGCAATAATAATCACTGGGTGAACACTTAAGTGTACAGGTTGACTATCCCTAATCCGAAATGCTCAGGACCACAAGCATTTTTTATTAAGGGATTTTTCCGGTTTTGGGAATATTTTTTTAACATACTTACCTGGTTCCCTGGTGGTGCTCCGATGGTCCCCCTGCATGTTTGGAAGACATTAAACATCAGTAACTATGCACGGGAGCACACATTGTTAATGATATTGAGTGTACACACTATACAACAGTGTGAAGAATATCGCTCAGAAGAACCTTTCTGAGTGATATAGTTCACAATATCTCCTAGTGTGTATGGTACTTAACACTGATATTGAGAACCAGAAGCTGATAAGTTGGTGTCTGCTTCACCTGATGTCAGTGCAGGGGTATCCATGGGCAATAAAACGCTTTAAGCAGTTTGAATGTGTTTAATGTCCATGTTTCCCATATTTGATTACATAAGACAGACAAAATTCTAATTTCATTACAGAGAGATGAATGCTCCGTTATATTACAATGGAGACTGAAAAGAGATGATTTTATTATGACACTCACTCAATGTATTAGGCACCTTACACGCACTGGTCCCCTAGGCAGCTGCCTAGGTGTGCCTTATGGTAAAGAAAGCCATGTGGCAATATTTATGACATAAAACTTATCTGCAACAGAGAAATCTGAAGATATCTGTTCCTACAATAGTCCTGTGTTCAAATTACAGCACAGCCATAAAAAAATTTGAATTTAAGCTGCCGGAACAAATTCATGTTTATCTACACAATGAAACCAGGAATATCAAATTTGTTGTTTTTTTTCCCCTAACCTAGGTCTTATCAAGAAAAACATAATAAATGTGATTTGTGTTTTATACCTCGGAAGCCTTGAAATAAAAAAGATAGGAATAGTGTGCGTGGTAGGAAATAACTCAATGTGAGTATCCAGGGTAACGGGTACATTTATCTAGGATCAGGTTTAACCCCATAAAGTGAAGAAGGATGCTAGATATGACATGTAGCAGCGAAAAAAAGAAGAGTGATTTGCAGCAACAATTAATGTGCCAATCTGGTGTAGTGACTGAAAAAAATATGTCAGACATATATCACTTTCAATGACTTCATAGGACAGATGTAGACAACCTTTCACACTCTAGCTGTCGCTGATCTCAAGCTTCAGAGAAGTCACAGTACACTTTGCCCTCTATGCTAACCCTGTTTCAGAATTCCCACAGCTTGCTTTGGCTCAGCCAGATCTATACAATACAATACAGTGCACTGAGCACAATGGGGAGCACAAATAAAATACACTTGCTGGCTGCTCCCTCCGGGATGGGACAGCCAGCTATTCAAGATAGGGGGTGTGGCATCAGTAGAGTTGGGTGGTGCGGGGGCGTGGAGGTTGTGTTGCAACATTGCAGCCCCATCCCCAGCTATACAATACCAAGGTTGCTAGAATTGTAGAACATGTCCTGTTCAGATTTAGTAGGTAAGTTGGTGGCAGCTGGGTTTACAGGTGTGTGGGCAGACTTTTGCAATTATTATTATTATTATTATTATTATTATTATTATTATTATTATTATTATTATTATGTCAGCTGGCCTTAAGCTGGGTACACATCTAAAGATTTGTCTGTCCAATATATAAAAAACAAGGAGCACTGCCTAGCATAAGTAACATACACATATTAAAGCGCAATGGAATCTGCTGCGCTATAAAAGAAACTGTAAATATATTAATTAATTAATTAATAAATACAACAACAATAAAACTTTAAGTAAATGCTGAGAGGGGTTCCTTGAGAGGTTTCTTGAATGGATGCGTTAGTAGCATGCAGTTAGCAAGAGTTAGAAAAGCTGAGATTTTTACCTAGTACACAGCTGCTTTAGACACAGAGGTGATTTGTTGTGGGTTTGGCTGTGGCACTTAAGTATGGGTTGAAACTGGAACTTGTAAAAAGGTCTTCCAGGTAGTGAGGTGATGTGGCTAGACCCAGAGCAGGGGCACATAGTCTAACATGACTGGTGGTCTTCATAAGAACCACCAAAATTGGTTTTGGCTTTACCAGCCTGAGGCAAGCAGGTCACGGCCCACTGCCTGGGACCACCCACTACAGAGAGAAAGACTCTGCTTTATAGCCAAGCCAGAATGAGGAAGCTGGCACTAAAATTGGAGAAGAGTAACTGTAGCAGAGAACCGTTGATCAAGGCTCTGCCAGGGAATACCAGACTAAGTGGACAAAAATGAAGAAATTAATTAAGAAGACTTGGAGATCTCTTACCAAATCTCTCACTGTCTGATTCTCTCATCCTATTACATTTCACCCCATATTTTAAAATATTGCCCCAATTATATCAGGCATAGGCTCTATGTCCCGCATTAGTAGATGCACAGTTACAAGATCATGTACTTTCATTAAAAATAATACATACAAACGTCCAAGAAATAGGCTTGATAATCTAACTACAACAAAAGTAGAGGGGGGGCTAGCTTTACCACACTTTAAATTTTATTACTTCGCTTCGAAAATGACACATATTCGACAATGGTTACAGGATGAATCACTTGATCCTTTATCTTTGGCATTTATACAGCATACTGCTTCTGGTAGAACCCCGCTTCAATTACTCTTGAGTAGTGAAACCTCTATTCGAGTATCCGCTATTCTTACACAGGCCCTTAAAATTTGGCGAGACATTCAAGTCTTGTTTAAATATTGTGATTATGACCCTGACACTCCTCTCTGGCACTCCTGTCAGTTACCAAGATTAAGGAAAATTTCTGGTGTCAAGGTCTGGACTCCTTGGGGAATTGAGACATAAGGTCAATTATATAATTCTGGTATTTTGAAAACATTCCAACAACTACAGGCGGAATTTAATTTATCAAGTACACTTTTTTTGTCATTATCTACAACTGAGAAATGCCCTACAAGCTCAATTTGAAGATTCTCCCCCTAATATTGCTACATCGCCTTTGAAAAAGTTTATTTTAAATTTAAGAGAGAAATGGAGTATTACTGTGGCCTATTCCTTTCTAATATCTGAATATCATACAGATACCATGCAGGTTCAACGTCAAAGATGGGAGACTGATCTGGGTATCCTTAATGATATGGAATGGGATGCTGCTAGGGAATTTCCATCCCTTGCCACTTCTTCAATTAGGACTCAACAGATTCAATTATTTATATTATATAAAACATATTTGACTCCAAAGCGCTTGGTCAAATTTGGTGGTAGAAATTCAGCTGAATGTCCGAAATGTAGAGGGGTGGATTGTGGCTTTTGGCACCTTATATGGGTATGCCCTGTAGTTCAGAAATTTTGGAAACACAGTCAGGTCCATTATTTAAAGAATGGAAGATGTTGGTCAATTCTACTTTACAGCATGAAAAATATATATATATATGATAAGGGGCAAATTGTCTAAATATGATAAAGTATAGCATCGATGGATTAACTCAATTTATGCCGTTACATTCTGAATGACTCTAATGTACAACTGTCTTATTTAAATTTGCAGCCACTGATGCCAAATAGTCGTTCATTACAAAACTATGGGCCTTATTTTGGTTCATTCTTTCTGACAAAATCCTTCTTAGATGGACAAAACCATGTGCACTGCAGGGGGGGGGGGGGCAGATGTAACATGTGCAGAGAGAATTAGATTTGGGTGAGTAATTTTGTTTCTGTGCAGGGAAAATACTGACTGCTTTATTTTTACACTGCAATATAGATCTCACTTTGAAGTAAAACCCCACCCAAATCTAATTCTCTCTGCACATGTTACATCTGCCCCACCTGCAGGGCACATGGTTTTGCCCATCTAAGAAGGATTTTTTTCAGAAAGAATGAACCAAAATAAGGCCCATATGACTTCAATAGGAAAACATTCTTTCTTGATGATATTTCTCATTTTAAGGAACAGGGTTGGATGGGACAGTATATATTATATTTATTTATTTATGTATTTAATAAATTATTTATTTATTTATTTTGTGTTGGGTGTGTATATATATATATATATATATATATATATATATATATATGTATATATATATATATTTTTTTTTTGTACAGTAATATTGTTCATTGTTATGATAACATTGAATTATCCATAAGATAACTATTCTTGATGTCTTTGTTTATTATTCTTTTTTGAAATGTAAATGCCTTTCTTTAAAATAATAAAATTACTCGGTACTTGTGGATTATCACGGCTCCCATCGCATGCCATCGCATGCCATATATAGTGGCATGCGATGGCATGCGATCGCATACGATTTTGCACTGAAAAGCATCCAAATGCATTGGAATTAGTATTGAACATGTTCAATGGCCCCCAAATGCCATTTTTGAGGCTGTACCACCCCCACTATCAACGCGAACCCAAAGCGCGGCGAGCGCAGCGAGCCCGCGAGGGGCGGCGGTACGCGTCCTACGACCTTTTCATACCCCCACTATCCATGTCGGCGTGGAGTTGAGAATAGAAAGTGTGGCGTGCGCAGCGAGCGCGTGGCAAGCGCAGCGAGCCCCGCGAGGGGACGCGGACACCTGTGAAGCCCGTGAGGGGACGCGTATACCTGTGAAGGTATCCGTGTCCCCTCGCGGGGCTCGCCACGCTTCGGGCTCGGTGGCTCGCTGCGCTCGCCACACTTTCTATTCTCAACTCCACGCCGACGTGGATAATGGGGGTATGAAAAGGTTGTAGGACGCGTACCGCCACCCCTCGCGGGCTCGCTGCGCTCGCCACGCTTCGGGTTCGCGTTGATAGTGGGGGTGGTACAGCCTCAAAAATGCCATTTGGGGGCCATTGAACATGTTTAATACTAATTCCAATGCATTTGGATGCTTTTCAGTGCAAAATTGTATGCGGTCGCATGCGATCAAATCGCATGCAATAGGATTTTTTCGCATACGATGGCCATCGTGGGAGCCGTGATAATCCACAAGTACCAATTACTCTATTGAAAAAATAATAATAATACACACAAGAATATGTGGTCTTTAGGTCAACAGTGTCTCTGTTGACAGTCAATAGGTCGACCACTATTGGTCGACCAATAAGTTGTGTGTACTATTTCCTGGCAACAGAATTACTTTTAAGCATCACTAAACAGTGTAAATGGTCCTATGCCTACTAACAAAAGCAGCTTATATGAATGGATACATTAACAATCTCAGCTTTTAACTGTTACTAACTGCATGCTACTAACCCATCTATTCACAGAGCTGCTATAAGTCTGCTCTCAACATTTATTCAAATTGTATTGTGTTATATTAACCCCTTCATGACAGAGCCAGTTTGTGCCTTCATGACAGAGCCCTTTTTTTCAAATCTGACATGTCTCACTTAAGTGGGGATAACTTTTTTTTGCTTTTACTTATCCCAGTGATTTTGAGATTGTTTTCTCGTGACACATTGTACTTCAAGTAAGTGGTAAATTTTGGTCGATACAGTCTGTGTTTTTTTGTGAAAAATACCAAAATGTCGTAAAAAAATGGAAAATTTAGCAATATGCAAAATGTTAAATTTTCTGCTTGTGAGACAAATAATCATACCACTCAAAATAGTTAATAACTAACATAGACCATATGTCTACTTTATGTTGCCATCATTATTTCAACCCCCTTTTCATTTTTTTGGACACTAGGAGGCTTCAAATATGACTAGCAAATTCTCAAATTTTCAAGAAAATTTCAAACACTGATTTTTTTAGGGACCAGTTCAGTTCTGATGTGACTTTGAGGGACTTGTATGTGAGACACCCCCATAAATGATGCCATTTCAAAAACTGCACCCCTCACAGTATTCAAAACAGCATTTGGAAGTTTGTTAACCCTTTAGGTGTTTCACAGGAATTAAAACAAAGTGTAGGTGAAATTTCAAAATTTCTTTTTTTTTGCAGAGTTTCAATTTTAATACATTTTTCTAACAAATGCAGTAGATTTTACTAGAGAAATGTGACTAAAAATTGATTCCCCCAATTCTTGTGTTTTCAAAAATATCCTATATGTGGCCCTAGTGTGCACGTTGACCAAACCACAGGCTTCATAATAGAAGGAGCACCTACTTGATTTTGGAGCCTCCTTTTTATGAGATTTTTTTTTAGGCACCATGTAGGTTTCTAGGCACCATAAGTGCTAAAAGTTAGGAACCTTCCCCACAAGTCACCCCATTTTGCAATCTACACCCCTCAGGGAATTCATCTAGGGGTATAGTGTACATTTCAAACCCCCAGGGGTTTCACCAATTTTGGTACAACTGGGATGTGAAAATGGAAAATTACATTTTTTTACACAAAAATGCAGTTCTGGCTCAAAATTTTTCATTTTCACAAGGAATGAAGGAGACAAAGCACCCCAAAATCTGTGCCCCAATTTCTCCCGAGTACGGCAATGCCTCACATGTGACCAAAAAATACCAGTGGGGCGCATAGCAGGACTCAGAAGGGAAGGAGTGATTTTTGGATTTGGCAGCACAGATTTTGGTGGAATGAATGGTGGGTGCCATGTTGCATTAGCAAGACTCCCAAAGCACCAATACAGTGGAACCCCCCCACAAGTCACCCCATTTTGCAAAGTACACCCCTCAGGGAATTCATCTAGGGGTATAGTGTACATTTCAAACCCCCAGGGGTTTCACCAATTTTGATACAACTGGGATGTGAAAATGGAAAATTACATTTTTTTACACAAACATGCAGTTATGGCTCAAAATTTTTCATTTTCACAAGGAATGAAGGAGACAAAGCACCCCAAAATCTGTGCCCCAATTTCTCCCGAGTACGGCAATGCCTCAAATGTGACCAAAAAATACCAGTTGGGTGCATGGCAGGACTCAGAAGGGAAGGAGTGATTTTTGGATTTTGCAGCACAGATTTTGGTGGAATGAATGGTGGGTGCTATGTTGCACCAATACAGTGGAACCCCCCACAAGTCACCCCATTTTGCAAAGTACACCCCTCAGGGAATTCATCTAGGGGTATAGTGTACATTTCAAACCCCCAGGGGTTTCACCAATTTTGATACAACTGGGCAGTGAAAATGAAAAATTACATTTTTTTACACAAAAATGCAGTTCTGGCTCAAAATTTTTCATTTTCACAAGGAATGAAGGAGACAAAGCACCCCAAAATCTGTGCCCCAATTTCTCCCGAGTACGGCAATGCCTCACATGTGACCAAAAAATACCAGTTGGGCGCATGGCAGGACTCAGAAGGGAAGGATTGATTTTTGGATTTGGCAGCACAGATTTTGGTGGAATGAATGGTGGGTGCCATGTTGCATTAGCAAGACTCCCAAAGCACCAATAGAGTGGAACCCCCCCACAAGTCACCCCATTTTGCAAAGTACACCCCTCAGGGAATTCATCTAGGGGTATAGTGTACATTTCAAACCCCCAGGGGTTTCACCAATTTTGATACAACTGGGCAGTGAAAATGTAAAATTACATTTTTTTACACAAAAATGCAGTTCTGGCTCAAAATTTTTCATTTTCACAAGGAATGAAGGAGACAAAGCACCCCAAAATCTGTGCCCCAATTTCTCCCGAGTACGGCAATGCCTCACATGTGACCAAAAAATACCAGTGGGGCGCATTGCAGGACTCAGAAGGGAAGGAGTGATTTTTGGATTTGGCAGCACAGATTTTGGTGGAATGAATGGTGGGTGCCATGTTGCATTAGCAAGACTCCCAAAGCACCAATAGAGTGGAACCCCCCCACAAGTCACCCCATTTTGCAAAGTACACCCCTCAGGGAATTCATCTAGGGGTATAGTGTACATTTCAAACCCCCAGGGGTTTCACCAATTTTGATACAACTGGGCAGTGAAAATGAAAAATCACATTTTTTTACACAAAAATGCAGTTCTGGCTCAAAATTTTTCATTTTCACAAGGAATGAAGGAGACAAAGCACCCCAAAATCTGTGCCCCAATTTCTCCCGAGTACGGCAATGCCTCACATGTGACCAAAAAATACCAGTTGGGCGCATGGCAGGACTCAGAAGGGAAGGAGTGATTTTTGGATTTGGCAGCACAGATTTTGGTGGAATGAATGGTGGGTGCCATGTTGCATTAGCAAGACTCCCAAAGCACCAATAGAGTGGAACCCCCCCACAAGTCACCCCATTTTGCAAAGTACACCCCTCAGGGAATTCATCTAGGGGTATAGTGTACATTTCAAACCCCCAGGGGTTTCACCAATTTTGATACAACTGGGCAGTGAAAATGAAAAATTACATTTTTTTACACAAAAATGCAGTTCTGGCTCAAAATTTTTCATTTTCACAAGGAATGAAGGAGACAAAGCACCCCAAAATCTGTGCCCCAATTTCTCCCGAGTACGGCAATGCCTCACATGTGACCAAAAAATACCAGTTGGGCGCATGGCAGGACTCAGAAGGGAAGGAGTGATTTTTGGATTTGGCAGCACAGATTTTGGTGGAATGAATGGTGGGTGCTATGTTGCATTACCAATACAGTGGAACCCCCCCACAAGTGACCCCATTTTGCAAACTACACCCCTCAGGGAATTCATCTAGGGGTATAGTGTACATTTCAAACCCCCAGGGGTTTCACCAATTTTGGTACAACTGGGCTGTGAAAATGAAAAATTACATTTTTTTACACAAAAATGCAGTTCTGGCTCAAAATTTTTCATTTTCACAAGGAATGAAGGAGACAAAGCACCCCAAAATCTGTGCCCCAATTTCTCCCGAGTACGGCAATGCCTCACATGTGACCAAAAAATACCAGTTGGGCGCATGGCAGGACTCAGAAGGGAAGGAGTGATTTTTGGATTTGGCAGCACAGATTTTGGTGGAATGAATGGTGGGTGCTATGTTGCATTACCAATACAGTGGAACCCCCCCACAAGTGACCCCATTTTGCAAACTACACCCCTCAGGGAATTCATCTAGGGGTATAGTGTACATTTCAAACCCCCAGGGGTTTCACCAATTTTGGTACAACTGGGCTGTGAAAATGAAAAATTACATTTTTTTACACAAAAATGTACTTCTGGCTCAAAATTTTTCATTTTCACAAGGAATGAAGGAGACAAAGCACCCCAAAATCTGTGCCCCAATTTCTCCCGAGTACGGCAATGCCTCACATGTGACCAAAAAATACCAGTTGGGCGCATGGCAGGACTCAGAAGGGAAGGAGTGATTTTTGGATTTGGCAGCACAGATTTTGGTGGAATGAATGGTGGGTGCCATGTTGCATTAGCAAGACTCCCAAAGCACCAATAGAGTGGAACCCCCCCACAAGTCACCCCATTTTGCAAAGTACACCCCTCAGGGAATTCATCTAGGGGTATAGTGTACATTTCAAACCCCCAGGGGTTTCACCAATTTTGATACAACTGGGCAGTGAAAATGAAAAATTACATTTTTTTACACAAAAATGCAGTTCTGGCTCAAAATTTTTCATTTTCACAAGGAATGAAGGAGACAAAGCACCCCAAAATCTGTGCCCCAATTTCTCCCGAGTACGGCAATGCCTCACATGTGACCAAAAAATACCAGTTGGGCGCATGGCAGGACTCAGAAGGGAAGGAGTGATTTTTGGATTTGGCAGCACAGATTTTGGTGGAATGAATGGTGGGTGCTATGTTGCATTACCAATACAGTGGAACCCCCCCACAAGTGACCCCATTTTGCAAACTACACCCCTCAGGGAATTCATCTAGGGGTATAGTGTACATTTCAAACCCCCAGGGGTTTCACCAATTTTGGTACAACTGGGCTGTGAAAATGAAAAATTACATTTTTTTACACAAAAATGCAGTTCTGGCTCAAAATTTTTCATTTTCACAAGGAATGAAGGAGACAAAGCACCCCAAAATCTGTGCCCCAATTTCTCCCGAGTACGGCAATGCCTCACATGTGACCAAAAAATACCAGTTGGGCGCATGGCAGGACTCAGAAGGGAAGGAGTGATTTTTGGATTTGGCAGCACAGATTTTGGTGGAATGAATGGTGGGTGCTATGTTGCATTACCAATACAGTGGAACCCCCCCACAAGTGACCCCATTTTGCAAACTACACCCCTCAGGGAATTCATCTAGGGGTATAGTGTACATTTCAAACCCCCAGGGGTTTCACCAATTTTGGTACAACTGGGCTGTGAAAATGAAAAATTACATTTTTTTACACAAAAATGTACTTCTGGCTCAAAATTTTTCATTTTCACAAGGAATGAAGGAGACAAAGCACCCCAAAATCTGTGCCCCCATTTCTCCAGAGTACGGCAATGCCTCACATGTGACCAAAAAATACCAGTTGGGTGCATGGCAGGACTCAGAAGGGAAGGAGTGATTTTTGGATTTTGCAGCTCAGATTCTGGTGGAATGAATGGTGGGTGCTATGTGGCATTAGCAAGACCCCCGATGCACGGTGAAATGATGAACCTAATAATCCATCGATGTGTGGTATATTTTGAAACACTCCTTTATACATAGGCCGGGTTTGTCGGGGCAAGTTTCACAGTGGAAAATAGTTTCCTTTCTTATTCCCTTTTTATAGCAAACTTTGCACCTTTTTTGTGTCCTGCCCTTTCTTGCAGTGGAGGGGATTTCGTTGGGAAAATGCTGCCCTGGTACAATACGGGGGCCAGTACTAGAAGTACTGGGGCCCTCTGCCTGCTGGTTCCCAAATATTAGGCCCTTTATGACTTCCTCTTGAAAGTGCATAAATGTCCCCCTCTGGCCGGTAGAACGGAATAGCACGTAAGCGTTATACAGTGCCATCTGGATGATATACACGGCCAGCTTCTTGTACCAGATATTTGTTTTCCGCAGGGCACTGTACGGCTTCAGTACCTGATCTGAAAGATCCACTCCGCCCATGTACTTATTGTAATCTAGGATACAATTTGGTTTTGAGGTGTGGGTACTGGTACCTCGTACAGGGATGGAGGTGGTACTGTCTCCATGAATTGTTGTCAGTATAAGGACATCCCTCTTGTCCTTATATTTGACCAACAACATATTTTCGGTGCATATTCCCCTGCTTTCACCCCTTCTCATTACTTGGGCAATGTGCGTTTTGGGGAGGCCTCTTTGGTTCTTGCGCACAGTACCGCAAGCTGCTGTACCTCTTGAACCAAGGGCCTTAAACAGGGGGATGCTGGTGTAAAAGTTATCCACATAGAGGTGATAACCCTTATCCAGGAAGGGGTGCATTAAATCCCAGACAATTTTTCCACTAACACCTACGAGGGAGGGGGGGCATTCTGGCGGTTCAATTCTTGAGTCCTTCCCTTCATATACCCTAAACCTGTGGGTGTACCCTGTGGTGCTTTCACACAGCTTATACATTTTTATGCCATACCTTGCCCTCTTATTGGGAAGGTACTGGCGGAATTTAACCCTTCCTTTAAAATGTATAAGGGACTCGTCAATACAAATAAATTTTTCAGGGATGTATAGCTCTGCAAATTTGGCACTGAAATGATCAATGACCGGCCTGACTTTGAATAGCCGGTCAAAGGTGGGATCATCTCTGGGTGGGCACTGTGCATTATCGGTGTAATGTATAAATTTATGGATTGCCTCAAAACGAGTCCGAGTCATGGCCATACGGTAAAATGGGGTGCTGTACAGAACATCTGTACTCCAATATTGCCTAATTTGTGGCTTTTTTACTATGCCCATATGAAACACCAGACCCCAAAACGTCATCATCTCTACTGCATCTACAGGGGTCCACCTAGCAAATGATGACGTGGGGTTTTGAGCAATAAACTGCTGGGCATATAAATTAGTTTGGTCCACCATTAAATTTATAAAATCATCAGAGAAAAATAATTTGAAAAAGTCAATTTCTCTGAGACCTGTGGAATCAAATTGGATTCCTGGCATGGCCAAAAACTCAGGAACCTGGGGCTCAAAATTGTCTGGTGGTGGGGTCCATACGAGATCAATTATTGGGGGGGGGGTCTCAGCTGCTCTACGGGGGCGTCTTTGAGGGGGTCCCTCATCACCAGAGGAGGAAGAGGAGCTTAAGACGAATCCTTTAAATTCCCCGCTTGCCTCACTGGCTGTGTCAGAATCAGAGGCAAGCATGGCATATGCCTCCTCCACTGAATACATTCTTCTGGATGACTGGGAGGACATTTGGGAGGACATTTGGGATGACATTTTTATTTTTGTGTTACTGGTAGTGAAATGTTTCAACACGTGTATAGTGTAGGGGGGGGGGGGTACAAACTTTATTTCAACCCGGGGGGTATGTAGTGTGTTGTGTGTATGTAGTGCAGAACAAAAAAAATACTTTATACAAAAAAAAAAAAATGAAGGGGTTAAAAAAAAAAAAAATTGAAGGGGTTAAAAAAAAAAAATTGAAGGGGTTAAAAAAACAAAAAAAAAGGTCCTGCGCCAAAAATTGAGCACAGATGTTGGTCAGTAACGTCTGTCACTGAACAGCGCTCAAAGGCAACAGGAATTTGATCAAAAAAAAAAAAAAATAGATCAACCCTGTGCCGAAAAAGCTGATCAGTGATGTACGTCACTGATCAGCGCACAGTGGCCACAGGACACCCACAAAATCACAGTGTGTGTAAAAAAAAAATTAAAAAAAGACCACACAGCACCCACAAAAAAAAAAAAAAAAAGGTGATCAGTGATGCGACACTGATTACCAGTGAGGGGCAGCAGGTGCACAACCTTTGGTGCAACTGGCAGCAACTGACAGGTATATATAAAAAAAAAAAACCTCTGCACCCCCAAAAAGTTGCTGATCACCTCAGATATAGTGATCAGCACAAAAGGCGGGGGTAGCAGACACAAAATATACACTCTCTATCACTCTCTGTCACTATCTCTCTCTATCTCTCACTATCTATCACTATCTATCACACTGCAGCAGCAGCACTGACAGTTATATGTATAAAAAAAACCTGCACCCCCAAAAAGGGGGGGTAGCAGACACAAAATATACACTCTCTATCACTCTCTGTCACTATCTCTCTCTATCTCTCTATCTCTCACTATCTATCACTATCTATCACTATGACACTGCAGCAGCAGCACTGACAGTTATATATATAAAAAAAAAACCTGCACCCCCAAAAAAGGGGGGGTAGCAGACACAAATCTCTCTATCTCTCACTATCTATTACTATCTATCACTATCTCTCACTATCTATCACTATCTATCACTATGACACTGCAGCAGCAGCGACAGTTATTTATATATAAAAAACCCCTGCACCCCCAAAAAGGGGGGGTAGCAGACACAAAATATAGCTCTCTCTGTCACTATCTCTCTATCTCTCTCTATCTCTCTCTCTCTATCTCTCTATCTCTCTATCACACTGCAGCAGCAGCAGGAAGTCTCAGGAAGTCAGATCCAGGAAGCGTCCAGCACGCTACAAGCAGTGATCAAGTGATCAGGTAAGGTATTTGCAAGGATCAGGTAAGTATTAGCAAGGATCAGGTCAGTATCACGGCAGATAGGCACGGTGACCGCTCTGCACGCTACTCCAGACCGGAATGGCGTCTGCAGCGCAGTCACCGTTAGTTTAAATGTCGCGCCTTGGCTGTGATTGGTCCGTGGGTCCCACGGACCAATCACAGCCTTGGGGGCAGGTGGGGTGAGGGTGGGGTGAGGTGTCATCGTCACCGATGACCCCCTCATGCCCCCTGACGCCCGGCGGTGATTGACACCTGTGTTACCAAGCGTCTGATTCGCTGGTAACACAGGAAAACGCTGTGAATGGCTGTTCACACTGAACAGCCAATCACAGCGATCGCCGACGGGGGGGCGACATCGCAGCCCCCCCTGGGCATGCAGGGACATGTCTGCTGTCAGGGACAGCAGACATCGTCCCTCTGTCACTGCGTCTCGAGACGCAGTGACAGTTTAAAGTCATGACGTATATATACGTCATGTGTCGGGAAGTACTTCCCGGCCATGACGTATATATACGTCAAATGTCGTGAAGGGGTTAATCTGTGAATTTTAATTAATTGATGTCTTATATGTCTGCTACTTATGCTAGGTTTGATTGATTGAATATAGATTAAATAAATAACCGCTTTATTTAGACAGAGCTCCTTGTTTTATATTTATTGTCAATCAAATTTTGAGGTTCTGCACCTCTTATGCTGCTTTCAGACCGCATAACTGGCTTTGACCCTGTATTTGAAAACGTTTTCAAAAACGGGTCTGCCAGGTAAAACCCCTTTCACACCGCACCTCTTAAACGGTATATTAAGGTACGTTTAAGTGCCGATTTTTTGACACTGGCAGACCCGTTTTTGGAAACTTTCCAAATACAGGGTCAAAGCCAGTGCAGCCTTCAGCGCCGCCTCCCTCCCCCCCCCCCCCTCCCCTCCATGCAGCCCCCCCCCCCCCTCCCCGTCCCCCCCTCCCCTCCGTGCAGCCGGTACCTGAGTTTGGTTGCAGATCCCGGCACTGCAGTATGGTCGGAAGCACTTATGAAAAAAAGTGTCTTTCAGAAAATGGCTGCCCCATAGGAAAACCTGTTTTAAAAAACTTTCGTATGGGGGTAGCCATTTTCCGAAAGTCATTTTTCTTATAAGAAAAGTGACTTTTGGAAAATGGCTGCCCCCATACGAAAGACAGTTTTTTAAACGGGTTTTCCTATGGGGCAGCCATTTTCTGAAAGACACTTTTTTTTACGAGCGCTTCCGACCATACTGCACTGCCGGGATCCACAACGGAGGTACCGGCTGCACGGGGGGTGGGTCGACACGCGCGCGGGGTGGGTCGACACGCGCAGGGGGGGTGGGTCGACACGCGCGCGGGGGGTCGACACACGCGCGGGGGGTCGACACGTGCGCGGGGCGGCTCCAGTGCTGTGAATATTTAATGAGTGCTCATTAAATATTCACTGCGCTGAATTTAGGACCCAGCTCATTGGCTGGGTCCTAAATACCGTTTCAAACCCGATTTTGATCCCAAAATACCGGGTCTGAAACGGGTAGGACCCTGCATTTTAACCGGTTTGAAAAAACGGTATTTTCAAACCGGTTAATTGGATCTGCACCTTTCAGACCGCACAGATTACTGTTTTAAAACGGTAAAAAAACGGCAATATACCATTTCCAAAGTGCGGTCTGAAAGGGGCATTATTCGAGCTGCAGTCTAGTAGCATGAGAGTGTTTTAGCTTGTGTGACTTTTTGTGTGACATTTCTAACAAATGTGCCTTTTGTTCTTTTGTGTCAGTTTATCAGTCTGTCCAATATGTCTCCTGGGAACAATAATCTTGGAGCATCTATCGTTCAACCATCAGCTCCCAAATGCTGGAAAACTGATTGTTCAAATACATTTGTTAAATCAAATGGATGAAACTAATTAATCTTAATGACCATTGTTTGTTTTCTAGTGTTTGGGAGTAAATGTTCTATTCTCTTATACTCCCATACATTACCACATTTTTGTTCCCACCAGATAGATAAATCTTTATCTTAAGCTGGGTGCACACCTTAAGATATACCTGCAGATCATTGTAATGGCTTCCGTATCATACCGTCCGTTGTAGACCCCCAATTGCCAGCATATCCTGGCTTCAAGGGACCAATGGGACCTATTTTGCCACACATGAAAATACTAATAGAAAAACAATGTGCACATTTCATTTAAATTAAGTAAATATGCCAGTGACGTCATATAAAAAAAGGTATAAGTAAATGACTGGGCCTATTCATAACCAATCCCAAGAAGGTTTGCTCTGATTGGTTACAGCATACGGAAGCTGCTCTTATTTGTTATATATCCAACCACTTTAGAGGCTTAAAATGTATTACTGAACATCACTGATACAATGAAGTTTTAAAAACACATATAAACTATACAAAGAGTGTACATAGAATATTAAACATATAAACTTAGATGTAAGGGGTGTCCAGCCATTATATTATTATTATTATTTATAAAAATCTAGGTGTCAATGCAGTGCATTAAAACAACATTTTATATAGTATCTGTATAACACAGGCCTCTTATATGTATTAGTGCCTATATATAACATATACAGTAAAATGTTAAATCTCTATTGAGCTGATATTATGTCATGCATATATATATATATATATATATATATATATATATATATATATATATATATATATATATATATACCTCCAATCCTGGTCACAGGAATAAACGGCACTCTGAAGACTGATTCAATAATAAACATGTATTTTCAAAACATGGCAGGAGAACGTTTCGGGGTATGAGCCCCGTCCTCAGCTCCGACCTACAGCAAACAAACAGGGTACAATACATACATTTATACTCACAAGTCGCTTTGCCTGGCCCAGGAGCTGCCGCACACGCCGTCTCACCCGCCGGAAGTCATCATCACCGGCATCCGGCGTGACCAGCGAGCTGCGTTGCTAAGCAACCGCAAGCCTGCGTGTCACCACCAGGAAGCCCAGTGACACGCATAACCCGGCAAGGAGCACGGACGTGTGTGACTGCTAACCCCAGGCCAGCCCGCAACTAGATACTACAGGGGCACAGAGGAACGGCACCAGATCCTACCTGCGAGTGTGGTGCGGGGTCTAAGAGGCTGTCACAAGAGAGAGTGTGACGCTCATCTCGATCTCACCTCTAATCCCGTTTCTATCTGACTCACAGCGTTGAGTCTGGGCACTCTATCATCCGCACATCCCTGTAGAAAAATACAAAAAAGAAAAAGAATTACATACAAAAAATTTTTTATCAAGTGTGAGGCAAAATGCCATCAATACAGCAATAAGAGATATCACAGAAAAAATAATGACAAGAACATGGATATTGAATAAATGTCATGAATAAATATAGTTAGAGAGACTAAAAATAGACAGCTACCTTCTACATACTACATGAGACTATTCCAATTTAGTTTATCATTGAGTCCATCTGGCCTGATGGTACCCAATTTAAAAATCCATTTGGATTCAAGGATCAATAATTTCTTGGCCCTGTCTCCACCCCTCATGGTTTCTTTGACATGATCAATAATAAAATATTGCAGAGAGGAGATCGGATGATTTTTGCTTTTAAAATGGCGTGCTACAGGGCGATCTATCAGCCTGCCTGAATTAGACAGACTAATGTCGGACCTATGCAACGCCATTCGATCACGAAATGGGCGCGTGGTCTGTCCAATGTAGTAAAGACCACATGGACAGACAATCGCGTATACCACAAAAGAGGATCTACATGTGAGGACAAATCTTATGTCAAACATTTTGTCAGAGTGGGGGTGCTTAAATTGTCTGCAAGATATCATGTGTTTGCAGGTTACACATGAGAAACAACTATAGCATCCTGGAGGTTTGAAATACGTGTTAACAGGTCTAGGGATCCCCATTGCAGTAATGTCGGTCTTTACCAAACGGTCCCTGAGATTTGCTCCCCTTTTGAAAGCCGCCAATGGCCGAGTGGTCCGGAAGACTGGTAAATCCGGATCAGTTTTTACAATTGTCTAATTATGGGGCTACTTACAGAGAATTCACTGGACCATGGTAACACAGCGGATGGATTGCGTGACTTGGGAATAAATAATTGAGCTCTAGGCATGTTCAGGACCTTAGCTTTCTGTGTTTCAAGTGTGGCACGATCATACCCTCTACAAACAAATTTCTCAATAAGGTCATTCAGCCGAGATTCGATGCGGGTGGCATCGCTCATGATACGTGAGACTCTCATCATCTGTGACAGCGGTAACCCGCGTTTCAGGGCTGGAGGGTGATGGCTTGAGGCCATCAAGAATGTATTGCGATCCACATCTTTGAAAAAGACATCTGTGAGGATCCTGTTATCCTTGATGCTGACCGCAACGTCAAGGAAATGACAGCTCTCCGAGCTCACAGAAGCTGTATATTTGATAGTGGATGTCCCTGTATTAATCTCAGACAACAGATGAGAGAGCAATTCATGCCCACCCGTCCATAGAATGAAGATGTCATCTATGTAACGGGTGTACACTAGCAAATGACGGCTGATTTCAGGTCTATTGAGAAAAAGTGTCTCCTCTTGCCCGAACATGAACACATTCGCATATGACGGGGCCACAGCGGACCCCATAGCGCATCCTTGTAATTGGAGGTAATACACTCCATCAAATAAAAAGAAATTGCGCTTAAGCGTAAGTTCCAGTAAATGTAGAAATAGTTCATGCTCGAGCAAAGAGGAGTCAAGATGTTGGCTGACAAACAGGTGCATTGCCTCTAGTCCTCCCCCATGCGGGATGGAGGTGTAGAGGCTACACACATCAAGACATACCAACAGAGTGCCAGTCGGCACCTCTGTGATATTGTTAAGTAGTTGTAAAAAGCTTGTAGTGTCCTTCAAAAAAGATCTCTTGAGAGGCAATAAAGGTTGTAACATTGCATCAAGTAACTGCGCCACAGGTTGATATAGTGAATTGCGCGCTGCAATGATTGGTCGTCCTGGGGGGGCATTGGCATTTTTATGAATTTTAGGCAGCGAATATAACACTGGTACTAATGGCCATTCGTTATATACCGCCTTAAATACTTTGGAAGAAATTTTGCCATCTTTCACAGCTTGTGACAATAGAGATTGTAATTCTCGCTGGTACATGGATGTAGGGTTGCTGTCTAATTTTTGATAGACCTGGGTGTCTGATAGCTGACTGTATAATTCTTTCCTGTAATCTGTCAAATTCTGGATGACGATAGCCCCGCCTTTGTCGGCGGGACGGATCACTATGTCGTCATATTTTGACAGACTACAGAGAGCCTCTGTTTCAGCATGGGACAAATTTTTATTAATTTTGGCAGGGGCAGCAACATATTTGGAAACCGATTGGTCTAATAAACGTCCAAAAGTTCTGTTCGAAGCATTCGAAGATACAGGATCAAAAACTGATTTGGATGCTGTTTGCAGAAAGCCACTCAGTGGATCAGCTACGCCAGTCTCAGGATGATGTTGAAAATGTTCCTTAAGACGTAACTTTCGCATCAATTTGTGCTGGTCTCTTTTCCAGAGGAATGGATCATGGCTATTAGTTGGTACAAATGAGAGGCCTTTGTTAAGGACTCGGATCTCGTCGGAGGTCAGAGTCCGGGCAGATAGATTGATTATAGATGTTTCTTGATTCGCGGGGGGTTTCGCCGTATTTCTTTGATTTTGCTTGCCCCGGCGGGTGGGCGGCCTCGGCTTCTGCTGGCTGTTTCTGCTGTTTCCGGCGGGTGAGACGGCGTGTGCGGCAGCTCCTGGGCCAGGCAAAGCGGCTTGTGAGTATAAATGTATGTATTGTACACTGTTTGTTTGCTGTAGGTCGGAGCTGAGGACGGGGCTCATACCCCGAAACGTTCTCCTGCCATGTTTTGAAAATACATGTTTATTATTGAATCAGTCTTCAGAGTGCCGTTTATTCCTGTGACCAGGATTGGAGGTATATATGCATCACATTCGGGCACCTGAAGCAAGCTGCACCACTATTGTAACGGAGTGCCGGCAGAAGTGGAGTCGTATATATATATATATATATATATATATATATATATATCATATCATTGTGGTTTTATGATTTCTTTTTCCCGAAAAAGAAGAGAATACACATTGTCATATTAATAAATTATGCTTCTATTTATCGGCACATAGAACCATGTTTTTGAATCTTATTAAGCACCTGCATTATCAAATACTAAGGACAACAGGTCACTGTGGTCACATCATTTTGGATATAAGTGTTTTGTTTGTTTGCTTGTTTGCAATCAACTCACTTGCAGAAATATTGTGATCTCTCGCATTTTAGACTTCTTTAGGCCCATAAACACTAGGAGATTTCCATTTCAAAAGACTGCCAAAATTGATTGCTGGGCTGCGTATATTGGGAGCCCAGCAATCAGGTAAACGCTGCCCCATGCCGCCCTACCTGAGCGAGATCAAGCCTAGTACATAGGGAGGAATCTATGTACCTGTGCGAGCAATGTATGCGTTACCGCCAAAATAAAATATACATTGGTGGCAAGTGGCAACGTATACATTACTGGCCTGCGCCAGCAATGTATACGTTACCACCATAACAATATACATTGGTGGCCAGTGGTGTTGGTAACATATATATTGCTGGCTGAAAAATAACCATTAGTGGGCAGTGGTGCTAATAATATATACATTGTTGGCCTGTGCCAGCAAAGTTTATATTACTGGCTTCTACTGTAAAATCATTGGTGGGCAGTGGTGCTAGTAATATATACATTGCTGGCCTCAGTAAAATCATTGTTGGGCAGGAGACTCACTGCTGCTGCGCTGGGCGGCATGTGGGTACAGCAGATCAGGGGAGCAGGGGGAGGGATAAGGGCAGGTACACCGGGCAGTGTCTGTATGCTCCGTAAGGCGCAGGACAGGCAGCAGGGAGAGGAAGCAGGGTGGGACCCGTCGGCATTACCTTTATGCTCCGCAAGGGAAAGGGAGCATGGCGGATCTGCCTGGTAGTGTATGTATGCTCCGTGAGGAGCAGGGCAGGCAGCAGGGGGAGGGAGCAGGGCAGGCTGAATTGCGTTCATCTTTCAGCCACCATCGCTTGTACCGTACACACTGGGCGATGATGGTAGAAAAATTACCACCATCTTCAAATATGCTGGTAAAATCAGCTGACGGCCCACTTTGTGATTTCAGCGCACATAATCGCGAGCAGCCCATCACTGGGGCATACACACTGGGTGTATTTGCGCTGAAAATGGCCCAGTGTGTATGGGCCTTTACTTTGTACTATAGAACAGCTATTCTAGAAGATTGCAAAAGTTTGTAGGTTAGTTGTTTTAGTTAAGTGTGGTGCAAAAAAAATTTAAAAACCAGGTCACTAGATTCATTAGTGGGGAATGCTAGGCAGACTATACACAGATATCATTCAGGTGTAGAACGTTATATCAAACATCCACTAGCAATTTCTAATCAAAATCAGACACTGATAATTATACTCGTTAGACAGAAATGAGAAATGAGAATTGTAACTGCAAAATTGTTTATACAGTATATACCAAATATTAACGGATACTGAGGATTGCAATAATATGCTGTATAGAACACATTTAAACTGTCACAGAATAACAGAGAATTGGGTGTAATATACTGTTCAGGAAAGATTTACATTTACATATACCAGAACCTCACATTAGTACTTTACATTAGAACCTTGCTACTACTACTATTACTACTACTACTACTGCTGCCGCCATTTAACACTCAAGGTATTTAAAACCATATGCACAACAATAATATGGTAAATTATATTATCGCACATATCGCGTAGTGTTTTATTAACAATGCGCGCTCTGGCATATTTTTAATGCCACGAGGGCAGGGCCACTTCCTGCATTCCCAACAGGTGTTTGGAGGTACGGATGCTGGATCACCATGAAATGACACAATGCAGGTCTGCATGAAACACATATTTACTGTAGCAGAGCCTACACTGGATTAACAAAAGAGCCACGGGTAACATCTGGAGCCAGGGACCATGACCACCCAGCTTCAATAACTTTATTAACATGTTCAGTTATCTGTGCTACATATTATTATTATTATATGTATCCACCATAAATGAGAGACAAGCAACAAAGTGGCAGGTGTCTGTCCAGCACATAGATAAGGAGAAATATTATATACTGTGCACTTATCCATATATAAAGAATAATAACCAGTGTTAGTACAGCCAACATGCTGAGGAAGGGTCCATAAATACAAAATGAGACAAAGTGATGAAAATTGCATTCATCAATCAGAACAAGAGAAATTATGCTGCACAGCTGTTTATACTTACTCAGGGAGATTTAGTAAAAGCGGGGCACAGCAGAAATATTGTTAGGCAGACAGATTGTTTATAAATGTGATCCTCCCTGAACAACATTTCTACAAATGTCTAACTGCTTCTATATATTTGTTGCCTTTCATCTATGTAAGAACCCCTGTGCCTACCTCAAGACAGAACTATTTGGGGGTTTATATATGTTGCGTGCCTGACACTACAAAAGTTTAATCCCACGCTTTATGTTCCCCACACAGTACCTGGTTCACAGCAAGAAGCAAAGTGGCTGAATTACAATCTTATGGTAACACAAGTTTCCGTAGGGATCCATGTGGCTTCAAGCCATCAATAGAATTGTCAATTTCACCAGTCAAATGCTAGAGATCATTTTCTTGTACTTACATCTTAAAATAGCACGTAACTCAGGCTACATATACCCAGGACACGCCCACAAGTGATATGCTAAAGCTCTTTATCATCCCTCTTCCAAATCCGGTCTATGTATTTCATCCTCAATGTACCTGCCACAGATACGACAATTTTCCAAGATGTGGAAAAAAAATTGCTCCTTGCTTCTAAAGGCTTTTTCTTTGTATAAAAGTTTTGCTGATTGCAAGCAATGAGCAGTTCAAAGCCTGGATATGCAGTCTGGGTTTCTACTCGCAATATGTGACTTCATGTACTGTCCATGAACTTTGTGCCCCTGCTACATTGGTCCTTTTCCAGTGGATCGAGTTATCAACCCTATGGCCTAAAGGTTGGAATTCTTTCTGAATTCTTTCCAAATATCTTTGTTGAAACCTGTAATCTTTAACTGTTTCCACTCAGCTCTCCAAAGCCCAAACTCAATGAGAAGTTGAGAATGAAGTTGAAACAACAGTGGTGAATTTAAACCCCTCCTTTTGAGCTGGCTAGTTGCAAGTATAACTTTGTTATACCAGGGATTTTCCTGATCCAGCAGCAGCCTATGATTTTTTGCAAAGGTCCTGTTTTCCTGCAGTACCGGTTCCAGTCCTATTATCTTACACTAAAATGGTCCCAGCCATCTTACTGTTCACATTGCTTGTTCCAGTCTGTCACTAGACACAATACCACTTCCAGACAGTCACCAGCACTGTTTCCAGACCAGTTACCTGATGCTATCATATAGCAAAGTTGTTTTTCAAGACTCTTACTTCACAATCAGTACCTAGTACATTCCCCCAGTGTAAGTTACTGTAGAAAAACCAACTAAAACCCCCACTTTTTTTAATAAGAGGCCTCAAATCCAGATCCAACCATAAGCTCAGTCCAGATACAGAAAAATCCCTGACAGGTAATGGTAGCTCGTCTTCTGAAACTTCCTACTGACATGGCTACACTTTCCTCAATTTGGGAGTCTAATTTACGATTTAAGATATGAGGGATTCCCAGGCCACTAATACTCTTTGTTAAATAAATGCAGCTGAAAAAGAGCTGAGTACTGCCCCCCAACCTCTCTCTCTACTGTCCCCAGTGCCAGATACACATTGCCCCTCAGTGCCAGTGAAGCTTCCCCCTCCCTTGCACTCCCCTTCCCTCTTAATTATACTTAGAATCTCAGCGGTGGCTCAATCTCAGCAGTGTCAGTCCCACTGGCCAGAGATGGATGCTGCAGATAGATCGCCGCCAGGCTGCGCCGGGCGGGAGTACTGTACAGCTGTCCATACAGTACTTCTGTCCGGTGCCCACCGCAGCCCGGCAGCGATCTATCTGCACCATCCATCTCCGGCCAGCGAGACTGTCAGTCCCGCTGGCCAGAGAAGGATGGTGCAGATAGATCGCTGCCGGGCTGCGGCGGGCACCGAGCGGAAGTACTGTATGGACGGCTGTACAGTACTCCCGCCCGCCGGTGATCTATCTGCAGCATCTGGCCAGTTGGACTGAAAGTCAGCCACCGCTGAGTCTCTATGACTTCCCCCGACCGGCGCTGCGTCCCATGATGCTGCATAAGGTAAAGGCAGTGTGCAGTCGCTAGTCTGCACACTCCTATTACTTAAAAAATATATATACAGTGGAGAAATGGCGGTATAACATACCGTTGTATACTGGCCCACTTCGACCACTGTATATATGCAGGTAGGACAGCACACTCCTTACATACAGCCAACTGCCAGGGTGCCACAAAACCAGAAAGTCCCAAATTTTTCAGGCTCTTCCACAGAATATCCACAAAGAAAAATGGGTGCACTCACCGGTCTCTTTCCAAATGCAGGTGATTTCAGATGACAGTGGGCATGGTCAACGTTTCGGTCTAAACATAGACCTTTGTCAAGACCCCCTTACTCCTGCCTCCACCAGTGCACAACCAACAATACCATAGTGGACCTTTTATGCTAACACACAGGTGCTAAGGCAACTCCCCTTTTCCTCCTTCCGGAAGTGCCAACTATTCCAATAGCCTAATACAATTAGATGTTTACAGTGTCAAACCACATATGTATTTACCCATAATATTAAAACATATAATGCTGCTCACCCATACACATCAAGGGAACATGAAGCTGGCTTGTGTCTACCTTTACATCACTATATTCAGCGCTGGCCGCAGCGTGCGTTCCAACGCCCGGCATGCGTTCCACCCGCCGGAAGCTGTCATTCCCACGTCATATCCGCCTATTCTGTTAGGGCGGTATTCAGCGCTAGCCGTGGCGTGCCTTCCAACGCCCGGCATGCGCTCCAACAACCGGAAGACATCACTGCCACATCGCTTCCGCCTCTTGGTCATGGGGCATTGCTCATGTCAATCAAAATTTCGATGGAACGCAGATCTAACTGCGTTCCATATATACTAATAAATAGTACCCTGTGCCAGCATCAAAAGTCCACATAAGTAACCCATATGATTTAAAACAGTTCCATTTTTATATATATTTTTATGTTTTACTAAAAAACAAATTTTACTAAAAAATGTTATCTTATTTTTAAAAAAAAGATTTATCACTAGGCGCACAAATACACTATTTGTGAACTACAGACTGTTATAATGACGAAAATTTAAAAAATGAAAAAAGTGAAAAAAGTTGGGGCACTTTTATAGGAATACACTCAATGAATTGTACTCGTTAAGCCCTCTAGGGGAGATGGTGTCCAATCTTTGTATCCATCTGGCCTCTTTGCGCAATAATAGAAGACCACGGTCCCCTCCTCTCTCCAACGGTGGGACACAGTCAATAATCATATATGACATTGAAGCTATTTGATGGTTCGATTTGAGGAAATGCGCTGCCACTGGTTTGTCAGTTGTCTTTGTGGCATAGGCTAACCGTATTGAGGAGCGATGCTGGTTCATCCTCTCACGGAAAGTCCTAATAGTCTTGCCCACGTAAATGAGCCCACATGGGCATTTTAAAATGTATACAACGTGATCAGTTGTGCAGACCAAATGATGCTGAATTTTGATCTTTTGCCCAGAATGTGGGTGACAAAACGTTGTTCCAGTTATGAGGGCTCTGCAGGTGGTGCATTTTAGACATTTAAAGCATCCCATTTTTCTTTGTAACCAGATGGTCTGGTCTAACTGACGACGAGGCTGATAGAATCCTATTTGATCAAATTGATATTGACAAATTACCAGCTGAAACCCCTTTGGATCTGCATCACAAACTGACCAGGTTAAAGAAGCGGGAGGTAGATCTGATCCTCCATGGTCAGTTTTTATCAGAATATTATCGCAAAAAACGCATCCCAAGGGGTTTCAGGATTTCTAACGCCCCGACCATCGGTCGCAAGAATTCAGCTTTTTGCATCAAATGGTGTCCTGAATCCTGAATAAATGTTCTGCTGACTTACTCATACTTGTTGTGGAGGAAGTCGGAGCAGAGCTAAAAAAGGTTAAGACTGAGATAAAGGAGTTTGAAAAAAAAGTGTAAAACTGCTTTGGCTAAAGATAAAACTGAAGACTGGCTTGCAAAGACTCAGACACTAGTAGACAAATACCGTACAGATTTAATAGCATTCAAACGTAAAAAGTGGGAGACTGTAGAAGGGGATTATCAACACCATACAGTGTACCGCTGGTTGAGTGGTGACGCACAGACAAACAGATATAGACCAAGAGGACGTAACTATCAGAGGGGACAAGGGTTATATACCCGACATCAGTATTCTAACTCCTCCCCTGACTCAGACACCTCAGGTAGTCTACCTCCCACTGGCCGTGAGTTAGCCGCTGGGTCTTTTTTAGGCCCCGACGTCAGACCCAAAGGCGCCAGGTCTGGCACAAGAGACCGCACCCGAGGAGGGGGAGGCACCGTGGGAAGGGGGAGAGGAGTGAGGTAGAACAAATGATATTCAATTTGTCCAAACATAAGTTGACGATGGCTGAGGAGTCCTTGTTGAAGAAGGGTTTAAAATTTATACCCACTTGTAAATTTGATAAGATGGAATGGTCCATCAATCAATACAAGATGGGTAGGAAGCTACGTCTCAAGGAATTCTTCGCCAACAGAAACGATGTATTTGCACAAAGTGAGATACCTATGTTTAAAAAACCCAGCACATTTGACCCCCCCTCGTCTAGCGCGAGCTTAAAAACCTTTTTACGGATGGTAGATTTAGATGTCAAGGAGGGTGTGAAAAGTAATCAGAGTTTTGACAATTTGTCTGTAGCTGAGCGACGAGCTCTGAATGACCTAAAAAATTACACATCCGTGGTGATAAGTAGCGCGGACAAGGGGGGAGCAATTGTCCTGCAAGATTTTGATAGTTACGATAAAGAGATCAAAAGACAATTAAGCGATGTTGGTACATATGAAAAGATTGATTACAACCCTATGCCCAGGGTAAAAAAAGAGGTTGATCAACTTCTAAAAACAGCCCTCAATATGGGCTGGATTGATGAAAAATTGTTGGGGTTCCTTGTGGTTGAGCATCCAAGGTGCCCTTTGATGTACACATTGCCAAAGATCCACAAGACTCTGATTAACCCCCCAGGAAGGCCCATCATCTCGGCCTGTGGGTCCATATTGCAGCCATTGGCTCAATATGTAGATTTTTATCTACAACCATGTGTTCAAGCTGGCCCAAGTTACTTGAGGGACACTGGGGACTTCCTGGGGGGCCTCCGAGATATTGTGGGTCTATCTGAAAACTGTGTTTTAGCCACGCTTGATGTCTCATCGTTATATACGGTGATTCCACATATGGAGGGGATCCAAGCGGTCCGCACAGCATTGACACGTGGGCCATATGATGGACCTCCTATTGAGTTCATCTGCGATTTGATTAGTATGGTACTAAAACTTAACCCTTTCCAGTATCAGGGTGGGTACTTTATGCAGATCTCCGGTACAGCCATGGGCTCGAACCTGGCGCCGGGGTTTGCCAATCTATTCATTGCTGAGTATGAGCAGATTCACATTCTAGAGAGGTATGCCACCAACATTGTACACTATAGAAGGTTTATAGATGACCTGTTTCTAGTGTGGAGAGGCACCGAGGACTCTTTTTTGTTGATGGTGCAGGAGCTAAATTCATTGGATAGCCCTATTAGATTCACTGCCAAAGTGAATAACACCACAATTGACTTCCTGGATGTTTCGGTGACGTTAAAAGATTCGCATCTGGAGTATACCCTCTTCAGAAAGTCGACCGACAGGAATGCACTGCTTTGGGCCACTAGTCATCATCCTGATAAGTTAAAATCAAACCTGCCAGTGTCGCAATTCCTGCGAGTGCTCCGGAACAATTCTGAGGTTGCACAGGCTGAGGTACAAATGGAGGAATGTGCCGATAGATTCAGAGCACGGGGATATTCCATCAGTGACATACAGAATTGCATGTTGAAAGCATGAAGAATCCATGCCAATTCTGGCACTGAGAATAAGAAAAAGATCGACAGCAGAAGGATGACAGTGGTCATGAAGTGTGACAGTGGGTTTAAACAGGTTAACAAAGCCATTAACAAAAATTGGCCACTATTGAAGACAGACCCTGCATTCTCCAGCATTGCAAATGCCCCCCCTATGATTGGAGCTAAGCGAGGCAGAAACTTGAAAGACGTACTGTTTCGCCCAGACATGCGACCCTCCACTGGTGGAGGAGGATGGTTACAAAGAAAAATGGGTTGCTTTAAATGTCTAAAATGCACCACCTGCAGAGCCCTCATAACTGGAACAACGTTTTGTCACCCACATTCTGGGCAAAAGATCAAAATTCAGCATCATTTGGTCTGCACAACTGATCACGTTGTATACATTTTAAAATGCCCATGTGGGCTCATTTACGTGGGCAAGACTATTAGGACTTTCCGTGAGAGGATGAACCAGCATCGCTCCTCAATACGGTTAGACTATGCCACAAAGACAACTGACAAACCAGTGGCAGCGCATTTCCTCAAATCGAACCATCAAATAGCTTCAATGTCATATATGATTATTGACTGTGTCCCACCATTGGAGAGAGGAGGGGACCGTGGTCTTCTATTATTGCGCAAAGAGGCCAGATGGATACAAAGATTGGACACCATCTCCCCTAGAGGGCTTAACGAGTACAATTCATTGAGTGTATTCCTATAAAAGTGCCCCAACTTTTTTCATTTTTAAAATTTTCGTCATTATAACAGTCTGTAGTTCACAAATAGTGTATTTGTGCGCCTGGTGATAAATCTTTTTTTAAAAAATAAGATAAAATTTTTTAGTAAAATTAGTTTTTTTCGTAAAACATAAAAATATATATAAAAATGGAACAGTTTTAAATCATATGGGTTACTTATGTGGACTTTTGATGCTGGCACAGGGTACTATTTATTAGTATATATGGAACGCAGTTAGATCTGCGTTCCATCGAAATTTTGATTGACATGAGCAATGCCGCATGACCAAGAGGCGGAAGCGATGTGGCAGTGATGCCTTCCGGTTGTTGGAGCGCATGCCGGGCGTTGGAACGCACGCCACGGCTAGCGCTGAATACCGCCCTAACAGAATAGGCGGATATGACGTGGGAATGACAGCTTCCGGCGGGTGGAACGCATGCCGGGCGTTGGAACGCACGCCGCGGCCAGCGCTGAATATAGCGATGTAAAGGTAGACACAAGCCCGCTTCATGTTCCCTTGATGTGTATGGGTGAGCAGCATTATATGTTTTAATATTATGGGTAAATACATATGTGGTTTGACACTGTAAACATCAAATTGTATTAGGCTATTGGAATAGTTGGCACTTCCGGAAGGAGGAAAAGGGGAGTTGCCTTAGCACCTGTGTGTTAGCATAAAAGGTCCACTATGGTATTGTTGGTTGTGCACTGGTGGAGGCAGGAGTAAGGGGGTCTTGACAAAGGTCTATGTTTAGACCGAAACGTTGACCATGCCCACTGTCACCTGAAATCATCTGCTGTGGTATGTAAATAAACACCTGCATTTGGAAAGAGACCGGTGAGTGCACCCATTTTTCTTTGTGGATATATATATATATATAAATATAAATATATACTAGGTGATTCATCGTGCCCTGCTTGTGCAGGAGGGGCGGGTGGGGAAATACTGGTGGTGTAGGAGTTGTGGGTGTTTAGTGGCAGTGGGAGCGGAGTGGGGTGTGAGTGGGACAGCCGGGTTTGTGCGGGGACTTGCTCTGGACACATTTGTTTAGTGGTGGTGGGAGAGGGGTGCAGGGTGGGTGGTGGCAGGGATGGGGGTTTTGGGTGGGGACCTGCTCAGTGATATACATGGGCAGGGTAGCTGGTTAGCGGCGGTGGGAGACGGGAGCGTGGTGGGGGGTGACTGGGACAGCCAGGTTCTGGGTGGGGATTTGTTTTGAACACACACACATACCTGGCCCGGTCAGCTTTTAAGCGGGGTGGGCGGTGACAGGGACGGTTGGTTTTGGGTGGGATATAGTGGTTTTGCTTAGTGATATACATGGCCGGGGATAGAGATGGGCAGAATGGGTCACTAAAAAGAGCTGTGATGACGTGATCAATCCGTGTGAAGATCCGGATCTTTTAGACGGCTCACCAACTGACTTTTTAAAACGGGTTAATTGGATAACAACGAAGCATAAGTGTTGTGCAATCGTTTATTGGTGTAAATGGTAAAAGCAAGTTTTTTTTTCTTGTATTTTTTTTTTTTAAACAGTGAGCTGAACAAATATGAACATACATGACTGAGTAAAACACCAATCCATGGCTGGGTGCAGAATCGCCATCGATTGCACAGATGGCCATCCCTAGCAGCAGCAGCCTTGTGATCCTTTCTTTTACTTGCAGTCACAGCACTGTACTCAGTCTCCAGAGTTAGTACATCTCAGCTGCCAGTGGCAGTGCCGAGATCAGGCAAATGCATTGTAAGGAAAAACTAATCTGAAAGAATGACGGACCACCTGTTTAGGAGGGGCGGCACACTTACTTGTTTATCGGATCCGTCCAAAAGATCCGCTTCGTGCGAGATTGCCCCATTTCTACCCGGGTAAGCTGTTTAGCGGTGGTGGGACTTGCTGAGCGTAGGGTGGATTGTAGGGACGGGGCTATGTGTTCAAAAGCCATAGCAAGTTCCCTGGCAGCATGATGAGGATGGGGAAGGAGGGGGGATGCGGGGTCGGATCTGGGCGGGGAGTTGCAGCGGGACTCTGATTGTAAGTGTCCCCAGCTGCAGGTAGGGTAGGCGCAAACTCCGCATAGTAGTTTATCTGCCTGCAGGAAGTGGGGTGCAAATGGATCCCCGGCCACTGCAGGCTAGTTTGGAGGAAGCTGCCGCATGGAGTCCTGTCTGTCATTCTGGGACTGTGTGTGGGCAGAGTAAAAGAGGCTCTGATTGGCTATTAACCTTGACTCCACCCAGCATTATACACACACTGTGTATAACACTGGGTGGGGGCGGTAACTTTATGTGTATGTCATTCACCCGTGTAACTCCGTACAGCATTATATACAACTCCGCCCAGTGTTATACAACCAGGGGATGATTGACACATGTGGCTAAATATATGAGATAAAAAAAATCTATCTAAAGCAATGCTGTGTTTACACACGTTTTACCAATATTTAAAAGCGAATGAAAAAGAATCATTCGTTAGTAAATGTGTGTTTTAGCCATGTAAATACAATTTTGATTTACATCGATTTTGCATTGATTTAAAATGTATACACATCGACCTTTAGTAAATATACTTCTATGTGTTTATACTGTGAATTGACCTATTTGCACTGATAAATGTGTGTTAATAAGTGATAATATATACTTCTGATTTTCAAATTTAATTTCTGTTAACTTTCCAATTGCAATAATACAGAATAAGGTTATTTTATTGCAATAGAAAAAATTGTGCAAAATAAAAGATTAAACTGTTGCATAGCTCCGACCAAGGCGTCGATCCTAGTAGCCGCAATGATTTTGCGGATGCAAGACATCACTGTAGTGGCCGAAATTTGAACTTTTTTTGCACAAATTCTGGATGAAACAAGCCCGCATTTACTAGGAGCGACCCCTACGTTTTTTCCATTGTGTGCAGTCTATGTGTAGCTCAGGACTTACTCAGCGGCTGCTATAGAAACAGGCTGTTCGGGGTCAGAGCTGACGTCACCTGACACTCTCAGAAAACTTCCTCTCACCACTCACAAATGCCAGCTTTCTGTTAATTATTATTATTATCCTTTATTTATATGGCGCCACAAGGGTTGCAGAGTACACATGATCAAACAGGAAAAACAGTGACTTACAGTTGAGAACAATACAGGACAAATACAGGGTAAATGATTATAGGAACATCAGCAGATTACTGCAACCAGGGCCGCCGAGAGGCAGGGGGGGCGGGTACATTTTACCTGGGCCCGCGGACACACACTTTAAAAAAATATATTTATTGGGCTGCGGGTGTGCCGGGATGACAAGGACCCGCACGCCCATGTGTCCGGCCACCCGCCCGCCCATGTGTCCGGCCACCCGCCCGCGTGTCCGGCCACCCGCCCGTCAGCTGCGGCTGCCCCTGCCTTCCCCTGTCTGTCCTTCCCCTGCACACAGAGAGACAGACGCTAGAAGTCATAGTTCACCTCTAGCGTCTGACAGGAAGCACAGCTCTGCCCTTCCTGGTTAAAGCTGCAGAGCTGTGCTCCCTGTCAGAGATGCTGGAAGTGAAAAATGACTTCCAGCGTCTGTCTCTCTGTGCACAGGGGAAGGCAGGGTAAAGCAGGGGCAGCTGCAGCTGATGGGCGGGTGGCCAGACACACGGGCACATATTAACCCCTTGCCAACGAGCTAGAACCCCTGGCAAAGGAAATCCCCCTTGGCAACGAGCATTAACCCCTGGCAAAAAATATTAACCCCTTGGCAACATCCAATAACCCCTGGCAACGCATATTAACCCCTTGGCAATGAGCAAGAACCCCTGGCAATGGACAATAAACCCCCCTTGGCAACGAGCAAGAACCCCTGGCAATGGACATTAACCCCCCTTGGCAACGGACATTAACCACCTTGGCAACGGACATTAACCACCTTGGCAACGGACATTAACCCCCTTGGCAACAAGCAGGTAATTTATAATTTATTAGAAGCCTTACTGTGGGGGGCAATGTGGTGTGGCATAGTCAGTGTGTATCGAATTTTGTGTGACATCCCATTTTTTAGGGACGGTCCTGCGGGAATTAGACACTGCATGTGTCTAATTAGGCAGGCAGGCAGGGAGGCTGAGGGCATGGGCAGCAGTTCACACAGCCCTCACATGCCCTCACAGCGACAAAACGGCGCCCAAAAATTTTGCCTCTGGTACGCAAATATATTCCTTTCTCCACTGCCAAAGTTGGGAGATATGCATTAGGTGTGAGGGGCATTGCAATGTGTGGCATAATGTGTCAGGGCATTACAATGTGCAGCATAGTATCATAGGCATTGTGGTGAGCTGCATCATGTTTCAGAGAAATGGCGGTGTGTGGCATAATGTATCGCTCGCTCAGACACTGCCCGGCTGTTCCCGACCCGGCTTGCGGCCTGCGCTGCGTGTCTCGATCATAGGTCACGCTGCGCAGGCCGCAGCGCTGACCACCAGCGCCGGAACCTGCTTGCCGCGGAGCCCCCCACATCATACCCGACGCCGGAACCTGCTCGCCGCCGGGCCTCCCACATCCTCCCCTACGCCAGAACCTGCTCGCCGTCGGGCCTCCCACGTCGCACATGTCTACCCGACGCCTGCACTGCGGCCGCCTGCCCCCCTCCGCAGCTCAGAAAAAGTAAGTCAGTGTGGGGGCACAGGGGGCAATTTTCTTTTAGGGATGCCAATCCCGGGACTGAGCATTTTTCAATCCCAGTGATATTGGTGTACCGGCCCCAAGATTTCTGTTGCCATCCCTTACATAGAAATGACCTTCTAGACCTAATTTGTCTCTGTCCCTGCGTCCCCACCATCTCTGTCCCCACCCTCTGGCCCTTCGTCACCACCGTCTCTGTCCCTGCATCCTGCCATCCCGCTCTATGCACCTTTGTCCCCGCCATCTCTCTCCCTGCATCCCCACCATTCCTCTCATTGTCCCTGAATTTTGCCACAATCTGTGTGGCATAATGTGAATTTTGGCACAATCCATGTGAAATAATTTGAATTTTGTGTCATTCCATGTGGCATAATGTGAATTTTACGACATTCCATGTGAATTTTGGCTCATTCTGTGTAGCATAATGTGTAAGGGGCAAGTATAAGGAGTCTACTATTGTGTTGCATAAAGGGTATATGGTGTGGTACACACCCCTATATCCTCATAATGGCCACACCTCTTTTCTGTAGCTCGCCACTCCAGGGGGGCCCCGTGACACTGTTGTACCGGGTAAAGGGTATATGGTGTGGTACACACCCCTATATCCTCTTAATGGCCACACCTCTTTTCTGTAGCTCGCCACTCCAGGGGGGCCCCGTGACACTGTTGTACCGGGGTCCAGGATTTCTCTTGGCAGCCCTGACTGCAACATAAGTATCCAGGTAGTAGCAGAAAGCATGCTTTGGTGCAGTTGAAGACTACTGAAGTAAGAAAGGATAAGCACATGAGTTAAGAGGTCCCTGCTCGTGAGAACTGACATTCTAAAGAGTTGTTAATCAACTTGTGTATGGGCAGTGATAAAAAAGTAGCAGAATTTTATTGCAGGAAGGCTTTGTGCATGCTTACTATGAGCTGTACGCATACACAGTCTATTGATTATTGCCTGGCCTGTGAAATCACAGCTGTGCGATCAGGTCTGAATAACCCACATAGATGGACAGTCCAAATTGATCTTACTAGAAGTCAGCATCCATAGACGGTAAATCATATATAAGCCCATCTACTTATATTATGACCAATGACTGAACTGTTTTTAACCAGCAATCTCACAAGAGTAAGCTGGCCGTGCAGGGGATGACAAACATATGATAGTTTGGTGGTGCTGACACTTTCCTCACAAAGAACTATGTATTATTATTTAATAAAGTGTCTGACTAGAAGCAGCCAAAGACAAGTCCCAGCCAGCTACCACAGCAGCCTCTGTGGGACACAAAAATCACCCAAGCACAGCAGCAGCCACTGCTTTATAATAATGTGACATGCACATTGCTAATTCTTTCCAGAATGCTTGAGACTTTTTCAGATAAGGTTTTTTGTCTTTTATTCATACTCTACTGATTATGTCTCAGTGTACAACATAATTAGTGAACAGCACTTAACAAACTGTAATTGTATTTATATATTATGGACAGTGGCATAACTACTGTAAAGCAGCCCCAGCTGCCGCTTGGGGGAGCAAGCTGCAGCGGGGTTGATGTGGGCACCGGCACTGGCTGAGCACCGGAGGCGAGTAACCCGCAGCGTGGGTGCGGCCATGGCAGAGATGACAAATCCTCCCACTGATTCAATCGACTGTACACAGAGCCAGCTATTGGCTGTGCACAGGATGGACGGGCGGATGGGCGTGCTAGTGTGCCCTGGGATGCGTCGGAGCCAAGGGAAGCAGCAGTGTCTGTTGGTCTCTCTTCCTCTATCCTGCAGCAACTTCTCCATTATGCGTGGGGGCGTCACAAAGTTTTTGGCAGGGGGGAGGAAAATTTATAGTTACGCCACTGATTATGGACAGAGCTGACATTGGGTCAGAATCAGAGCTGTATGCAAACTTGTTGGCTTGCGTACAGCTCTGATGTTGGGAAGACTTCAAGCATTTGGGGGCGGTAAGGGGTGGCATAGGGGAAAGATAATGAAAATGGGGGCATGCCTACCCATTTACTGGGCGTATAGAGGTCTTGGCTACAGATCTGAGACACCTATTTAAGTAAACTGCATCCTGCTGCAACAGAACACAGAAGACACTCCCTGCAGCATTAGGATATTTATGCATAGCAGCTGCATCTACTATGTACATTGTCTCCACCACTGAATCGTGCCCATAATCATTTTTTGCCCAATACTGTAGCATTGGTGTTTCTATAATGGGTTCAATTTTGCGGATCACACAGGCCACTGGGTCCAGAGAGGCCCACACTGCATACAGTGAACCCATGTTTTATTACTCACCTTTCCAGAGTCCCTCGTCAGGCGCTGCAGCCACTGCAAAAATCACAATGGGCAATAATAAAATTAGTCTCCGGGACATGGCGAGTCTGGCACAATTGCAGAGCCTACTGCACAGTGGAGAGGAGGGTTCCACCCAGAGTCTGCACATGGGAATTGCCTCCTCTGTTAAAATGCCCCTGACTAGTAGGGGGTTACACTCAAATATATGTTAATAGATTGTAAGCTTGCAGCAGGGCCCTCTAACCTCCAAGTCTGTCTGTTACCCAGTTTGTTTTATCACTGTCTACTATTGTAAAGCGCAACGGAATCTGCTGCGCTATATAAGAAACTGCAAATAAATAAATAAATATGTGTTGGGGCAATGCAGAAAATAATCATACTGTATTTGGAGAAATGGGTGGAACAATCATGTGGATTACATGCTGCTATGACTATGGGGCCTATTTATCAAGCCCATTTCACCTAAATCTCATGCAGATATGGGGACTGGGGCATTGGGGGATCTTATCATCTGCACAGATTGCTGTAAGACTGAAATGCTAACACAAATTCCAAATGTAAGGATGTCACTAACAGGGCAGAAGAACAGGTGACTGGAGCAAACATGGAACCCCCCATGTATGGCTCTGGCGGGAAAGTTAGTTTGTACACACCATGCTTGTGGCCAGGAGCAATGGTGGCGGACTGGGAGGCCACAGGGAGCTGAGAACTGCCGGCCAGCGGGAGAGGCGAGACATGCTGCACAGCCACAGACTCAGTGCACAGTGGCGCTGGATGAACACAGTGAAAATCGTGGGACAGCTGCACTGCACACAGGACGCTGATAGCACCCTGGCTTGAGACGCAGGGACAGTCTGGACAGGCACTTGGATGGTAAGAATGTCTGTTTATTAGCTGGATCGTAACAATCTCCCAGCACTGTATGGAAGCACTTACAGACCCAATTACACCAGTACTTTATAAATTACATATGCTGCACAAAGATGCGACGTGCCTTCCAGGGTGCCCCATAATTTCAGCAAGGGGGTCCCTCTACTATGCGGTGGTTGCTTTCCTGCAGCCTAAGGTTCAGGAACAGAGCTCATTATTAAAGTATAAGACAAGCCTTATATTGAAATTACAGGCTTACTTACTGTGCCAAATCATTGCGGCCACATGCAGGTTGATTACCAACAGCAACAAGTACAGTATAAAGGTCCAGGCATCATGTTCTACCTGCTACTGCTAGAACTTACTTTGACCCGCAACTATTTCCTCTTTAATGCAGAATATTTTTTACAGCTCAAAGGCTGCACAATGGGGTCTTGCATAGCACCAACATATGCTAACGCCTTCATGTTTGAAGTAGAGAACGACCTACTGCTTATGCATATTGATCTAATTATTCTGTGCATTACCTTCTCTTCTATTGTGCTCTTAGATTGTGCATAACTTCTGCTCTTTCTTTTTATCTTCTATTACCTGCTTCTTTATCATTTTGTTCGGTTTTCAATATTTTAATTACTGTGGATAGGTTCCCATAGCAACCCATACCAGGCGCATCTGATTGACATCAGCACCATCCGCCGTCAATGGAGCATGCGGCACCAGTCAATGGTGAACATGGGTCTATGGTGATCTATTTAGGTAAGTGGATTTGTTGGATTTCTTTGTACTCTGATCAAGGAATTACATTTCCGAAACTGTCAGTATAGAAGCTGCTTGTGGTCTAAGCTTCATTTTATTATTTTATATTATTTTATTATTTTATATTTTCTACTTATTTTAAGTCCCCACTGAGTGCCACCGCTACACTGTGTACTATCTTTATTGGACCCGTTGTCAGGCAGTACAATATCTGTTACAGTGATACTGTACTGCCTGACGACGGGTCCAATAAAGGGATCCGAAACGTTGCAAACGCAAACTGTGAGCCTGTGAGTCTTATTGATACGTGAGTACCAGGTTATCGTCTCCTACATACCCTCTTGCCCCGTGCACCACGCTGCTGAAGACGAAAGCGAGTGCTGACTGTTTGCTCAATATCTAAATATATGTGTGTTTGTGTGTGTGTATAAGGAGCGCTTGGTATGTGTCAGAGTGAACGAAAGGGGGGTAGGAGGAGTGTAAAGAATAAAAGTAAACTAATAGAAGGAAAATAAATATATATATTTATAATAACCAATAAAATGTAAAATAATGCCAATGTTTACAGCCTCTTGTAGTAAAGGTAGCGGGCAGGCTGGCTCAGGTATATAGTGAAAGTATTCATCAGGCAAGTAAAACCAACAGTTCTGAGTATGGCCTGTGTGGAGCGGTACTGTACTATCCATCCCTCACCTACCTGCTCTGGTGGACGTGGATCTGTCCTGATCAAATTGCTAGCTCTTTGGCTTTAGCCGAAAGTCACAGTTTATGTACTTCCGGTATGTCTGCTGATGTTTTCACTGATTTGCCCAAAGTGTTTCGGCAATACTGCACTTTATCAAGGATATTTTTATGGCCTCCTAGGCGCTGTAAACATTGGAATTATTGTATTATTTATTTGTTTATACATATTTTTATTATTTTCCTTCTATTTGTTTATTTATATTCTTTAGGGCTATTTCACACGCTCCGGCTCCTGCCGGGCAGCGAAACCCTGCACGGCCAGGAAGCCGTGCTGCACACAGCAGTTTACAATGGTAGGGATGGCCACAGCCTGGCAGCCGTCCCTTCCAGTGGTGGGATCCGGCTGCAGCCGGGCGACCGGGCCGTGGCCGTCCCGTGTGTATGGACACAATAGTGTCCATTAACAACTACTGTGTGAGGCACAGCATTTGGCAGTGCGGGGTTTTGCCGCCCGGCAGGAGCCGGAGCGTGTGAAATAGCCCTTACACCACTTCCCCTGCCAGGAGAGTATCATTTATTTGTTATTCCGGAGTAATATACATTTGGCAGTAACTGAAAACAGTCTGCCATTCATCGCATGATAGCCATTCCCTGTTCTCCATGCACGGGTTAAACACTACAAGTGCTGTATCTTTATGCCGGCTTAAAGCATAAATACACAACAATGTTGTGTTGGTATTACAATATTTAACTACACTTGTGTGCCTATATATAAATAAATTTGTGACCGTCTCCTCAACACGATTGGAGACCTCATATATTTAACTCATGTGCACGAAGGAATAGGGCTATTCAAGGTATCTGGAATTTAGGATACTGATAATATATGGTGTAAAAAGCAATAGTTAAACAACATTGTTCTAATTCCAGATAAGCCTTGATACAAGGCAATTTTGAATACGGAAAGTGTTACTTTCAAACAATGTTACCATATAAGTTCTAGCAGAAGCTTTCTATAGCCTGAATCTTTGGTAAGGACTATTGTTTCACACAGATACAGGAAGAGATCTCTGGCATTACAGACATAGAGAGCCTATGAGATGCTGGAGCTCATTACTTAAAATAGAGACGCATAAGTTCACACATAGTACTCCCGCACGTGCTGTTTTAACACACACTATGGGCCTTATTCTAGTTCATTCTTTCTGACAAAATCCTTCTTAGATGGACAAAACCATGTGCACTGCAGGGGGGCAGATAAAATGTGCAGAGAGAATTAGATTTGGGTGAGTTATTTTGTTTCTGTGCAGGGTAAATACTGGCTGCTTTATTTTTACACTGCAATATAGATCTCACTTTGAAGTAAAAACCCCACCCAAATCTAATTCTCTCTGCACAAGTTACATCCGCCCCACCTGCAGTGCACATGGTTTTGTCCATCTAAGAAGGATTTTGTTAGAAAGAGTGAACTAGAATAAGGCCCAATGTTCACTTGTTTGTTTCATGTTTGTATGTTTTTTAATATTTTGCAGTTTTAAATAATTAAACAATAAAGGTACTATTTTATTGTGATTTTTTCATTCTTTAGGTGGACCACGCCTTGACACATTCTTTCTTTCCTTGTTACTACTCCTGGAGAAATACCCTGTCAGCCCTAAAGCTGCACCCTTACCACCAGAGAGACATGGGGGCCCATATATCAATAACTACATCTGCATTGTGATCTGGGAGTGATACTAGAATTACAGTGCAATATGTAATACCGGCAGGCTGTATTATGGAGCAACTGCAGGGACAGGGGCTACAAAAGGATTGCATCCATTCAATGTACTGTACTAGGAGTGGAAGCAGGACTGCTGCGCATGTGCAGTCCCGCTGACCATACATGTATTGTGGCCATTGCTGAGGATGGTTCCAGGTAGACGCTCTCTTTGTAAATTATGCAAAGTGTAGCCCATAGGTTATATCGTGCTAACACCATCTTCAGATGGTATTAGCTGTGGGGACCAAGCTCAGATCTGCTTTGCCTTCCGGAGCTTAGTAAATCTGATAACATTGTACACCCCATAGAAAAATATGGAGGATGCGACTGTAGTTGGGAATGAAGGGTTCTCAGATATCTGTTACAGAGGCTGGATTAAGGAGAGCTCAGACAGTGTTGGAATGGGGAACTGAGGAGCCTCTGGGAGAGTGCAGTGTTATTAATCCATGAATAAGGGGTTTAAACAGCCACACATGGGGATGTGGCCAACAATCACTGCAGCTTGGTTAACCATTTCAGAGACACAGCCTTCACTTTGACCATAAATAGTTTGATTTGGTCCTGGACAAACCTGAAGCACCCCTTCAAGAGTCTCAAGGCACCCCGGGGTACCTAGTAACACAGGGCCTTATTCTGGTCTGTGCGGCCGGAGCCGAATATGCGGCCAGGACCGTGCGTCCTAAACCCCGCCTTCCGTACAGATCCTTCACTCCGTCCGAATGCGGTAAGCCGCTGACCACACGGAGCACGAGTGGATTTCTCATGTATACACCTCCTCCATCTCTGGGAACCTCCCCCATCATTCGATGGTCGCAGACCATCGAATGCAGGACCGAGTGGTCAGGCAGCTCCCGCGAGCTCAGACCACTCGGGCATTTCTCCGTGCAAAAGCAGGGATCTGGGCGGGCAGCTGACATCCGGCAATGTCATATGTCCGCCCCCTATACGCGCATCACGGCTGCATTACCATACGTTAGCCCAGCGTTTTCATGGGAACGCCCATGAAACGCGGGGCGTATGCATATGTTAATGAGGCCAAACAGCCCTTCACGCCCCTCTCCTCCCCCTGTTTGTAGTGTAAACAATTCATGCGGAATTTGGACGTATGTCCCTTTCGCACATGCGCAGATATGCCTCTGCACATGCGCAAACACAATACATCGGCGGAACGAACGCATGCGGACATATCCGCACCAACCAGAATAAGGGCCACAGTTTGGGGACCACTGAAGTATGCATAGAATAGTTTGGGGAATGCCATATAATGTAACATATGTACTGTATCATGGTATAAAGTTTATTTACCACATTAAAGCACTATGGAGGTTATTCTGATCGGTGCGGCCAAACGTGCGTACGTACGCTGTTAACGTACGCTAGCCGTACGCGGCCGTTGGGGTTAAGTCCACCCACAAATCAGCCGCTTACGTACGGGCAGAAACAACGTAGAAGGGGAGTGGCGTACAAATGAGCGTACGGCAACGTACGCGGCCGGCCCAGCCCTTACACTCCGACAACTGGCGTACAACTGAGCGTACGGCAACGTACGCGGACGTCTTTCGTCCGTCTTCCCACCGACTTCTTGCGGAGATCTGAGCGTACGCCAGCTTGCACGGACGGGTCCCTATTGTTTTCAATGGAAAACACAGGTTATGTCGCCGCTCGTGAGAGTGAGCGTACGTCCGTGTACGCTGCCATACCCTTCACATATATGGACCTGCAAATCTTGCCTTTCAACTACAAATCTGACAATTGATTAATTAATCTATTTGTTATTCAATTATTGTTTTCTATTAACTCAATTGTCTACCTTAATAAAGACCTAATAAAACTACATTAGAACCCTCATTACATGTATATTTGTTATGTTCTAATGTGGCATTTTAATCACTATCTATGTGTCCCCATATTGCTGTTACTTTTACATCAAGTGATGTTGGTGTTTCTGTATATGTACTAAATTATGTCCATAATTACTTTGTCCACAATGTGTAACATGTATACCTACCCTGATGTTATGTGTGATGTTTTAATCTAACAACATTAAACATGCATGCATTTTCACTATGTGTTATTTTACTCAAAAACACACACATTCACACATCAATCATTACCCCTCACCTCAAATTACAAGTATAACGAACAGTACCCATCTGTATGTACCTACCCTTACAAGCCCTCTAACATATTTATTAGTAAAAACACAGGCAATTTCGAACTGTACATAAACGTTTATTTTGGGCACAAATAATAAGGGGGGGATAAAAAAAAATTAAATCCTGGCCTCCAACAGTCCAAATAGTATCTGGAGGTACAGGAGGGTCAGTAGTATCTCCCTCATGAGGGCTGCCACCTCCTCCTGCTGCTGTTCAGTGTCTGTAGTGAAGGGATAAAAAAAAAAAATTAATATATAACATACACAAATGTTTGTTGTATTTGTACATACTAAAAAGTTCAGAGTTATGTGTGAAGGCCACATACATTTTTAAACTACATTGAAGATGGGTCTGCTGTAAACACAGTACTAAAAAATAATATGTTAACACACACATACTGTACATAGTAAATAACATTAATTCAATTACTCCTTCATGGATGAATGTATGCTGTATCCCAATTGGTACTTTTGTTTTGGGGGACTGTCCTCTAACCTCACAATTAGGCTGTGCTATTTAAGGGTTATGACATTGTTTTGGCTTAAGCACTCCTTACTATTTTAAATTTAGGACATTGCTGTACAAATTATAGGCCTACACCTATGTTTGTAAAGCATGCATCCGCATGGCCTCACACACTATTAACAAAACAATCTCTACATTTATGTGCACATCATGCTGGGAACTGGAGTTACCCAACACCTGGAGCCACATAACTACCACACCACTAATGTCGGATATCTCATTGGATGTACTGTTATGTCAATTATTCAAGGGGTGAGGCATGGCCACACTCAAAAAACCCACCAAGGGGACCCTTGTTCCTGGAGAAGGACAGGACACACCTCATGGTCGCCCTGCAGTGATATGTTGCAACTAATGTTGATGTTGGATACACATATGTGGTTGTTGTGATTGTTGATGTGTAGAAATGTGTAGGTCAACATTATACACATTATTTACTTACGGCTACTTGAGCCATCCTGGTCGCCGCTGGTTGGCTGTGCGGTGGTTGGGGGGGTCAGGAGCAAGGGGGCTGGTCCTGGAGTTTGGGTTGAGGAAGTGGGTGTGAGTGGGGATTGGAGAGGTTTGGGGGTGGGTGGTGGAGAGGTGTAGGGGGGTTCGAAATGGGGTGGGGAGGGGGGGGGTGGGGGAGGGGGTTGGGGAGGGGGTGGGGGTGGGGGTTGGGGAGGGGGTGGGGGAAGGGGATGGGGAAATTGTATGGGCCCAAGCTTGAGCCATTGTCTCGGCCTCCTCTTCCTCCTCCTCCTCTTCCTCCTTCTCCTCTTCCTCCTCCTCTTCCTCCTTCTCCTCTTCCTCCTCCTCCTCCTCTTCCTCCTCCTCTTCCTCATTCTCCTCTTCCTCCTCCTCTTCTTCCTCCTCCTCCTCTTCCTCCTTCTCCTCTTCCTCCTCCTCTTCTTCCTCCTTCTCCTCTTCCTCCTCCTCTTCTTCCTCCTCCTCCTCTTCCTCCTCCAGGGCTGCCTGCTCCTGGGCTGCCTGGTCCCGGGCTGCCTGCTCCCGGGCTTCCATGCGTGCCCTTGCCCGTGCTGAAATGTTCATGTTGATGACATCGAAATCGAAGATTGGGTTGCATAAAAAAGGGGGAAAGAAAAATTCACATTAGTCATGCTCATAACCTTCCAAATTATCATTGCTGTTATATTTCAGACATTTATCATGCAAACTAATTGATATGCTACACCCAAAAACTGAGCAACTACTTAAACCCCTCCCTATACACCCCCTATATACCCCCCATACACACCCCCTATACACCCCCTATACACCCCATATACATCCCCTATACACCCCATATACACCCCATATACACCCCCATATACCCCCATATACCCCCCATATACACCCATATACACCCCCATATACACCCATATACCCCCCATATACACCCATATACACCCCCATATACACCCATATACCCTCCATATACACCCATATACACCCCCATATACACCCCCATATACACCCCCATACTCAGGAACATAGTTATAAAAAGTACACAAAACATTGCTAAAAAACGCTGACATACTAGTAATCAAAACTTACATCGGGCAATATGGCGGCGAAGGGTGCTCAGCAAAACTGGCTGCCGCCGGCGCAGGTCTGACCAGCGCCGCTCAACCTGCCCCAGGCTTCTGCGGACGCCGGTCGTGGAGAAGATCAGGCGGCGGGCAGCAGTATACGCCCGCCGCTTGTCCGCATTGCTAACATATGGGCCCCTGGGCCCCAGGTGACGGTCCATAACGTCGACCAGGGCCAAAAGCTCAGAGGTGGAAAAGGGCCTAGCTCGAGGACAAGTCATAGTGGCAATGGCGCAGTTATTAATTGCAGGTACATATATCACTTTTGGTGCTTGCTGATTGGTCGAAAAAATTGTTTGTTTGGTATTAACTTTATTAATCCCTCTTACATTAACAAACTGGATGCGAATAGAAACTTACGCGGACCGTTCCGATATACACACACTACAACCAACAGCATGCATTCAATGTAGAGATGAACTGTATATACAGTGTGCGGAAAATAATACACGCAACCATCAACTTATAACCACGCTGCTTAAAGGGGGCACGATACACCGATTTCCATGGAGAGGAGTACTGTATTTACAGTGTGCGGAAAATAATACACGCAACCCTCTACTTATAACTACGCTGCTTAAAGGGCCACAATGCGACATGTTGCTGTATGACAATTTCATACACATTACATATGTAAGGAAAGCATTGTAACGTGATGTTTTGAAATGTGACTCACAAAGCATACACGAACTCCAACAGATACCAGCTGACAACACTCATCATTGGAATGACAGGTGCACACATTTCACGATGTAGCCCACAATGCTCCACAACCTGTGTATGTGCATATACAGGTGATTGATCAGGTGCGTTGAGACCTGCGTAATGTAAGCGGGAATTATCGGCGGGAAATATCGGCGTAAATTTGCATCTACATTGCGTGGAAAAATATACGCCCCCTTGTTCATGGCGGGAGATTAACATATAAATATTCAGTCAGATGCAGCCCACAATTGCTGCAAACATGTCTGACTCAGACGATTCCGCAGCTGAGGACGCTCTGCAGAGAGCTACAGCACAATCCCTGCTTGATGCACTGAACAAGAGGGAACAGGAGCGGAGAAGGAGGGCCCAAGAGAGGAGTAGCCTGCAAGATCAAGCGGGCCCCTCAGTAACAGGCCCTGTTGAACCTCCACCAGCTCCACAAGGGCCAAGCAACCAGCCAGAACAAGAGGTTGCATCTCTCCAAACAGGTGTGACCCAGCAGGTGCATGGTGAGAGAACTGGGGCCACCAGAAAACGTGCTGCAACATCTAGGGTGAGGACTGAGCAGGATACCACCACCAGAAAGAGAAACCCTGCATTTGTAGAGGCCGAAATGCGAATTCTAGTGCCCAGGGCACGCGAATGGATTGAATTGGCAACCAGGAAGCCTAGTGCCAGTGCAAGGAGAAACCTTTGGGAGAAGATCACAGAGGAAGTGAACCAGGTGGCACCAGTGGTCAGAAATTGGGACGCGGTGAAGAAAAGGTTAGTGTGTTTGTCAGGGCAATTTTTCAGCAGTCTCCAGCAGGAACTGAGGCCCTTATTCTAGTTCACTCTTTCTGCCCAAATATTTCTTAGATGGACAAAACCATGTGCACTGCAGGTGAGGCAGGTGTTACTTGTGCAGAGATAATCAGATTTGGGTGGGGTTTTACACCTGCCTCACCTGCAGTGCACATGGTTTTGTCCATCAAAGAAATATTTGGGCAGAAAGAGTGAACTAGAATAAGGGCCTCAGTTCCTGCTGGAGACTGCTGAAAAATTGCCCTGGTCTTTGTCCCCCTGATGTCATATGTGTGTACATATGTTACATGTATGTTTTGAGACTAATAGAAAGGTGTGTTTGTAGATAGTGCTACACTTCAATGTCCCATGTGAACACAACCATGTCTAATAACCCACATTGATATATGAAACATGCACCATTGGTGTGATGTGAGGTTATGGGCACAGTTCTGCTCATGTGAAGTATGTGATGGGACAAGAGAAAGTGTGTTTTTGAAAGAGTTGTTGTAACATGTTCCATATGATGCTACTGAAACAAGAATGACCAAACTGTGCACATGTAGCTGGTGAGAAACTACACATCCCAGTATGCCATTCCATAGTTAAATTACTCCATAATAACCACATTGTCAAGCTATGGTGGAATGTGTAGTTTCACACCAGGTGGAGGTGCCTAATTTGGCCATGGATGATGTCATTTCTGCATAGTGATGTATGTATGTGCATTTAGTGGCCTAATGAATGAGATGAGACACTGAAATGCCTCCTAATTTAGACATGAATGTGTGTGTGGGACACATATGGCAAAAAAACATAAGAGCACCCACACTAGGAAATGTCACGTAGCTAGGGGTACCACATAGTCCCTTTAATTCTGGACACATATTAATTACACAGGTTCTGTGGCTGGCTGACTTCAAGACTCCACTTCACCTAATTTTAAACTGCCACAGAACCTGTGTAATTAACATGTGTCCGGAATTTAAGGGACTAGGTGGTAACCCTACACGTAGCACAGTGGTGCACATATCTCATGGTGATATTTGTATTTTTAAACTTGTAGGTGGACTGACTTCAAAAGTACACTGAAGAGGAAGATGACTGACCGGTACAACCACAGCATGTCCACCGGGAGAGGTCCTATGCCTGACCATTTGGAGTATACCCCCCTGGAGCAGGACTCCTTGGACGTGATTGATGTGGGGGCGATCAGGGGGATCTCCAATATGGACAGTGAGCTCCCGGCGGAGGTCTTTGATGCTGCTTTTGATGGTAAGTCACAGTAATGCATTGTATTTAGAAAGATATTTTTTATTGCGTATGTGATGGTGACATTGTTTTCAATTCTTATCCTAGCAGAAGCAGAAACCCAGGATGTACCGGCAGCATCTTCCTCTGCAGAGCCACAGGTGGAGCAAGTGGTCCAGCCTCCACCAAGACGTCGCCCTCAGCCCCAGCCACAGGAGACATGGGATGAGAGCCTGTTGGTGACGCTGGAGAGGATCGAGCAGCAAGGGGTGGATGCTGCGATCCGTCAGCAGCAGGTGGCGGATTTTCTGGCGGAGTGGAAGGCCACAAACAAGCTGCAGGTTGAGGGCTTGAACCACATTAATGAAACTCTGGCGGCTGGCATAGTAAGCATTGGCCAACACCTCAGCCGCCAGAATGAACTTCTTGCGGAGCAGCTGTCCACCGCCAGGTCCCTAAGGGACAATCCCCCATCTGCTGCCCCACCCCAAGCTGCTCCCCAACCTTCCACGTCTGCTGACCCTCCTGTGTCGACTAGGGGAAGACGCCGAAAGCCAGCTGAGCCAAAGGCCCCTGTCCCCAAGGCCCCATCTAAAAGGGGCAAAAAAGGGCCCAAATGAGACCTGGTTCACTTCCTCTGTGGTTGGAGCCCAAAGGTTTAAATTGCACTGGACATACGCTTCCTGAGTTGGCCATCGATCCATTTGCGTGCCATGGGCATGAAAGTTCGTATTTTGACCTCTACAAATGCAGGATATTTTTTTTTGGTGGTGTGTATCTTGCTTAGTATTCACCCTGGTTGTTGCAGTACGTATTCTGGTGTCCCCATTTCTTTCACCATTGCATTTGCAGGGTAACACATGTTTGGAGATATGCAACCTCTTGTTCTGGCAGTTTTTTTATTTTTGTGTCTATTTTATTTGTTTATTTGATTTCTTACATTAAAGTGTGAAATAAGCTGTGATGCTGAACAGCAAATAAATTTCTTTTCCCAATTAAATCAAAATTGTGGTCTGTGTAATTTCTTGTGTGAAACAAATACTAGATTTATGTGTACTTACTGACCAGGGTATTTTTGAACATTTGATGAAGTGTGGTAGAAGTTTCCCATGTGTAACCCTCTCCATGGCCATTACCATGTTCCTATCCAACTTTTCCCAGCTAATTAGTTTGTGTCAGCACATGTGCAGAGCAACTTCATAGGTGAGAAAGCAGTTTGTGTGCAGGTGAGGTAGCTCCTACAGTAGTAGGTAAAAGCAGGTCCAGAACAATGCTTTCCTCATGGAGTGGGTGAGGCAGACAAACAAGGGTGAAAAGGTACATTTGTGTAGGAATGCATATGTGTCCTCCCTAAAAAAAGATGTGTGAATGGGCCAAACATGATAAAATAGCTTGTGAACAAACATGCATAACTTTTTAAATATATATGATTTGACAGTGTCATAAGCAGATGTAGGAATCCTTTGTTAGAGAGATGTGAGTGCAATAATGTGATTGGTGGCATCTTACATCCAGAGTGTAGTCAAATCCAATTCATAGCAGATAAGATAGTGGTACAGTTCAGTATTTTGGGTACTATACAAAGATTGTGTGCAAAATAGTGGTCATGGCCTTCAAATATTGCTGAAACATCCTTTGTAGGTGTTAGATGTGGTTTATGTTATTGTATCCTAAATAGAAAACCTATGTTTGTATTAGAGTGAACACGTTGACACATGTCGACTTGTGTAGATTGAGTGTGCTACTGTGTAAAGTCTATGAAAGCACGTAGTGAATGTGTCTAACTGTTTAGCAAATCCCTACCTTAGCGTATATAAGCAGGTCTTAAAAAGATTCTTACCTTAAATTAAACAAACGTTTAAATGTGGAGAAGTATAGAAAGAGAAGCTTCCAATGTGTTTGCGTGCTGTGTGTGTGGCTTGCAGGTAGTGAAATCATGCTTTGGACTTAATAGACTGCAGCATTGCTTATTACATTCAGGTGTATGTGTTTGAGTAGTAATCAGCGTTAATTAGCAATCCCAGGCGCACGCTGGCATGCGGTATCTGTAGGGGTGGTCTGAGCTGGCGGTTGCCGGGCGCCTGTCTGGTGTCCGAAATGAACGGTGCTTTAGGCGATCGTGCGGTAGTAGCACCGCTCATTTTTGGTGCACACCCCCGTGTACGCCCATATTTACGCCCATTTTCCCTCATTATTTCGGCCGCTCCCATCAACACGCCCCTATGCCGCCCCCATTACCCGTACACTCGCGTACAGGTTTTTTCGCACGTTGAGACCCGGCCGTAAGCGTTGTGGAGTGTTCGCGCCGGCGCATTAGCGTATCTGCACATGCGCAGATCATGAAAACCACCGGGACGTACGCGTACGGCCCGGCCGCTCCAACCAGAATAAGGCCCTATATGTATTAGACCCCATATACACCAGCCAGTGCAATGAGTTCAGCAAAATACATGTCACTGTGAAAACAAGGTTCAATTAGGTTAATAAAGTTATTACCATGGGGTGACTTAAGAGTTGGTGACTTTTCTTAGTCCTTAGTAGGGGGAATACACGGAGTAGTTTCTATACAAATAAACCAAGTACTCATATTCATCTATGTACCACCAGTTGACTAATCCCTATATAATGTAGGTGCACAGTCTGGAACCTGACATTAAAGGTGGGTTGGGGCCTGTAGATGGTGGTCCCAGTGGGAATTTCCCTGATGTCCTTGTGGGAAAATCCTTTTCAGCTGCATTTAGCACAATGCTGACATGATATGAGCCCACTAAGCCTCTGGGCCCCATAGCAATGGTAACCCATGCACCCATTATAATTATAGCCCTGATGTGCCTACAAGAGGCAAGTGCAGTCTACAATATTGCGCTGCACCTGGGTCAGTTATCGCAGTGCTAAGTGACCCGGGTGTTACTATGGAGAGAGAACACTTACAGTCAGCCACCTTCTCCAGCGGTGTCTTCATCACATCTAGTTGGGGGTATCTGTCTCTCCGCACTGGAGAAACAGGAAAAGAGGTCTTGTTAGTTTGGCTGCCTGTCAATAAAGCTTTTACAATAAAATAAAAACTGCAGTGCTGCACAAGACTCGTCGGAGAACAGAGGTGAGAGTCACACCACACACACACTGCACCCATTCTAAATACACCAATGGTTCACATGAAAACCTACTGTGTCAGGGGTACCATAACTAGCTGATATGTACACAAGCATCACAGTGATGCTTGATGGGATATAGCATTTAACTGAATGGACAAAATGGGGCAAATTACTAAACCTTAAAAAGTTGAGTGGAAAGTGATAAAGTACTAGCCAATAAGCCATGCTGCAGGCTATGATTGAAATATGACAGTTAGGAGCTGGCTGGTTGGAAGTTTAGAAATCTCCACTTTATCTCTCTCCAAGGCTTGTAACATCTGGCAAACTCTGCAGCTAGTGTTCGGATTGTGAATCCGTGGCTGTAGCACCACGAGGCATCACTGCTAATGACTGTACCATATACAGATGATAATTATCAGGCCTCTTAAAATAACTACAGCCCTGCCATTAAAATGTGTAATAGTTATGTCATCATGAAAGTGATGCCCCTTAGAGTAAGTGACATGGAAGAAGTACAGGTTTTACTCTCCATCAGTGAAAGCTTTCCATCTTATTACAGTTAGTTTAATCTTTCCCATGAGCTTACAGATTATCCTACTTAAAGGTCTTCACCAAGTAGCATGTTTTTCTAGGTTATGAAGACATTAGACATTGGAACAACGAAGAAATTTAGATGATGACAAGATCAGGGGATTTCAGTGTCATTAAAAAACAATGAGAACTTCTTGTGCTGCTCATTCCTTTCAAATGTGCAACATAATCTGCCTTTCTGTAGGATTTATACAGCTACAGTATCAGATGCTTTCTTCGTCTGCAAATCAAGACCTTTTAAAATCCTATGAGAAGCACCTCCTGTCAGTCCTACCACAGCACAGGGACCACCTATTTACTTCTAAGAGACATAATGAGGCATGACCCCTTCGGGACCCCTCTTGCTAAGATAACATTGTTATCGTAATGCAGCAAAATGTCATGTCAGCGTAACAGTTTCAGAAACAAATGTGACACATTATTCATCTTCCTAATGTGACGTTGTCACCTGTCACTGGAGAATCTGTGGCTCTTTCTGAGAAACCTACGGTACAAGCAGCACAACATGAGCTTAAGTCAAAACGGATGAGTTACCATTTAACTCCCACCAAGATTACAATGTGTACAAGTGCATTTTACTGTAATGGAAATCAAAGATAAATGTTCAGAATATAAATTCAGCAGGTGTCACAGCCATCATATACTGTACCTGTATCAGTACACTGTGTATTATTGGCTATTCTTGTCTGGCTTAATGCATGCCCCTAACTGCCCCTGTGCAACAACCTAGAACTTCTGGTCCTTGCCAAAGCTTTTTGGCTGCACCCTCAATCTGTCATGCAACATTGCAGGTAGTATAAATGCTGATCCATTATGCTTTATCAAGTTTGCTATGCCTCCTGGGTAACAATCTAAACCAGTGGTTCTCAACTTCCTCAAGTACCCCCAAACAAACCATACCTTCTGGATTTCTTTAATCATCACAGGTGAGTTTTGCCGTGTTCACACTGCCAGTGTGAACAACTCGGCTTTTACCTGGCATTTTAATGCAGGGGACTGCAGCACCGGACCCCGTTCTCACTGCTAATACCCCTTTCACACCGGCCACCTGGCAATTTCCCAGAATTTTTGAGTGCCGGGTCATTTTGCCGGATGCAGCCTGACCCCAATTCGCACCACCCGCAAATTACCAGGTTAAAGCTTTTCAACCCAGGTGGTGTGAAAGGGTCAACATGGGTCTTAAATCCCAGCACTCCGACCCTGGTCAAGAGCAGGATCTGAGTGTTGGGATTTAAAAACCTGTGTTGACCCTTTCACACCAAATAAATACCTGGGTTTTTCAGAAAATTCCCAGGTTGAAAAGCTTTAACCTGATAATTTGCTTCTGGTGTGAAAGGGGTAAAAGCAGGTTTGCCTACCCTCCCGAAATTGCCGTGAGGCTCCTGAAAATCGGGTCCCCCTCCAGCCTCCCCCCCCCCCCCCCCCCAAAAGGTGGGCAATCCTCCCGCATTTTTCCGGCAGCCCCTGCACCCCCCTTCAATGCTGCATAAAATGACCGGTTTTGACGGGCGGGGCTAAAATTACACGATTTGTGCCATATCGCGACATTTTAGCCCCTCCCCCAATTCATGTTGTTTTACTGCCATGGGGGCTGGGCTTCATGACGTCTGCCCGTCCCGCCCCCCTGACATGCTGCTGTCGGGTCTCCTCTCCGGGCTTCTCCCAGAAAGGAGTTGGCAAGTATGGGTAAAAGGCAAATTCATGGGCGAAGCAGTTCTACCCGATAATTTGCATTTTTAACACAGGTTTTTTTTGCAGTGGGAAAGGGTCAACCCGTCTCTGCATACCCCAGTCTCCAACCTCGGTAAAAAGCAGGGTTGGAGACCCGGGAATTTCTACACGGGTTGAAATGTTCACACAGAAAAACGCATGTTAAAAGGCAAACGGGAATTTGCCTAGCAGTGAGAATGGGGTATTTGGTTATTTTTCTGGGCCAGTAATTATTCCACCTGTTTCCACAGACAGAAATACTGAAAACATTGAACTGTTGTGATAATTGGGGGACTGGAGTTGAGAAACACTTCTCTAAACTAAAGTGAATATGTTGATTGCCCCCTGACCCCCCATGTAGGGTACTTTGAATGAGATGAATAACACTGTGTCAGTTTGCTGTACAGTATGTATTGGTTTAGGAATCAGGGGCCAAAGGTAACACATTCTGTCCATATATATAGTAATATTCATTTAAGAAGAAAAAAAAAAGAAAGCAAGAAAGGCAGCGGAGAGGAGAATAGTGGTGTGAGGGAGACAAATCACACTGGCAACCAGAGACACGAAAAAACCCTGAGAGATGGAAGTGAGTGAGGAATGGAGAAACACTGAGTTGAGGAGGAGGCTGCGAGAGGTAGAGAGAGAGGGAGAGATAGAGGGGAGAGAGAGAGAGTGGGGGGGCTGAGCTGGGATAGAGAGGGAGAGACTGGGGAAGGAGGGAGGAGGGACACAGAGGAGAGTATGCTGTGCAGAGCGGAGAGATGGAGGAGAAGATAGACTGAGCCTGGTACACTGAGAGAGGGAGGGATTCAGAGGAAGGGAGCGGGGGCAGACATACAGTCAGGGGCACATCTGCCAGTGCTGGAGTGGACATACAGGGCCTCGCTGTATCCATCACACAAAATCCGGACACTTACCTTGGGAACCTATACCAAATATTCAAGCATGACACCCGGGGACTGAGACTTGGCATCGGGCGGCAAGACCCTGGCACCTCGGGCATTGGGGAATTGGCACAGAGAAGCGGACGCTGCGTAGGCAGATTGCACGGGAATCCTAGTCCCAGACTCTATTTACCAAGCTCCATCACCGGCCAAAGGGCCCCTGGGATCGCGGTGTCTCGCAGACTTTCACCGGGAGGAGATCTACAGTACATCGTGTGGCACATACATACTGCGCTGTCACCAGCACTCACTACTGGGGAACCTCACTTCTACTGAGCCCACAGTGCAGTGCCCACACGGGCAGGAACACTAGCCACATATGTAGGGTCAACAGGATCCCTAGCCACACCTGTAGGGACACTAGCCACACAGGTCATTAGCCACGCAGCAGACAGACACTAGTCCCACACTACTTGTCCTCACTTGGGCATACAATGAGTGTGTGCACAGCACCGTGTAGCAGCAGTAGCAGCAGCACCCCTACACTGAGACTGTAATCACACTGACAGATACAGGGTATATAGCGTGTGGCAGCAGCAGCGGCAGCGAGTGCACAGTGTTATCAGCCTGCTGTACATGTCCGGGCACACAGCCAAGCATGTACTAATCATCACACAGACTAGGTGCATTCAATGATTCAAATCAAATCTAAATACTAATTATCACTTCCACCCGAGGGAAAGGGTCACACACAGGACCTGCACCCCCTGCACACTGCCCGCACACACGGGCATACATGGAACACAGAGGAGATACAGTTCAAACTGTCAAATTGCTCTGTATGGACCAATGCCAGATGAGTTTATAAAGGTACACACATTACATTCAGTAGATTGCATAGGAAAGTACAGACAGATATAGATAGATAGATAGATAGATAGATAGATAGATAGATAGATGCATTAGAGACTGCACGTAACCCAGTGCGGCCGCTCATGTGTTGGCAGGATCAGTACGATCACTACTGTATATAGCAGCAGATCACTTCTATGCGCTCGCTGTAATACACAGCATTGGCGCTATATACAGTAAGCGGGCTAAGGGCCGGCCATAGATGCCCACACACCCCGCACACACAGCGCTCCTTCCCGGGGAGAGTAGCCGCCGGCAGCCGGAGGATTCCGCAGGAATAAACTTACTCGGGAAGATGTGAGAGAGCAACAGAGGGAGATCTATCCTGGATCATGGGACATCACAGGCGTCAGGACACAGCCTCCCACCCCATCTAGTACTGCTAACAGCGACCAGGTAAGCCGCGGGGGACCTGGGTGGCATCACAGTATGTGTGTGCCGGGGAATATACTGTGAGTATAAATATATAGGCACTGCCGTATGCTGAACATGGGCGATGCTGTGCGAGGCAGTGAGAGTGCTCGCTGCTGCCATGATATCTGCAGTATATCTATATCACGGCTGAGTTCTCAGTGTGGGATGGAAACTCCTCACCCCTGCTGGACACGCTCTGGCTGCTCAGTGCTGTTTGGCCATTGATGCTCTGTACACACAGTACTCCTGCCTAGTGCTGCGGATCATGCTATGCTTGCTGGGTCATGTGTGTGTGGCTACTGCACACACAGGTGGTGTGGAATACGGACTGAGGTCTGGGGTGCTGTGCCCTGTCAGTGGTCAGTAAGGCTCAGTCATGGCTGCTATCACGTGGTCAGTGCTTTATGCTGTGCATGTCTCTGAATAATATTATTGGTTATCATAGAGTTAAAAAAAAAATCGTGACTGGTACAGTTACCCCATTTGGTATAAGTTTGCACCGACTGCTTTCAGATGTACTGGTTAGGCTATTATTACTGAAATATCTATGAAGTACTTTTACTTTTGGTGTAGTAGTAGATTGCATGCATCCATCATAGAAAACCTACAGTATCATACTTTATTCAATCAGCAATTCTGGTCCTCTTGCCACTTTCACACCATCTTTATGCCATGTGCCGAGAATGCAGATTCTGTCTGCTTGGGTACCTAACATGCAGCAGTTTTACTTTCTCTGTACATCCCACTTAAATGTCTATCTTGCATATGTTAATATATGTTTTTTGCATCTATCTATCTATCTATCTATCTATCTATCTATCTATCTATCTATCTATCTATCTATATCTATCTATCTATCTATCTGCCTAATTCTCTCTCTCTCTCTCATCTTCTTCCTTCCTAATATCTATCTATCTATCTATCTATCTATCTATCTATCTATCTATCTATCTATCTATCTATCTATCTATCTATCTATCTATCTATCCCTCTACACTGATATGCTTAGGATTAAATGATTTTCATTAGTTTTTAATGACATCGCATATTGCTTATGAGAATTATCTATATTATGGCATCTGGGAATATCATCGATGCTATCTTCCTTGTACGAGGTTTTCATTCCTGTAGATTTGTATGAAAAAAATGGTTGGTACATTTTTCTACTTTGTCTCTCCTAATGTGCAGTAGATCCTTCTGGCATAGCTAATTAATGGATGCTTTTATCTGCTCAGGGTCTTTCAACCACATAAGTAAAATGCTATGGTAGGGAGAGACATTTATTTCAACTCATGTTCTGCTAAAGAAACTTTCAGATAATTGCTGCAGACAAAGGAAACTTCATTTTTTTCTTTTCTTTTTACAATGAAGACAAAATGATTAGGTAAGGTCACAGTGGGGTAATTGTCTCACATTGCATGCTTTTAATGCAAAGTTTAAGGTACTGTAATGACAAAAGAGCCACAGTATTTTAGTAAAAGTTATGGCTTAAATATGCAGAAAAATGCTCAGAATTCCCCATGTTATTGATTAAGAAGCACTGAACATTTCATTAGTTAAGGGGGATATACTGGTTTAGAAAATTGTCTATTACATTGTATGATAGGAAGCTTAGGAAGACAACAGAAAATTGGGCCTGGTTCTGATGTGGACGGCTGTCAAATACCTCACAAGTAAAAGACAAATACTGTAGGAGGGGTCTGTAGGAATTAGATGCTTCCTGCCAGCATTAGCCAATCAAGTGCTGCGTTCAAAGATACAGCATCGGATCACTACTGCACCCCCGTTTTGTGGAACAGTCCCAGTTGCCCCCCTCCAAACACTGCAACATGTACTCATGGGAGGATGCCTGCCAGTGATCACGCATCATCTGTCCTTCCTGTACAGACCTACAAACAGTGGGGATTATTATGTAAACCACTGAGTTTATATAATAATCTAAATAAGGCCCATGATCAGGTGTCTGATTTTGGTTTATGATTTCAATCTGATGCAGGTGAATTGTTCCACAGATGTATTTTCTCGTTGACTATGGGCCACATTTACTAACAAACCTTATATCAGCAGTATATTTAGGTTAGTATTGCAGTGAAACTAGCAAATATGCTGTTGGTATTTAACATTACTTGTCTTTCTGGTGAGGTACAGCATCATGTCCCTCTTTGGTGGCATCATCTATGTTGTTGGTAGCCTACCACTGCTAGTGACAGGCTGCTGTGTTATGCTCATGTGTGACAGCTGGTGTGCATGCATGTATCACAATTTCACCTGGTTGGAACCTGACAGTGTCTGGAAGGCTTTGCTGAAAAGAGAAAGGCTGTGTCAAAAATGGAGACCATATCTCTCTTGCTATCTATAGATGGTGTAAGCTATACAGGGACAACAGTGGTAAACTATTGTAGCTTACACACAGAGCGATTTCAGTGCATTTTCTAAGTGATCTCACTAGATTGCTTAGAAAAGGCCCCTACATTGCTCCGTGTTAACACTGGCCCTGACAGATCGCTTAGCACACATTGCTGGCACATCGTTGTGCAGCGCTGTGTACTGAGTGATCTTGCTGGGCAACCGAACCGCTTAGATTGCTCAGCAAAATCTCCCTGTGTGTAAGCCCCTTAAAGGTACATACTATACAAATTAGGTGTTTTTATCCCAACGTGTATGCACATCGATGATTGCTGAAATCACTGGGCTGAAAATCGCTCAGTGCAAACACACTAAGCGATTTCCACCCTGCCCAGTGATTTTCATCGCAGTGAACGGCTTTCCAAAGCTTAACACTATGGAGTTTGCAGGTAAAACCAGCAGGCGAACGGCAGCCACTGGCGATGATGGAGGAGCACACATCAGCGCGCACATCTTATCGTCTGCCTATACACCCTGGGCGGCTTTTGAGTAGAAAGCAGCTCAAGCTCGCCACCAAGTCTGCCTATCAAAAAATCAATGATGTCAGTGACGATCCTTGTTGTACTTAATGCAGGTGGTTGCTGTGGAATCTCTACGACCTCACCTCCATACTTTCTCTTGAGGCATATTTCCTTATTTTGCCCTCTCTTCCTGTACTCTGTTGTGGGTAGCAAAGGGGAGGGTGCTGGGGGCCTCCAGAGAAAGCAGGGGTCTTGCCCACCTACTTGGGGGGGCTGGGAGGACCACTCAATTTTGGGAGGGTCCCTGCCATTCCAGAATGTTAGGCAAGTATGAATTAAGGGGTTGGAAAATGGTTATTGGTGGCAATATGGGGGCAGCAGGTTGAAGTTTTGCCTAGGGTGCTGAGAAGCCTTACACCGGCCCTGTGTATGGGCCTTAAGTCTACAACTATTTGCTAAGTACTGAAAAAGGAGGACATTTGGAGAGTCTGAAAGGGTGCCCAGCGTGTATGCACAGCGATGAAGGGGAAAATCGCTGGGATGAAAATCACTCAGCACATACACTGAGCAATTTTCTCCCGTCCAATTGATTTTCGCGGTAGTGGACAGCTTTCCATAGCAGGACGCTATGGAAAGCCTTCCATCCCATCATTCATCTGCTGGCAATGACGCAGGAGTTCACATCAGCACTCACCGCTCATTGCCAGGCTGTACACACTGGGTGGCTTTTCAGCTGAAAGCAGCTCAAACGGTAAAAGTGAGCTGCTTTCATCTCAAAATCTCCCAGTGTGTATGGTCCTTAAGAATGCTTAAAACATTTTTACCTTAAATCCCTACTCTGAGAAAGCCATGGGAGTAATGTTTCCTCAGTTCTATTAAATGACTGACCAGGAATACCAACCCGTTACCAGAATGTCATGAAAATGTCAGCTATTGATGGGACCTTACCAGGGAAGCAGCAGAGGACGTAGAAAAACAAGTCTATAGTGAAGGTCCTTGGGTACTTGTTTCCTAGCACGGCGCCAATCGCATGGCATTGCATACCGTTATGAATGATGTGCGATGCGATCTCCATGTTAAATGCACAGTAGTGCTTGTACAATGAAATATCACATAGGATCACATGCCAGCAAATGAGAGGCGATGCGATGCAATATTTCATTGTACAAGCACCCATGCCATGTGATGGTTGCTTAGAATGAGATGTAACCCCCAGTATCCACGCCATCCCATGTCGGCGTGGAGTTGATTCTAGATAGTGTGGCGAGCCCCGCGAGGGGGCGCGGAATGCATGTAACTTAATCCGTGTCCGCTCACCACGCTTTGGGCTTGTATTACGCGTCCCCTCACGGGGCTTGCTGCGCTCGCCACGCGTCGGGCTCGGTGGATCGCTGCGCTCGCCACACTATCTAAAGTCAACTGCCCTCCGAGGTGGATAGTGGGGGGTATGAAAAAATCGGAGGACGCGTACCGCGGCCGCTCGCCACGATACGGGTTGGCGTTGATAGTGCGGGTGGCGTTGAAACTGGGGGGTGACACTAAATGATGGAATCAGATTGCAAGCACCCATCTGTGTGCTTGTACAATTAAAAATCTAATCGCATCGCATGCCGCAATATTGCGTGCAATGCGATGAGTTGTGGAATCGTGGGCGCTGGTCTAGGAAACAAGTACCGGTCCTTGGGAGGTAGAGAGTAGATACTGTATATAATGTCCAAGTGCTGTTAATAAAAGTATAAACTAGAAGTTATTATGTCATCAGTTATAATGAATGAGTTCTGAGGTCACCACTTCAGTGATCATTAGGAAAATGTATATTACAATGAATAATACACCCTTGTGGAAAATGATTACAGATACCAAAGTCACATATGCGATCTATTACATTTCTATATGCACCTGGCCTGCAGTTTTGTACTAGTATAAAACCCCTTTTATGCCCTCTATTTTGCTTATAATTTACAGTAGCACATTTTGTTGTAAATGTAATATTCTTGAGTTTTTAGATGAGGTGCCATAGAAGTTTATGATACAAACCACAAAAAAATAAGCAAGGTAATATAGACATAATATCCACCTAATGGTCACAAAGACACGTAGATACCTTGATGCGTTCAGTGAAAGAAATGTGTGTTGACAACTCCGGCTGCAGAATGGATGGGACAACACAACTATTCTCAGAAATGTTATGGTGAGATATATTTTAGTGGAATCCGTTATGCCTAGGCTGAAAATGAATTATTTTATACATAAATAGTCCCCAGTGAGTAAGTAATTTGGTCATAGTTTACACTTACAGGTCCCTTGTATTATTGTTTATTTGCTACTGTACTCATGGCAAAGCTATCATTTCAAAACCTGCTCATATTCTAATTTTATCTGTACATCCTTAACATCTCTAATGGAGCAAATGGTCATTTGTTGCAGTTAATGTCCTTCCGCTGAATTCAGAAGCGAACGTTGTTTCTGTTGTAATTATGTTTATGCTTTCTGTAAATATTACAGGCCAATTAAGCACTGGTTTCATTCATCTTAATTTCTTTAAAACACCTATAAACTTCTTTGAAAAGAGCCTACCTATCTGTTTGTAGTTGGTGCATTTAGTAACATAAGCCTGTGTTCCTTTTCTCAACCTCCCCCAGTGTGCTGAAATCCATGGCATTCAGTAATGCTGAGACTGCTTTGGGAGCTGCTAGAGTTCAGGTCAGGCTGATGAATGCCCATGGAAAACGTCTGCAACAGCATGGCGCTGGGATTTTTATAGCTGTTTTTCACGGGACCATTGGAATGAAAGTGGAAATCAGTATGATGATAGTTCTGTTCTATGAAAAGTAAGCATATTCTATAGTACATAAAGATGTTCAAAGGCAGTTTAACAGAGGATAAAACAGTTGAACGCAAATAAAAGTGCACAAAGAGTTTTTGGTCTTGCTGTGGGGGAAGCATCATACATTGCATTTTGAATGTGATGCATCCTGCCATTTATCGCATGCATAGTAGCATTTAGAAACACCGTAGGAATGTATTATTACGACCAAAACCGGAAAGCACAGACCTTTTAATAAGAGATGCCCTTTTGTGTGCGGAGTCTTCGTAGTTTATGACCAGGGAGTCCTTCATCGCTGTCGGACAGCATGTGTTCGAGCTGTGTGGGAACACTGGGGGGGACTCCTATGAGATCTCGGTAACTTTGCTAAAAGAAAAGTGTAGATGTTCATTAGGTTTGGCTCATTTGTTTCAGTTTCAAGAGCTTGATGCATGTGGGCAAGGCAGGACTTTCCATCCTCCTGTGACTCGCATAACGCTAGTGTGAGCAGTGACCACATCCCATTTTTGTGCACATGCGCACCTGAGGCTTGTGCAGGCACAGTATAATGCCTGGGCTGTCAGACAGAAATGTGGTCAAACCTCTGAAAACAGCATTTTTGGCGTTTGACTACATTTATAGGGATAGTTCATCCCTCCCCATGAGTCTTGATCGAAACAGTCCCCAAGCTGCTTCTTTTCATACAAACCACTCTGTATTATGTTTCATATACATTTCTATTTGGGGTCATTGGGTTTTTACTGATTTTGGTTCTTAGCAAGGTTGTTTTAACAAACAGGCAATAGATCATTTTCTTATTAGAGTCCACCAAGGCAGATGTACAATCACCTATCTACCTACTATTTGAGCTTGCATGGGAAAAGTCTCTAAAAAAGCTTCTACCTCACTCTGGTGCGTCAGGAAAATACAAGTCCTCTACTTATCTTTGGTGACTCATATGGCATTGTTATCGGCCAAAGCCAGGGGAAATGCCTGTAGTTTTGAAAACGTTTAAAATATGAAGTTATTATATATGAATTTTCCTGTGAAAAATGAGTGTCCTATAGCTTTGCTGCAAGGTATACAATGTCATAAGTCAGCATGGTTTGAGGAGGTAAATCACAGGTGCCCAATATTCTCTTATTTGCACTATAATTTCTAGCACTGCATAAGCACTTCCTCATCAGTTAGCACATCAGTACGGATGATGTACAGTCTTATACACTGAGTATGTTGGTAAAAAGAAAAGTTTGAATACTTATTACAAAGATCAAGAACCGGACCCTGAGTAGGATGGTAAAAGTTGGATTGATGAGCTTATTAATATCCTGATTCTCACATATGCTCCACTAAGCATCCTGAAACTTGTAAACCTATAAAAGGCAGTATTATTAAAGAGGATGAACCACCCTGGATAAAAAAAAAATGTAACTATATAATCTACATCGAACTGGACAAGAGACTCTTCAAAAATGTAATTCCAGGGGGTGTTCCACACTGAACAGGCCAGCATGTGATTGGATGTTAGCAGAATAATACTTTGTGATCAGATCATATTCATTCATGTATTGCCAAGAATACCCACAAGTGCTTCCCTGCATGATTACCGTAAAATGCTGCAATCAGCTCTTTTCTTCTCAAAGTGGTCCAATGCCTTTAATTGGCCATTTTATTGGTAGTAAAAATGCTGTTGAATGAATTGCTAGTGTAACACTTCCCCAGACAATACCTCCTTAGACTGCTGCAGCTCCTGAGTTTATGAATGCCAAACCTTGGGATACTTTGTTTTCATAAAATTGCTATTGTCTTGCATGTATATAATGCATATGTGTCCGTTTTGTTTTATGCTGACAGTCAATGTCTATAAAGAACAAATAAGTCCAATGTACTCTTTGTGCTATTACGCTAGTAGCTATAATACTTAGTGCAAGAGTTAAATTTTATGATGGGTATATAGGGGTCAAGCCAGGAAGCTTAAGTTTCAGGGCCCCTAAGTGCGGTACTTTCTCGCTGATATGGCTATTTAGCACTTAATTAGATTGATCAGTAAGGGGGGGGGGCACTTAACTGCTAGTAGTAGGGTAGCTAAGGAAGCTTACGTTTCAGGGCCCCCAATCCTGGATAGACAAAATGATAATTAGTACAGCGGTAGTACAGCATAGCTGCTATTACAGCTTGAATGCGCTTTGCTTAGTACCACATGAGCGGTTGGGAGTTGTAGTGTAGCTCTCTGTGTGTTGTCAGGTGTTTATTGAAGAGAGGAGATAAAGAGAGTTCTATGAGGTGAATAATGAAGTGGGGTGATTATTGAAAGTGTGCTGTTGTTGAATTGATCACTGGGGGGTTGCTGTTACATGATTATTGAAGGGGGGGGGGGGGGGTGCTGTGAGAGGTAGATATTTGAACCATAGTGGATGTTGCCCAATTGTTGCTGGTTGTGAAGGGGCCCCCATAACAGTTCAATTTTCAGGGTCCCAAAAATGTATGTTCGCCACTGGGTAAAAGATAGTGCAAGACTCCAGATGAGCTGCTGTAGGTATACTCCTATTCCCTGATATATACAGGAACATCAGTCCCTGCCCCAGCTTACAAACTACAGTATAGGCCCTATGACATGTACACACACATACTGTATATACACTAGAGATCATTTTTATTCAAAACCAGTTAACCTACTGTACCTGCATGATTTTTGATGAAATGTGAATGGCACAGTCCTTAGTGTATGGGTAAAATAATAAATCAAATGTATTATAGGTGTCTAGATAGCCATTTAGTCTTTGAAAGTATAGGTCTAGTACATATTTGTGGCCGCTGCGCTCTACTCTAGAAGACATAAGGTGGTGTACTCCCCACTAGAAACTATGAAGTCCAATAAAATGGCAATGGGTGTAATAGGCAACCAGTGTTGTTCCCACTCTAAAATGTGTGGAGAGTGGTGTATCAATAATAGGTGCAGTGCATGCACACAGGCCCCAGGGGGGCCCACGACACACACCATGCACCCATCTTTTCAATACTTACAGTACCTCTCCAGAGTCCCAGGCCAGCAACAGTAGCACTGCACAAATCACCAGGAAAATTGTATAGTGTCCACTTTCCCAGCATTTTGCACATTTACAATATGGGCCCTGCGCCATTTTTCTGGAGTCTTGCACATGAGTCTACTAGTGCCCCTGATCTACTGGTCTGTGGAGACCCGTGAGATGTCTCTGCCTAGAACATGCCCCTGAGTATGCATACATTTTGGCGTGAGTAGATCTGTAGCAGATGATTGTCAGCAAACTAATAAACCGCAAGCCACTGCTGTCCATTAATGCTGAGCCATTGCAGTGCACAGCAGAGGCTTGTGGTGTATTTGTTTGTGGCCAAACATTTATTATTGCAATTGCAATTATTTGGTACAGATCTACACACTCCAAACTGCATGCATAGAAACAAATTGACACATTTATGCATATATCTGATGATTCTGGTCAGATGCATTTTGTCCAGTGGCGTAACTACTGTAAGGCAGCCCCAGCAGCCGCTTGGGGGAACAAGCAGCAGCAGGGTCTGTGTGGGCACCGGCACCCGCTCGACACACTGATATGCTGCTACCTGCCACTGCCCACTGACAGGACTGGAAGCGAGCCAGCCGCAGCGCGGGTGGGCCGATGGCAGAGGTGACAAATTCCCCCACTGATTCAATTTACTGTACACAGAGCCGGCTATTGGCTACTGTGTACAGGATGCTGGGGCGGTCTGGGATGCGTTGGAGCCAAGGGAAGCAGCAGTGTCTGCTGGTCTCTCTTCCTCTCTCCTGCTTCAGCTTCTCCGTTATGCATGTGATGTCATCACATCACACGCTGGGGAAACATGCTGGAGAGGAGCCTGGAGGGGGTGGGGTACGCCACTAACTTTTTGGCAGGGGGGAGCAAAATTTATAGCTCCGCCACTGATTTTGTCTGGATATCTCTTTGCTCCATGTAAGAGGTCCATGTGGTGGGCATGTAGCTATACTGTATATACCTGCTATTCTGAGTTGCCATGCCATGTACTGATGAAGTATACAGGTATTAAGCTGCCCATACACGGCCCGATACGGGCCGCGTTGTGCATGCAATGCGATGCAATGTGATGAGAACTAAGTACAAAAAGTAAGTGCAACTTTTTGTACTGTGCGATGAGGTGCCGCTGGAGCGCGCACCTCAAAGCAAGGAACGCACAGCCCGGCATCGGGCCGTGTTTGGGCAGCTTTAGGTTTTATTAGCCTTAGAACCATATTTTATTACCTTAGCATATAACCAAATCTTAATCAAACCTACAGTATTAGGTGGATTCTATCTATTTTTACACTTGGCATGCATGTATTACCTTTGACTCTCTGTAAATACCGTTTGTTTCATCATTGTCTCCTATTGTAAAGCACAATGCAATGTGCTGCGCTATATAAGAAACTGTGAATGAATACATAACAAATAAATGTATTATTAATTCATGATATACTGATAAATATTCTTATGTTATTGAATTTTACTGGGCTCTTGTATAATCATTTCAACTTAATGGAAAGTAGTGATCTTTCTATGCACTGGTAGTTTTCTCTCGTGTTCCTACAGTAAATGCTGTTTCCTCTTTTCATTGTGTGTTTAGCATCTTTTGGTTATATTACTTTATTATTGTGTACAGTTGAGTAGAGGGAACAAAGTGGTGATGTTTCTGTGCTCGTCTGGCTATCTGCATATTATCACAATAAATGGGCGTTTACTATGAAATTACAGCATATATGGTTAAGAGATTTCGATTTTTAGATATGTTTTTGGTTTGCTTACCAATACATCAAAACATTAACATTGGCTGAATCGGAACTCTCGCCCAAAAAGGAGGAATGTTGTTACTACAAGCCACGCACCATTTTCACTATATCTAATGAGAGCCACGAGGGACAGGGAGTCTTCCAACTGCCCCACCACCACCACCACCATTGGATTTTGCTGCCCACTGGTGGGACACCCGGACAGTCCCAAAAAAGACTGTACCTCGAAAATCAGGACAGTTGAGAGGCATGGCTCACCTTCCAGTTCTGTCCTAAGCCTTTTTCATTTAGTACTTGCCTACTGTCCTGGAACATTCAAATATTCCCTCCTGGACTCCTGAGAGTATGCCCAAGAAATGCTTCATGATGCGAGTTGCAGGGAACAAGATCAGGGCAGCCGACAGGGGGGTGCCGTGGGTACAGCTGTCCTGGACCCTGCCCGCTGGAGGGGCCTGGGCAGCTGCCCACAGTGGCACGGCACCACCACCCCTGCACCGGCACAACGCCTCCCCCACCCGGCAGCCCCCCAGCCAGGCACACACAATACACAGTGCAGAGTGCTGAGCTTAGGATACAGAGGGGCTCGGCGCTCTGCAGGCTGCACTGTGAAGTGTGCGCTCCCGACCGTCCATGAAGGAGGGAGATGCCGCGCTGCTGCTGGTAAGTAATGGTAATGGGGGGTAGGGGGAGGTGGGGTGCGTGCATGCATTTGCCGCTGGGGGCCTGGACTGAAGGTCAGTCCCAGGCCCCAACATTTCTAGTGGCGGCCCTGAACAAGATTTTCTAGGTCATACAAGAATATGACTGTTTGGCAGTTAGTCAGAAAATTAATATGGGTGGTCCATTTAAATAAAGATTAATGCTCGAAATAGTCTAAATGGATGTGTGACGTCTCTAAGGATGTCATTAGATCCTAGTAAATTGGCAGGCTAAAAAAAGGCTTAGCCCACAAAATGGCAAAGCACACAATTTATTTTCACAATGTTAATGTTCCATAGCTGAGTGTACACATCTACCTGTGATTTAATGTTGTAAGCAACCAAGTGGCAGCTCAAGAGGTGTAATTTGTGCGTTAAACCCCAGAGGGTGTCTTTTATTGTATACATTGGCTTTATGCAGAGGGTCAACATCTTTAGTGAAATTTGGCGGTGCTACTGATTAGCCTAAGTGGATTCTCCTGTAAGAGGTGTATTCAGTGCAGCCAGCGAGGGGGTTTTTATGGTGAGGACAGCTTGTTTTTAGCGAGGATCACCGAAAACGAGCCATCCTCGCTATTTAACCCCCTCGCCGGCCACTCACCCTATTCTATGTTCCGGGGAAATCCTGGATCAGCTGAAAGATGAGGTTCGCGGCAAATGCAGATAACCCAATGCATAATCGAAGTTTTGAAGGCAGCACATGCCGTTTCCACCTCGCTTTTTAGAAATAGTGAGGTGGAAAAGGCGAGTGCAGGGGGTCAGTTGAATACTGAGGATGAGCTATGTCACAGAGCAATAGGCACTGCTCGCCGTCATAGCTCGCTGATCGCATTGAATATACCCCAAAATATCTAAAAGAAGCATACTTTAACATTTTGCAAAGCCTGTTGTGTCACAGGATGTGTTCTTATCTTTAAGGGTAATAAGTACATGCCTCAGGTTTACACCAGTGGAAAACACTGGTATAAATGGCAGGTTTATACCAGAGCATGTAATTGACAATCACTTGAATAATACACATGTGCAATGGCATCTGTATGTCTTCCAACCAGCGGGGACTAGGCAAAGCATGGAAAGCTTCACTAAAGACTGAAAGGCTTTGCTGATTCTAGATCACCAGCATTAGGACCATACAACTGACACCGTCTATAGATGGATAAAGGTGTCTTAAGAAACAGTGGTAATCTACAAGCGCTAAAGAGGTTGTGACTCATTCCTAAATGGAGCCGCAAATGATAAACTGCTTTCATGCGGTGGTGACACTGATAATACTGGTAGTAGGGATAAGATGCACTCTGAGCTAATCAGAAGTATTGGCCAATCATCAGTACATATTTTGAATAAGTGTTTGAGCATTTGCAACTGTTCCGCCCCCTAACAGGCACATTTTCACATTTCTAAGTATAAGTAGGCATAAGTGCAAAATGTGTCTGATTCTACATAGTCATACTGTAGATGTGTAATGAGTTTATGTGCAGTACAAAAAAGCACATTCTACACCAATAAAATGAGCTTACGCCCAACTCTACAGGGCTGTGAAATCAGCTCTTTAAACCAGATTTGTCTAATTGGATAGGCTGTGGCTGTAGTGAGCTATTTGAACTTCTGGGCTAAAATATTCACTTGAAACCAAGAGCTGTCTGACAACATTGGAACATTTTGTTTAGACTGCACCTCTGTGCGCATGGCAAATAGATACTGAAGCAAAAACTGAACAGAGATGGAAGTAAATCTGATGTACTTTGCATATTAAAGTAGGATAGCGGCAGAGGCGATAAATAATTGTTTTCACTCTATTAATATTATTATTAAAACATTACTTGTTATTTGCTTTTTCCCACTTTTTAATGAAGCAGAATTAATGAAGCTAAAATCGGTTAGAAAATCTTTCTTTTCAGTCCATGATGATAAACAGGACCCCATTTCTTGTGGAGAAAAAACTTACCATACCAATATGGCCAATGTTGACAGCTTACCCTTCAGAAAAGAAGCAGAAGAGATTTTGACTCGTGCGTAAAACCAGACAATGTAGCACTATGGGATCTTTTTATTTCGCAATTTCATTACCTATTTTTATTTCACCAAATCGCTCATCAGTAGAAATGTAGTTATCGCTGCAGTTTGGGTGATACGCAGCTGCCTGGTGAGAAGTAACTCTTTTATTTAGGAGTTCATGTAGAGTTAGAAGTCATGATGAACCTGGATTGACCTGGAGGCTCTCAAAAATTGTGTGGCCCTTTTTGCGCTCAGAAGAGCAACACCCCCCCCCCCCCCACACACACATACACACACACACACACACACACACAACCCCTTCATAAAGGGCCAATGATGCAATTTGCATTGAATTACATCACTATGGCCCCACCACATATCCTACAATGCAGGCTGTTAATCTCTGAATTGTGTAGCAGAAGTGGGGCCACAATAATACAGTTTCACAGATATGCCCCTGCTCCACCTCTTCACTTCATTGTGCAAAAATGCCGCACCAGGCCACCCTGCAATGGCGACCAGCATAAAAGTCAGTAGAAAATGGAAGCTCTGCTTTTTGCTTCTATTTTCACTTATTTAGAATATACATATTTTTCCAAAATTTCTAATAAAGCATTGTTTTATTTTGGTTCAATCAGTGTACATTAGACTTCCCAATACAGTTTAATCCTTTTATTGCCAACATCTCGGTGAGAGATGTGCAAAATATACACCAAAAATGCTGAAATCTGTGAGAGATGTGCAAAATAGTTGCTAAAAATGCAGACATCACTGTTTTAATTCAAATTTAAAAAAATGTGCTGCAGGAGAATACAAAAATAACCCATACAAATGAATAGACAGCCACTGATTGGCTGAGAGAGCTCAGGGGACCCCTGCAATTGCCCCAAAGCACCACCGGGTGCCGTGGCACACAGGGGGTTATTCTGGTTGGTGTGGCTGGACCCTGTTCGCACGGTCCGGAGGTTTTTTTATTCTGCGCATGCGTATCATTCGCTATGCGCATGTGTGGCGTCAGAAAACCGCTGATGAATGGACTGTCCCGAGCGAAAAATCCTATCCGCAATCACACGGTGACAGTGGGCGTGATGTTGGCGTTTTTAGGGGAGAGGCTAGAAAACTGGGCAAAACTGGGCGTATACCTGGGCGTACACGGGGGTGTGCACTCAAACTGCTCGGAGGGACAACCGCCTCACTCGGTGAGCGCAACATGCATTTTGGGCCAAAAACAGTCGGACGCCAAAGAGTGTTCAATACCACTCTTAGGGCAGTATTCAATGAGAATTTTGACGATGTGCAGCGAATCCTGTTTAGGATTCGCTGCACATTCGCCTCTGCCCGCCGCGTTCCGGAGCATCGCCGGCTCCAGTATTCAACGAGTCAGGGGCTCACTGCCCCTGACCGGCGAATTTTAACTCCTGCGGCGATGCCGCAGGGAGCCTGAGGACGGCGGCAGGCAGGGAGATGGAAGTTTCCCTGCCTGCCCCAGAACGTTTGTGGGGGGGGAGGTGGGCTCCCCGGGAGCCAGGCAGCACAGGCTGCCCCCCGGGATAGCCAACAGGGGACCGGGTATTCACTACACCCGATCGTGCATATGTAATGATCGGGTGCAGTGAATATATGAATATCTAATGAGCGGCTCGGCTCCCGGCCCCCTGCTGGCTGCTGTGTAAAAAAATAATTTTTTTTTTACATTAAATATATATTCATGTGCTTACAGCACATGAATAAAAATAGCATGCCCCTCCTCAGAATAAAATTCCTGATTTTTTGACACCAAATGTAAAAAACAAAACACTAGTGATTGCTACTCGGTGAATCATGGCGATAAAAACCTTGAAATGTATTCGCCATCTGGTCATTGAATAGGGTGATTCACCGTTTTAGTCAAAAAATCGGCGTACAGCACGAAAATAGCACAAAATCGCCATAAAACATGGCGAATCAGCCTCATTGAATACTGCCCTTAGAGTTTACGCCTGAGTGCGGCCACCCTGGTCTGCTAATTAACGCCAATTACAAGTAAATTGCATACACCTGACTGCAATATTAAGCAATGCTGCAGGCTATTAAATGAAATGCCTCATTTCAGTACCTGAAAGCTACACACAGCTCAGAAATACATAGGAAGGTTCTCTTTCTACACTTCTCACCATGTAAAGGTTGTTTTATTTTAATGTAGTATTAATCCAAATACACGTTTCAATATGTCCAGGTAGTTATTTTTTAACCATCTACACCCTTAGTGAAAGTGTTCATTTGGCGGACTCACGCTCGCCCGAAAGAATGCGGTATTTGCTCGTATGGACCGTACGTACGGCGATCTGCCCGCACCAACCAGAATACGGTCCACAGTTTGGGAACTACTGAGTCAGGGAACAGAGACATTAAAGAGTTGGAGAGAAATGGAGGACTGAGGCTGAAGAGACACAAAGAGAGATTAGACTGAAAACAACTAGATAGAAGTGGCTGGAGATTATCCACAACTGGCAGTATTAGAAAGAAAGGCTTGGGGACAGTAATCCTAAAAAACAATACGGATATCAGATTGTACAAAATTATTAAAAACTGTTTAATAATATAAAATAGTTTGATTAGGAACTTCACATTTTGCTCTGTACCTAAACCTGTACCTTCTATAATTATGTATTAGCTGGTTGAACCTCTGTAATATATATTGACATCATTGGGTCCAGTACACACAGTCATTACCATGTCATTTCTCTTTTTCAGCTATCTTTTTTTTTTTAATAATCTTTGGAGAAATCCACATTTTTTTTCCCAGACAATAATTAAATAGCAATAATAATGTATTCATTATGTTTTTGAAATGGAAGAAAAAAAACATTTCAATGAACAGTTTTCTGTAGTCTTGGTAACCTATATTTACAGTTGAGCCTTCACTTTAGTTATATTGTAGGGAAAAAAATCAATTACAGTTGACTTGTTTGAAGTGATCTTCCATCAATAAATCTATGCAGCTGTGAATACTGTGTGACATTAAACAGCGCTACTTCAACAGACAGGGCTGACATCACAATTTGTGGGGGCCAACATTAATAAAATAAGTAGGGTCCCCCTTATTCCTTCTCTACTCCCACACCTCATTTTCTTATGCCATAACGCTGCCTCTGGAATCTCTTTTGTTGTAAAAATACAGGTATTTTTGTGGCTTTGTTATTGAGTAATGTAATACCTGCTGTATCCCGTCTCTTGCTTTTGCATGGGAAATCCTGATTATCAAATCATTTATACTCCTTTTATATCATAAAATGTAGGTACTTACCCAGGAATACAGTCCAGGGCTCAAGCAGGGACATTCCCAGATTGGGAAGAAACAAAAGGACTGCCCTGGGGTAGTCCAAGGGCGCTGTATATGGGGTGAATGTCAAAAGAAGCTGCTACTTAAAGGGACTGAGTAGGTCCCTAAAAAAGAAAGAGAAATACTGGAGAAATAAAGTAGCGCTTACCAATTAGAAATATTCAAAATGAAAAACATTTAATAGCAAATAAAATAAACATAATTCATATATACATTAGAACAATAAAATGGTACCATATAATATGGGGGAAATAAAACCTCTCAGGGCCCTCAATAAGTGCCGATGTAATGGGAATAAAGGTGAATAGGATCCGCTCCTATTTATGCCGTCTAAGTACAGTCCCGAATGGAACGATGAAGTCCTTTTGGACTGGGAGTGTTAGGGGTTTTCCACTGGATTCGATAGTACACAAATAGATGAAGGTATAGTTACCACTGTGTATCCCTTTGGAGATTTGTATCCATATAGGACTGCTGTAGCAAGCTGTTTTCTCCGTTTGAAGGGAGGAGGTAGATGGATTTCCCTCCTGGATAGGAATCACGATGGATGTGGAAAACAAGGTGACAGTGTCCCGGACAAATAAGTTTCCAACAATAGGGATTGGAGACGGCTGGTTGGATCCTGGTGCATACAAAGTACCAATGGCAGTGAGGGGCTGTGAGAGGGAGCAGCTTCCTGTCACATCCATCTACCTCCTCCCTTCAAACGGAGAAAACAGCTTGCTACAGCAGTCCTATATGGATACAAATCTCCAAAGGGATACACAGTGGTAACTATACCTTCATCTATTTGTGTACTATCGAATCCAGTGGAAAACCCCTAACACTCCCAGTCCAAAAGGACTTCATCGTTCCATTCGGGACTGTACTTAGACGGCATAAATAGGAGCGGATCCTATTCACCTTTATTCCCATTACATCGGCACTTATTGAGGGCCCTGAGAGGTTTTATTTCCCCCATATTATATGGTACCATTTTATTGTTCTAATGTATATATGAATTATGTTTATTTTATTTGCTATTAAATGTTTTTCATTTTGAATATTTCTCATTGGTAAGCGCTACTTTATTTCTCCAGTACATTCCCAGATTGGCCCCTTTCACACCGGCCTAGTCCCTGCATTACCTAGTGTGAAGGGGCAGTGGCGTCCAGGCAGCAGGTAGAGGGCAGCAGGGTCCAGACTGTGGTAATCCGGGCAGATGTGGCTGGGCGCTTGTAGCACTATTTGCTGGGCAGCAGAGTGGGAAGCACTGCTGAATTTGAAAACATTACTAAAAGACTGGCCAGACGCTGATTGGCTGAGAGCGTCCGGACAGTCTTTTCAATATGTTTTTAAATCCAGCAGCGCTTCCCATCCCGCTGCCCGACAAATAGCACTACAAGCGCCCAGCTCCCCACAGTCTGGACCCTGCCTCCCGCTGCCTGCACCCCGCTGGCCGCCACCCTCTACCTGGGTAAGGTGCTTTCACACCAGCCAGTAATCTGAGCTGTTTACAGGAGCAACACTGCTAGCTAGCAATGTTTTGCAGGGGAACCTTGCACACCAGCGCTAGTCGCGTGTTGTTCCCGGGAATTTGGGCTAACATAAATACCTCCAAATTATCCAACAATTCATGACTTTTAAAATGACTATAGACTAGCTGGTTTTACTTTGTACCCCAAACCGAACTTCCAGTTCTACACATGTCCTGGGCCTATACTCAGTAGAGCAGAGTAATAAGTACGTCACGAGACTTTGGATTCAGAAACCCATAGCGCTGACTTTTACATTATCTTTTGCAAAGCCACAATGACCCTAGGAAACACAGTGATAATTCCAACATTTTTTGGATGACACCAACATGACACCAAAGTCATGTTGAAAGTTCTAAAATAGCCATATCTATTATTGCATTGGTCCTATTGTTTATGCCATATGATGTGCTGTCAGTAGTACCTACTATCTATTATACCTCATATATATTTTAGATATGATTGGGGTGATTGGCATCAAATTGGGCACAATTTATGAATAAAAACAATAGCTTACATAGAAATAGGATATTTACTCCCTATATGTTGGGATGTATGCACGTAAGTTGCATCAGCACTGCCAGTTTATGCCAGGCATACATTACATAGTTATATCTATCCTTTAACCATTTACTTTGCTTGTAAAATATCATCCTTTATTCTCACATACTGTACCTCACCAGTTTATCCACGTTTTTTATTATTCCATTCTCCTGTATTTAAACTTCTTTTCTATCTTCAATCCAGAACTAATATCCTCAAATTGTTACAGAGAACTGTTAAATATTCCAATTATGTTTTATGCCCCTTTTCTTTTGCTTCTACCGGCTAGTGATATATCACTGGATCCAACCATGCTGCATCTTCATGTCTCAGGCATGTCATTCTGATTTCCTGAATCAACTTGCTATTGAAATTCATCAGACTTCTCCAGTCCTGCAGTATCAGGTCACGTGGAAAATCATTTACACTGCAAACCCAGTTTGATTTTGCCATGTAAGTGATTTCCGCTTTAAATTTTTTTTGAAAACTCTCCCAAAAATCTCCCACTTTGTAATACTCACACCCTATTACATTTGGCCCCATGTCTGGATTCATTTCCCAAGTAATAGCACAGCAGGTTAGAACCCTGGATTATACCTCAAAAGAAGTGCCATACTGCGCATTAAGTAGGTGGGCCTTGCACATTGAGCCTGATTCAGTAAAGCAAAAAAATAAAATAAAAAACACAGTACTTTTGTGTCTGGAACAAACCATCTTATACTGTTTCTATGCAGGGTAAATATTGGCTACTTTTGCATGTAGCCCGCAGATGTTAGACAACTTTATTTTTACACTGCCATTTAGATTTAAGTTTGAATGCACTCTAACCACATCAAAATCTCTCTGAACATGTTACATATACCCTACTTGTAGTGCAACATGGTTTTGTCCATTGCATGCTTTTTCTGTTTTGCTAACATTAGTAAATCAGACACACTTAGTGCAGGGTTGCCGACTGTTAAATGCTCCTCTCTGGGAGAAGCCCGAAGAGGAGTCTTTCCTTACCCGATCGGGGGGCGGGGCTTGACTGTGACATCATTAAGCCCCACCCCCATGACGGGAAATAGGAGAAATGACTGATCTCCATGGAGGGGGCGGGGCTAAAATGTCACGATTGTGCCATTTTAGCTCCGCCCCCTCCTCTGAGACCCGCGGATTGCGGCATTTACATGCCGCGATTCGGGGGGCTCAGGGGGGTCCCCCAGATTCCGGGAGGGTTGCCCACCCTTCCGGGGGGCCGGGAGGGGGACCCGATTTTCGGGAGACTCCCGGGAATTCCGGGAGGGTCGGCAACCCTGACTTAGTGTAACAACAGAAATAATCGTAGCAATAATAATCATAGGAAGAATTTCTGCATTGTCCACTCAAAGCAGTGTCTGTGAAGTCACCTATGACATTTGCTGCCATGTATGTTGCTAAACGAATGTGACAGCTATTTGTGTTGTAGTTCTCCTATCTGTGCTCATACCAAACATAATAGAAAACATTTCACATTCTCTTCGGTCCTGTTCACAGATATTCTTAAATTTATATAAAACATTATTTAGTGGTCAAACAGCAAAAGCCCCTAATACGTCACAGAAATCACTCCCTCTCACTTTTTGCACTGTATATATAACTTTCTGCCTAAACTGCAAATTGACTTGCACGCTCTTGATATTGCAAAACATAATGATTTTTATATTCGTCTTCCAAAATGTATTAAACTATGCAGCTTTGACAGCTGGATAGACATTCAGCCAAGACCAGAAATGTCTAATGGGCAGGGTGAATTATTTTCCGGAACTGGAAATGTGCTCATGCCTTACAGGGCTGTCATTCTTCTCACTTGAATTTATGACGATGGTTAAATTAACCAACCATCTGCCCTGTCATTTTGTGTGCACTTATAATACGTCATGTCCACTTCAGCAATTGTTTTACTCAGGAATACGTCATCACTTCCTGTTGTATCGTAACATGTAGGGGACGCACAGCATTGCCTCTATGGCAGTCATTTAAGCCATACAAAGATTACAATGAATGGCTTTCAATTGTTTATTTTCCACTAAAGATTATATTGCACCCTCTGATGCTGATTTTTACCTTGATTAATGCTTACTACAGTGCATAGTTACACCTGTGTACCTCAGGCCAGTTACAGATGCATATTTTACACACTCTTCCCACCTAACAGTAGGATCAGCTACTGTATATGTGTTTATAGTGAATGTCCCTGGGCCCTTTGTAATATGACAATGGGCAGTATTCAATGAGAAAAATTTGCCCTGTTTTATGGCGAATTTGTGCTTTTTTCGCCTTGGACGGAGAATTTTGCTCTCCAAAAGCGAGCAAGGCTATTCAATGTAAAATATTCGCCTTTTTTTTAAGTGATTTTCGCCGTCTCTCGCCATGTAGCAATTCTCCATCTTTTCATGGAGAGCTGGAAAGCTAACTTTTAAACTAAAAGGTTTTTTTTTTTAATTTTGGTGTCAAAAAATCAGGGTTTTTTTTCTGTGAAGGGGCATGTTATTTTTATTCATGTGCTTATAGCACATGAATATATATTTAATTTAAAAAAAATATTATTTTTTTTATTATTTTTTTTACACCGAGCAGCCAGCAGGGGGCCGGAGCGCTCGAGCCGCTTATTAGATATTCATATATTCACTGCATCCGATCATTACATATGCACGATCGGGTGCAGTGAATACTGGGTCCCCCGCTGGCTATAGGGGGGGGGGGCAGCTTGTGCTGCCTGGGTCCCGGGGAGCCCCCTCCCCTCCACATATGTTCTGGGGCATCCAGGGAGACTTTAATCTCCCTGGATGCCACCGTCCCACGGCTCCCTGTCAGCTCCCTGCCTCGGACGCTCGTCCGCTGCAGGGGTTAAGACTCGCCGCCACTCGCGGCGAGTCTTAACCACGTTGAATAGAGCGAGCAGGAGAGGCAGCGAGCCCTCCGGAACACAGCGAGTGCATGGCGCCATGCACCGCAAATTTTTTTCATTGAATACTGCCCAGAGAGGCTGCATAGTTATATATAATTTATATTGGCTCCTATTAAAAATACACAGCTACTACATGTTCTCTTGTCTTTTTAGCTTTTCAATTAATGTGTGCCATGAGGATTTTTCATGTAAACCATATTACTCAAGAAAATGTTAAACGTATTTATTTTGGTTCTGACTGGAAATAAATATGTAAGGGTTTGTTAACTGCACAAATACAATACATACATGATACTTACAGCCCCCATTCTCTGTTCCCTTCAAGACTCTCAACATCTGAATAGTACTCTAGAGCAAGAGCTATGTATGTAATCCATTTCCCCTTCCTTGCCTCAACTCAGTGTGTGTGGGAACCTGGCTTCGCTGCATTCACCTGATTGAATGGACTTTGTGTGAGAATGTGGGATAGTGTTCCATTATGTGAGCATATTACTGATATAGAAAAAAGTATTGCACGTCCAGCTTATGCTTAGCACAAGAGCGAGAGAGGAGGATTCCATCTGACAGCTTATCAGTCACTCTTCCCTGCACTGGATCCTGCTGTTTTCCAGATTTTTCAGGTGCAGACACCGTGACTTATGGTTAAACAATACATTTTAAAACAACCTCACTCCTTGTCCTCATTGTGCCAGTTAAACAGCTTCCCGTCTTATCCGGAGAAAGAAAGTGAGGTTACACTATGTGCATGTTAAATACATTGTGGTATGTTGATTAAGCTAACAGGCTTGGTGCCCTGGCTGTAAAGGAATGTCAGTGGGGTAATTTATAATGTGTGTCTCCTTTGCTGCCAGGTAGTAACACTTGTAAAAAGGAAAAAAAAAAAAATCGATAGCTACAAAATGATGGGTATTATAAAAGGAGTATAGCTATGATACATTTAAAACTGAAAAACCGTTTGCAGAAAGATGTTTTACTTTTAGCTGTAACATTCTTGCTAATGACTTAACAATATGGACAAGTTGCTCTATTGTTTTGTAGGAAAGACTCTTGCGATGAATGACCCTGTAGCTGACCAAAATAGGGTGCAATGGGCCCTGTTATTTACAAAATAAAATGAATTCACTAAGCAATTGTTTGCATATGCCAAGTTACAGGTCTGCACCAGTAACATATGCACCAGATTTACCTCAGACATGTGTCAGATACACTTAAGGGCCATTCACATTAGATGGTATATTAAACAATAATGACCATCGTTCATGATATTTATGTGCATATTGTCTTATGTGTATGCACTATATTGCTAATTTACACACTCTTGTGGGTCGTTAGGTATGTCCTCCATCATCTGTACATGCAGAATGATGGAGAATATCACTAGTGCTGTGCCTTGTCGTGCCACGCATCAGCAACTGTGTATGTAGCACCTGTTGTTCCCAATATCCCACTGGGTACACATCCTCTAATGCGTACCCAGCTTTATACCCATTTTTCAGAACAATTGTTTTGGTAGAGAAATATGCATTTGCTATTAGACAGAAACAGAATAAAAGCACCTTTAGAGTATAACAGGTATGTCTATCAAAATATCACACTAAACACAAAATCATGTATACTGTAGCTTGCCAGTGCTGGTGACCATTATCAACATCATCAGTGTACATTTCATTTACCTGCAAGCACCCAAAATTGAAAAAGGTTTTGACACGCATAAATGTTTATCTGCTTTTTTTTTTTAACATGGCAACTTTAGTTGTGTCAATCTTTTGACCATGTCGACATAATGTATATGGACCTTTTGTCTGTGTTGACTTATTGAATGTCGACCTTTTGGTGTCAATCTATTGACTCTGCTTCACCAAACTGCTGCAGGTCCAACCTTGCATACGCCCCACTAATAGGCCTCTATGTCTATTTTATGGAAACAGGAGCTTTTCTCTGGTCATCTATCAGGTGATTTCATTGGCAATCTTTGGAATTGAATAGACCTCAAGAGATGAGATGCCTCTGTGGACTTCACTATAGCCTCATGTGGGGGAGATTCTCTAAAGGAAAAATGCGGTACAAACCCCGTTATCTGGGTTTTTACTGCATTGTGGGATTCTCTAAAAGCCCACTGCCGCGTTAAAGCGACAGGGGGCATCGCCTATGGGCTTCCACCACGACCCACCGCTGCCCCGCACCGACCCCGCCACCCTGCACCAACCACACCCCCCCCTCACCTGTGTCCGGGCAGCACAGACCTGTGCTGCCCGGACGTGTGACCTCCTCCTCCCTGCACTGTAATCCTCTTCTGGGTGCAGGGAGGAGGAGGAGAGGCCGCCCGGCAGCAGCATCCAGGCTGGGTAAGGGAGGTAGGTGGGAGTCGCCGGGACCCGCTGCACATCGCCAGCCAGATCGCAAACGACAGCTGTCCTTTGCCATAATTATCGCATATGTTGCAGCATATGCGATAATTATCTCCACGGTAGCCGCCGATGTGAGGCGGACCGGGGGTGCAGATGTTACAGCATACCGCCCACAACTGTAATTATATATGTAAATGGAAGAACATTATCTGGTCTAGGAAACCATTGTTATTATCCCATACACATTGTAGTTTCTTCTTATGTTGCATACCATTACTGTAGTGCCATTTGTCGCTGCATGTCAATGCATTAGAAAGCCTACAATGACAACTGAGCAATTTACATGATTTTTTTGCTATTTGCTTTCCTGTGAATTCAATTGAAACTTTTTATTAAATATAGCGCTGAATCATAATTCCCAGGCAAGCAATGGCTGTCCTTACTGTGAATTCTAGGTCAGCTGGCATCAGCTAACTCACAACCAAAGCATGGAACATCAGTGATCCTGGAAGCATCCATCTCCCATCCAGAAAAAAATAATAATCTGACCTTCTGCTAATCCTTATCCCTGTTGTGTCATAATGTAGAAATCAAATCTGTAGTTTCCAGTGATGTGATTCCCAGGCATTTAATCCATTTGCTGTTTGCCCTATCACTTTGTTAGATACATGTGTCACTAAATTCAAGTTAATTTGAAACATTATCTGGCTACTCTACAAGAGTCTCCCAATAACTTGGCCTCCATGATCAAATAGACACAAGGAAACAAGTACGGTTTTCTATATTTTAGTAATGATTATTATTTACTTTCAAAGAGCTGCCCAGATCGTCTGTCAGTTCCCTGTTTGCATATTGGCAGGGAATGTAATGTGGCTGTAAAATTTGATCTCTCTGGGTAGGAAAGCCAAGGCAAGTGTAAAACTGCACGTGCCATGAAATGAGCCTCTTTACTGTAGGTGATCGGCCCCATATAACAGGCCCATTTTCACTGTTTCTGTACACTAAAACTTTCTTTCAACGGAATAAATACTCTACCGGCATCTGAATCTGAAATGATTAATTTAAGGGTACTTGTTTCCTAGCACGGCGCCCACGATTTTCATCTTATGCCATTGTTTCAATCACATCACATCGCATGCGACCCGATCGCATGCGATGCGATCAGACCCGATTTTTTAATTGTACAGGCACCCTAATGGGTGATTACTATGTTAAATGCACCCCCATTGTTAACGCCACCCCCACTATGAACGCCAACCCAAAGCGTGGCGAGGGGAGCCAGTGCATGATGGGAAAGGTCCTCCCTGTGAAGGGGATCTAGCCGCTAATCAGTGCTGGTGCGGGGATAGCTGGGCCAGAGAACATGTGTAATCATGGGAGCTGAATACCCACAGGCCGTTCTGGTAATGGTTGTCAGGGTTGGAGCTTAATGAAGCTGTACAAATGCACGATAATGTCTTTAGCATTATGTGGGGCTCCTATATCTATCACTGACAAAATATTAGTGTCAGTAGAGTCTGGCCCTGAGAAAGGTCCTGGTATGTGTATATTCCACTAAATTAAATATGTATTTATGATACAGTATTTTTTTTTTTTTACTTCTCATAATCAAAATTTTGCAATGAAAATTTCCATAATTGTTGAAGACAGTGTTTGCTGCTAATTAAAAAAAAAGTAAAACATCTTTAAAGAAAACTGCTTAATTTTGATAATCATGGGTTTTCCTCTGGAGACCTATTTTTAATGGCAGACTTGCTGTAGCCCACTGGTATAAAAACCTGGGTTATTAGCTAAAAGTTGCTATCCAGGCCTTGGGCGCTGGAGAGGATGGATGACACAGGAGTGATGGTGGGGGGAGGGGGGGATAAGAGGGGGGGGGGGAGTCATGGAGAGAGGTAATATATCTATCCCAATATGGGGTCATGCACTGCAGCAATAGGTTGCATGGCCCTGTCCCCCAACTAATGACCCTTCCACCTCACTCACAGCCTTGGCAAGACCTGAGTCCTGCTTCCTGTCTGAGTTAGTCACACACATCCCAATATAGCATTTAAAAGTGCACTTCAGGACATCTACAGTAGGTTTTGTTCAAGTATATTATTATCTCAGAATGGACCCAATGAAAGCATCTCTAAGTTATACCATGATGTTAAGGCTATAGCTTCAAGAAAGATTTCTTTCTGAGGTGGTGGTAATACATGTATATACAGTACTGTATGGCATCCAAACCTTGAAAACTTCTTCAGCTCGAGCCTCCCTTATCCCTTTTACATAGCAAAGCCAGTCAGACCCGTGATCGCAATCAGTTGTCTGATCCAGCACTTCAACACTAAGGGGGATATTCAATCGTCACTTCCCGGCCGCAACTCGCGGCCACGCCCCCTTCTCGTCCCGCTGCAGGCGGGACATTGAATCCCACCTGCATGTTCTCGGTCGAGCTGACCGAGAACGGGACTGGGTCACGGTGGGCGAGCAAGCTCGTCTGCCGTGACCCGAAGATTGAATACCCCCCTAAACCTAGGTTGCCCATTATACAGGGGGTGACTCGGATTTAACCCTACTTATAACCTGGGTTGAATTGCTGGGTTGGTCGACCTGAGTTATAAGCTGTGGTGCTTTCACCCCGCACCCCGGTCCAGGTCCATACGTCACCAACCCGCTAATAACCCGGGTCCGATGTGCGATGTGAAAGGGGTACCTGTTAATCAACATTTTTAACCAGTCCATTGTGAATAATAAGACATTTGTGGCATTACCAATGTTAGAGTTATGGGGTGAGATTTAATAGGATGAGAGATTCAGAAAGTGAGAGATTTGGTAAGAAATCTCTAGGTTTTTTTAAAGCGGCAATCATTTACACTGCAAAACCAGTTTGATTTTGCAGTGTAAATGATTGCCGCTTTTAAAAAAAACTGGAGATTTCTTACCAAATCTCTCACTTTCTGAATCTCTCATCCTATTAAATCTCACCCAGTGTATCTGAGGAGACCCACTGAGATAGTATAGTTTTTATCCCTGCTGCTGCAATTACTATGTTCCAGTCGGGGCTTACATTGGATGGTTAGATAAATATCCCAAAGAGCCCATTCAGGAGAAAGGAGAAATCAGATACCTAGACTGTTCTCAATATAAGTGTGATTAAGGGTCCAGAGTTTAGCGACCTACAGGAACCTCCACATACAGTGGTAAATACCTGCATGAGGAGCCTTACATTTAAAACATGCATAAGCCCCATTATACAACACAACCTAGGAATAATGTAAGGTCAGAGCAAAAAAAATTAAGACATTCCAGCATATAAAGCTGATATTAAAAGTTTATTAAGCCTTGTAAAAGCTGTAAATATAGATTTAAGGGGTATGAAAGGAAAGTCAGCTGTCCATTTGGCAATACCAGACTGCATTGTGTCCATATTAATAGAATGTTTAATATGTGTGTATAGGAAGAACATAGAACAACCTCTGCCAGGGCGTTAACGCAGCACACCATCCAGCACATTCAGCTTGTCAAGGTCTGTTAACTTAGATAGTGACTTCGCTACATAACTACATATCTGGTAGTAAACAAAAATATTGAGACGGAGAGGTGAGGAAAGTTCTCCATCAGTTCATCATAAGACAGTGTTTTTAGTGTCAGTAGATTTTAAATCTGAAATATTAGGCTTAGCCCCCAAAGATACCAAGCATGTAATGTAGTTGAGATAGAGGTGAGTGGCCCCTGAAGTTGCGTGTAATGAAATAAGGGAAGAAAAAGAAGGTAATACTTATAATGAGCATAATTGTATTAATTTTATTGAACCGGGTTTTTACAGTGATGCTGTGTTCTGTGCATTACATGTTCTCACTGATGGTATTATATAGTTATAAGACCTCCTCTCTGTATTAAGTATCAGTCATTGATTCTTTTGACGAGCTCCCAGGAGGGCTCACATAGGATTTGGCACTTGATGTGCCATTTTTTACATGCGACAAATCGCATGCGATTTATCGCATGTAAAGGACTCCTGGGGAACTGCCGGCAGAGAAAAGGCTGCGGTAACAGCAAGGGACAGAAGATTTTTTTTAAAAGCCATTCAAATAAATGGGCGGCCATTGATTAGCTGATAGAGCTGTAATGTCAGAATGTATCCCTGCCAATCAGCGGCCGCCCATTCATTTGAATAGGAGTTTTGAAATCTCTTGCCCACCCGCCGCTACAGCAGCCTCTCTCTCCAGCTGTCAGCACCAGGGGGAGGACTGAGGGGGTCTCAGAGGCGCAGAGTGAGGAGAATGCCTCTCCTTCCCGGCACTTACCCACTCTGCAGATGATAGGTGTGTGCCAGCGGTGCCAAGCCGTGCCACACACATACGGACCTTAATCAGATGGGATACATGACAGGTGCTAAAAAGCACCTGCGATGTACCGCTGATGGGTCAGATTCTGACCCATCTTATAGTCTGTTCATCTGACCTCCAACTCTTATCAGAAGTCAAACACATTCAATTTGGACCAATTTCATCTGATTTCTAGGCCCGATCCGTCGGAATCGGGTGAAATCAGGCCCAAATTAGCCAAGTGTATGGGGCCTTTAGTGTAATGTATTTAGCTCTCACCCTACAACATTTCAGCCTCTACAATGTTGATGTCTGTATCCATGCAAGTCATAGGTGACAGATGACTACTATTTGTGGGGGAGTATTTGTCCTGGGTGGAACTACCTTAGTGGCGGTAGATGTAGCTGCTATTGGGCTCATCTTACCTGTTTTGTATCTTACATGGGGGCCCTGACAACCTATTGCTATGGGGCATGTCTGTTTAGGCCCCTACATAGATACATAGAAGTCTTAGTTAAATAAGAATGTTGTACATGTTGTCCTTTAGAGAACAAACACACATATATATATATATATATATATATATATATATTACTTTATCAATTTTTACTTCTGTCTTTAACAGTTTACAGTAATTTAATAGTGTGAAATTCCTTAAGACTTTGGAAGAATAAGGATACATTAAGTTGCAGTTAAGGTTTCCCAGCAGCACTTTGGGAATCCCCTGCCCCTCTGACCTGATTTCATGTAGAGTAAATGGCAGCAATCTTCCTTGATGTACTTACAGAATATAATGCCAATAAACATACAATATATTTGCAGCAATACTGAGCTTCAATTGAGATATTTTACCTGTAAATAGAAAAAAAGCCCTGGCTATTCATCAGATTATTTGTTTGGTTTAATGGAAGGCTGCGGTTTTCACATCTATCTATCCTGCATCTAACATGAGCATGAAATGCGCTCAAAGCATTTTATTATTTAATGGAAAGCGCTTTTTGTGCCATTACTTTTAGCTTTTTTTTTCTTTTCAGAGCTGATGGCAGGAAGGGATTTTTTTCAATATAGAAAGCTGGTGGATAGCTTTGGAAAAGGAACAGGGAAATTAATGCAGTGACAGCAGCTGTGAAATAATGAGAACATTTTGTTTTCTTTGTGTTTTTTTTTATTTATTCGATGGTTTAATTAGCTTCTGTTTGGTTAACGAGCTCACTTGCGCCAGAAATGTCACGTTGGTTTGTTTTTTATAATTTGTCTTTCTAAAATGTTTCTTTAGTTCTCTATTATTGTTTGCGTTACTCCTGCATTTATTAATTAAAACATTGTAAATAAGGCTTATGACATAGTGAAAAGTGATGGATATATTAGCAATACTAATCTAGAAAGTGAAAGGAGAGTGTGTAGGCAGGGAATGCAGAGGTGTAATTCACTGCTATATGAATACTGCTCTTCATTTCAGAACCACCATAAAACAAGAATGTCTAACTAGGTGAAGACGCAGAGCGGCTTTGCTATCAAAAACCTTGCTTAATTGTACATTGTATAGGAACTGCCGTCTGCTTCCATACCTACATGATGCAGGAAATTCAGGTTGGGTATCCCTTATCCAGATATCTGTATCCAAAAATGTTCAAAAAACCGTATGTTTATATATATACATATTTATAAAGAATTTCCAATGGATGGCCGGCACTCCAAAAAGCAAAACAATAGGGCCGGGTGCCCTCCCAGGTGGAGAGAGAGGCAATCTCACTCCAATATATCGGTGCAGCACGGGTGGCACTCCAGGAATAACGACAGTCAGACAGTGTCAAATTACCTAATTAAGGTAATTTGACACTGTCTGACTGTCGTTATTCCTGGAGTGCCACCCGTGCTGCACCGATATACATATTTATATATATTTATTTATATATTGAATAAGGGCTGTATTTTTCTGACAGGTTGGAATGCTCTAACCTGTTGGAAACCATGTGGATTGGCCTGAAAAGCCACAGATCTACTGGCTTTCTTTGGAAACAAGACAAAATTCAACAGGTTTTGGCCCATTTCCGACAATCTCAATCCAACTCGAAAAAAAGGAGATGAGCAGCTCACCTGGTGCCGACCACCTTCCGCTGCCTCCTCCCGTTGGTCCCACCGGGCCAGGTGAGCTGCAACAGCAGCTCACCAGTGCCATCATCTGCTGTCCTGCCTCCTCTCCACGGATTCAGTATGAAATCCCGGCGGTCGGGATCCCGGCGTTCAAAATCCCGACGCCGGAATCCCGACCGCCGAAATCCCGACAAGAGGGGGACGTGGATCGCTCCCCCCCCTTGCGGGCTCGCTGCGCTCGCCACGCAGCGGGCCCGGTGCCTCGCTACGCTCGGCACGCTAATTTATTCTCCCTCCAGGGGTGTCGTGGACACCCACGGAGGGAGAAAGTGTCGGGATTTCGGCGGTCGGGATTCCGGCGTCGGGATTCTGAACGCCGGGATCCCGACCGCCGGGATTTTAACTGCATCCCCTCTCCACCTCCCACCACCTCCTACTGTACTCCAGCAGCAGTAGCAGCTAAATCCGACAGTCAGATTTGGCTCAAATCCGACAGTTGGATTTGGCTCAAATCTGACAATCGGATTTGGCCACATTGAATAAGGCTTGTCGGACCCATTTCGACAAATGCATGTTGAAATGGATCCAATTTTAATTGCATATGCCCCATAATGTACCAAACCCGCAGTGAAAGACCGTTTGCATGTATAATAGTAATGTGCAGGACAGATAACAGAAGTAACCTTGGATGTGCGTGACAATCCATTTAATTTATTTGAAAGTATGCATTTAATGTGATCCTGATGATATAATGACACTGCCAACACATAGGGAATGCAGTGAAAGTGTTCCAGGAAATAATACAGGCCATGCACTGATAAATGGCTGAAATGTATTACATATTTATAGACAATTGGTTTATTATTTGGTTTGTTTTCTGTAGGATTAAACATAGGGCCTAATTCATTTTGCACAGCATATAATAATAAGATCGATAAAAACTATGTAAGGGTCTATATACAGCACACTCCAGAAGCTGCATTGCAAGTTTAAATTTGTCACCCAAACAGATTAGCATATGCGATCAGTAATGCAAATGCATGAGGGGTGCATACTACCCACCTGCTTTTGCGATCGCATAAAATTGAGGTTGGATGCTCCTCTATGACTGCAGTCTGAGTAAATCTGCCCTTACTAAGACTGCCTGTCACAGGACACCTTGTGAGACCTAGGAAACTGCACTTCTCTCATCAGTCCTTAGATTGGCTACTCCTGGAAAACCAGGGCAACATGCCCCCATTTCCATAAATCCTGTATGCCCCCATCCCTGTACCTCCCCTCAAATGCCTTTACTTGTCAATCAAACAGATGCATCGCAGTACACGCAGTGCACAACCATAAAGAAAACTGTGGGTTGAATCACTTGCGGATCCAAAACTGAATTAGCCCCGGTGTAAAACCCTGGTTGCGGTGGCATCTTCACAATAATGCCACTCTTTCGATCCACGCTCTTGCCTTGCACAGCATCTATTCACCACAAAGCAGCGAGTGACATGGGAATCCACCCACGTGAGAGAGAGGGTCAGTCCCAAACAACTAAAGCTATCGCCAAGTAATGTGCACTGGATAAGACTCCTTTTTATATTGTATGGGGGCTGGGTCCACAGCTTTCAAAAGCCTCTGATAGCATACACATGAGTAGACATATTCCACAAATTCCCAGACACCATGAGTACACTACAGTTTAAGATTTCACGCTCTAAGCTTCTAAAAGGAATATCACTTACCGTAGATAGTTTCTTAACCCCTTCCTGACAGAGCCTGTTTTTGCCTTCCTGACAGAGCCCTTTTTTTCAATTCTGACATGTCTCACTTAAGTGGGGATAACTTTTTTTTGCTTTTACTTATCCCAGTGATTTTGAGATTGTTTTTTCGTGACACATTGTACTTCAAGTTAGTGGTAAATTTTCGTCGATACAGTCTGTGTTTTTTTGTGAAAAATACCAAAATATCGTGAAAAAATGGAAAATTTAGCGATTTGCAAAATGTTAAATTTTCTGCTTGTGAGACAAATAATCTTACCACTCAAAATAGTGAATAACTAACATAGACCATATGTCTACTTTATGTTGACATCATTATTTCAACTTCCTTTTAATTTTTTGGGACACTAGGAGGCTTACAATATGAATAGCAAATTCTCAAATTTTCAAGAAAATTTCAAACACTGATTTTTTTAGGGACCAGTTCAGTTCTGATGTGACTTTGAGGGACTTGTATGTGAGACACCCCCATAAATGATGCCATTTCAAAAACTGCACCCCTCACAGTATTCAAAACAGCATTTTGGAAGTTTGTTAACCCTTTAGGTGTTTCACAGGAATTAAAACAAAGTGTAGGTGAAATTTCAAAATTTCTTTTTTTTTGCAGATTTGCAATTTTAATACATTTTTCTAAGGAACACAGTACATTTTACTAGAGAAATGTGACTAAAAATTGATTCCCCCAATTCTTTTGTTTTCATAAATATCCTATATGTGGCCCTAGTGTGCACGGTGACCAAACCACAGGCTTCATAATAGAAGGAGCACCTACTTGATTTTGGAGCCTCCTTTTTATGAGATTATTTTTTAGGCACCATGTAGGTTTCTAGGCACCATAACATGCTAAAAGTTAGGAACCCCCCCACAAGTGACCCCATTTTGCAAACTACACCCCTCAGGGAATTCAGCTAGGGGTATAGTGTACATTTCAAACCCGCAGGGGTTTCACCAATTGTGGTACAACTGGGCAGTGAAAATGAAAAATTATTTTTTTTACACAAAAATGCAGTTCTGGCTCCAAATTTGTCATTTTCAGAAGGTATGAAGGAGACAAAGCACCCCAAAATCTGTGCCCCAATTTCTCCCGAGTACAGCAATGCCTCACATGTGACCAAAAAATACCAGTTGGGTGCATGGCAGGACTCAAAAGGGAAGGAGTGATTTTTGGATTTTGCAGCTCAGATTCTGGTGGAATTTTGGTGGGTGCTATGTCGCATTAGCAAGACCCCCCAAGCACCAATACAGTGGAACCCCCCCACAAGTCACCCCATTTTGCAAACTACACCCCTCAGGGAATTCATCTAGGGGTATAGTGTACATTTCAAACCCCCAGGGGTTTCACCAATTTTGATACAAGTGGGCAGTGAAAATGAAAAATTACATTTTTTTACACAAAAATGCAGTTCTGGCTCAAAATTTTTCATTTTCAGAAGGTATGAAGGAGAAAAAGCACCCCAAAATCTGTGCCCCAATTTCTCCCGAGTACGGCAATGCCTCACATGTGACCAAAAAATACCAGTTGGGTGCATGGCAGGACTCAGAAGGGAAGGAGTGATTTTTGGATTTTGCAGCACAGATTCTGGTGGAATGAATGGTGGGTGCTATGTTGCACCAATACAGTGGAACCCCCCCACAAGTCACCCCATTTTGCAAAGTACACCCCTCAGGGAATTCATCTAGGGGTATAGTGTACATTTCAAACCCCCAGGGGTTTCACCAATTTTGATACAAGTGGGCAGTGAAAATGAAAAATTACATTTTTTTACACAAAAATGCAGTTCTGGCTCACAATTTTTCATTTTCAGAAGGTATGAAGGAGAAAAAGCACCCCAAAATATGTGCCCCAATTTCTTCCGAGTACGGCAATGCCTCACATGTGACCAAAAAATACCAGTTGGGTGCATGGCAGGACTCAGAACGGAAGGAGTGATTTTTGGATTTTGCGGCTCAGATTCTGGTGGAATTTTGGTGGGTGCTATGTCGCATTAGCAAGACCCCCCAAGCACCAATACAGTGGAACCCCCCCACAAGTCACCCCATTTTGAAAACTACACCCCTCAGGGAATTCATCTAGGGGTATAGTGTACATTTAAAACCCCCAGGGGTTTCACCAATTTTGATACAAGTGGGCAGTGAAAAAGAAAAATTACATTTTTTACACAAAAATGCAGTTCTGGCTCAAAATTTTTCATTTTCAGAAGGTATGAAGGAGAAAAAGCACCCCAAAATCTGTGCCCCAATTTCTCCCGAGTACGGCAATGCCTCACATGTGACCAAAAAATACCAGTTGGGTGCATGGCAGGACTCAGAAGGGAAGGAGTGATTTTTGGATTTTGCAGCTCAGATTCTGGTGGAATTTTGGTGGGTGCTATGTCGCATTAGCAAGACCCCCCAAGCACCAATACAGTGGAACCCCCCCACAAGTCACCCCATTTTGCAAAGTACACCCCTCAGGGAATTCATCTAGGGGTATAGTGTACATTTCAAACCCCCAGGGGTTTCACCAATTTTGATACAAGTGGGCAGTGAAAATGAAAAATTACATTTTTTTACACAAAAATGCAGTTCTGGCTCACAATTTTTCATTTTCAGAAGGTATGAAGGAGAAAAAGCACCCCAAAATATGTGCCCCAATTTCTTCCGAGTACGGCAATGCCTCACATGTGACCAAAAAATACCAGTTGGGTGCATGGCAGGACTCAGAACGGAAGGAGTGATTTTTGGATTTTGTGGCTCAGATTCTGGTGGAATTTTGGTGGGTGCTATGTCGCATTAGCAAGACCCCCCAAGCACCAATACAGTGGAACCCCCCCACAAGTCACCCCATTTTGCAAACTACACCCCTCAGGGAATTCATCTAGGGGTATAGTGTACATTTCAAACCCCCAGGGGTTTCACCAATTTTGATACAAGTGGGCAGTGAACATGAAAAATTACATTTTTTACACAAAAATGCAGTTCTGGCTCAAAATTTTTCATTTTCAGAAGATATGAAGGAGAAAAAGCACCCCAAAATCTGTGCCCCAATTTCTCCCGAGTACGGCAATGCCTCACATGTGACCAAAAAATACCAGTTGGGTGCATGGCAGGACTCAAAAGGGAAGGAGTGATTTTTGGATTTTGCAGCTCAGATTCTGGTGGAATTTTGGTGGGTGCTATGTCGCATTAGCAAGACCCCCCAAGCACCAATACAGTAGAACCCCCCCACAAGTGACCCCATTTTGCAAACTACACCCCTCAGGGAATTCATCTAGGGGTATAGTGTACATTTAAAACCCCCAGGGGTTTCACCAATTTTGATACAAGTGGGCAGTGAAAAAGAAAAATTACATTTTTTACACAAAAATGCAGTTCTGGCTCAAAATTTTTCATTTTCAGAAGGTATGAAGGAGAAAAAGCACCCCAAAATCTGTGCCCCAATTTCTCCCGAGTACGGCAATGCCTCACATGTGACCAAAAAATACCAGTTGGGTGCATGGCAGGACTCAAAAGGGAAGGAGTGATTTTTGGATTTTGCAGCTCAGATTCTGGTGGAATTTTGGTGGGTGCTATGTCGCATTAGCAAGACCCCCCAAGCACCAATACAGTAGAACCCCCCCACAAGTGACCCCATTTTGCAAACTACACCCCTCAGGGAATTCATCTAGGGGTATAGTGTACATTTAAAACCCCCAGGGGTTTCACCAATTTTGATACAAGTGGGCAGTGAAAAAGAAAAATTACATTTTTTACACAAAAATGCAGTTCTGGCTCAAAATTTTTCATTTTCAGAAGGTATGAAGGAGAAAAAGCACCCCAAAATCTGTGCCCCAATTTCTCCCGAGTACGGCAATGCCTCACATGTGACCAAAAAATACCAGTTGGGTGCATGGCAGGACTCAGAAGGGAAGGAGTGATTTTTGGATTTTGCAGCACAGATTCTGGTGGAATGAATGGTGGGTGCTATGTTGCACCAATACAGTGGAACCCCCCCACAAGTCACCCCATTTTGCAAACTACACCCCTCAGGGAATTCATCTAGGGGTATAGTGTACATTTCAAACCCCCAGGGGTTTCACCAATTTTGATACAAGTGGGCAGTGAAAATGAAAAATTACATTTTTTTACACAAAAATGCAGTTCTGGCTCAAAATATTTCATTTTCACAAGGAATGAAGGAGACAAAGCACCCCAAAATCTGTGCCCCAATTTCTCCCGAGTACGGCAATGCCTCATGTGTGACCAAAAAGTGGCAGGACTCAGAAGGGAAGGAGTGATATTTGGAGTTTGCAGCACAAATTCTGGTGGAATTTTGGTGGGTGCTATGTCGCATTAGCAAGACCCCCCAAGCACCAATACAGTGGAACCCCCCCACAAGTCACCCCATTTTGAAAACTACACCCCTCAGGGAATTCATCTAGGGGTATAGTGTACATTTAAAACCCCCAGGGGTTTCACCAATTTTGATACAAGTGGGCAGTGAAAAAGAAAAATTACATTTTTTACACAAAAATGCAGTTCTGGCTCAAAATTTTTCATTTTCAGAAGGTATGAAGGAGAAAAAGCACCCCAAAATCTGTGCCCCAATATCTCCCGAGTACGGCAATGCCTCACATGTGACCAAAAAATACCAGTTGGGTGCATGGCAGGACTCAGAAGGGAAGGAGTGATTTTTGGATTTTGCGGCTCAGATTCTGGTGGAATGAATGGTGGGTGCTATGTGGCATTAGCAAGACCCCCGAAGCACGGTGAAATTATGAACCTAATATTCCATAGATGTGTGGTATAATTTAAAACACTCCTTTATACATAGGCCGGGTTTGTCGGGGCAAGTGTCACACTGGAAAATAGTTTGCTTTCTTATTCCCTTTTTATAGCAAACTTTGCACCTTTTTTGTGTCCTGCCCTTTTTTCCAGTGGAGGGGATTTCATCAGGAAAATGCTGCCCTGGTACAATACGGGGGCCAGTACTAGAAGTACTGGGGCCCTCTGCCTGCTGGTTCCCAAATATTAGGCCCTTTATGACTTCCTCTTGAAAGTGCATAAATGTCCCCCTCTGGCCGGTAGAACGGAATAGCACGTAAGCGTTATACAGTGCCATCTGGATGATATACACGGCCACCTTCTTGTACCAGATTTTTGTTTTCCGCAGGGCACTGTACGGCTTCAGTACCTGATCTGAAAGATCCACTCCGCCCATGTACCTATTGTAATCCAGGATACAATTAGGTTTTGAGGTGTGGGTACTGGTACCTCGTACAGGGACGGAGGTGGTACTGTCTCCGTGAATTGTTGTCAGTATAAGGACATCCCTCTTGTCCTTATATTTGACCAACAACATATTTTCGGTGCATATTCCCCTGCTTTCACCCCTTCTCATTACTTGGGCAATGTGCGTTTTTGGGAGGCCTCTTTGGTTCTTGCGCACAGTACCGCAAGCTGCTGTACCTCTTGAACCAAGGGCCTTAAACAGGGGGATGCTAGTGTAAAAGTTATCCACATAGAGGTGATAACCTTTATCCAGGAAGGGGTGCACTAAATCCCAGACAATTTTCCCACTAACACCTACGAGGGAGGGGGGGCATTCTGGCGGTTGAATTCTTGAATCCTTCCCTTCATAAACCCTAAACCTGTGGGTGTACCCTGAGGTGCTTTCACACAGTTTATACATTTTTATGCCATACCTTGCCCTCTTACTGGGAAGGTACTGGCGGAATTTAACCCTTCCTTTAAAATGTATAAGGGACTCGTCGATACAAATAAATTTTTCAGGGATGTACACCTCTTCAAATTTGGCACTGAAATGATCAATGACCGGCCTGACTTTGAATAGCCGGTCAAAGGTGGGATCATCTCTGGGTGGGCACTGTGCATTATCGGTGTAATGTATGAATTTAAGAATTGTCTCAAATCGAGTCCGGGGCATGGCCATACGGTAAAATGGAGTACTGTACAGAACATCTGTACTCCAATATTGCCTAATTTCTGGCTTTTTTACTATGCCCATATGAAACACCAGACCCCAAAACGTCATCATCTCTACTGCATCTACAGGGGTCCACCTAGCAAATGATGACGTGGGGTTTTGAGCAATAAACTGCTGGGCATATAAATTAGTTTGGTCCACCATTAAATTTATAAAATCATCAGAGAAAAATAATTTGAAAAAGTCAATTTCTCTGAGACCTGTGGAATCAAATTGGATTCCTGGCATGGCCAAAAACTCAGGAACCTGGGGCTCAAAATTGTCTGGTGGTGGGGTCCATACTAGATCAATTATTGGGGGGGGAATCTCAGCTGATCTACGGGGGCGTCTTTGAGGGGGTCCCTCATCAGCAGAGGAGGAAGAGGAGCTTAAGGCAAATCCTTCAAATTCCCCGCTTGCATCACTGGCTGTGTCAGAGTCAGAAGCAAGCATGGCATATGCCTCCTCCACTGAATACATTCTCCTGGATGATTGGGAGGACATTTGGGAGGACATTTGGGAGGACATTTGGGATGCCATTTTTATTTTTGTGTTACCGGTAGTGAAATGTTTCAACACGTGTATAGTGTAGGGGGGGGCACAAACTTTATTTCAATCCGGGGGGTATGTAGTGTGTAGTGTGTATGTGGTGCAGAAAAAAAAAAAAATACTTTATACCAATAAAAAAAAAAAAAAATGAAGGTGTTAAAAAAAAAAAAAATGAAGGGGTTAAAAAAAAAAAAAAGGAAGGGGTTAAAAAAAAAAAGGTCCTGCGCCAAAAATTGAGCACAGATGTTGGTCAGTAACGTCTGTCACTGAACAGCGCTCAAAGGCAACAGGAATTTGATCAAAAAAAAAAAAAAAATAGATCAACCCTGTGCCGAAAGAGATGATCAGTGATGTACGTCACTGATCAGCGCACAGCGGCCACAGGACACCCACAAAATCACAGTGTGTGTAAAAAAAAAAATTAAAAAAATACCCCACAGCACACACACAAAAAAAAAAGGTGATCAGTGATGCGACACTGATTACCAGTGAGGTGCAGCAGGTGCACAACCTTTGGTGCAACTGACAGGTATATATAAAAAAAAAAAAACCTCTGTACCCCCAAAAAAGTTGCTGATCACCTCAGATATAGTGATCAGCACAAAAGGCGGGGACAGCAGACACAAAATTTAGCACTCTCTATCACTATCTCTCTCTATCTCTCTATCTCTCACTATCTATCACTATCTATCACTCTATGACACTGCAGCAGCAGCACTGACAGGTATATCTATATATTAAAAAAAACCTGCGCCCCCAAAAAGTTGCTGATCAGTTAATTTATACTGATCAGCACAAAAGGAGGGGGCAGCAGTCAGTTATATAAAAAATATATAGCACAATCTGTCACTATCTCTCTCTATCTCTCTCTATCTCTCTCTCTCTATCTCTCTCTATCTCTCTATAACTATCACACTGCAGCAGCACAAAATATAGCACTCTGTCAGTAGGCCTCTCTCTCTATCTCTCTCTCTCTCTCTCTATCTATAACTATATCACACTGCAGCAGCACAAAATATAGCACTCTCTGACACTATCTCTCTCTCTATCTCTCTCTATCTCTCTCTATCTCTCTCTATCTCTCTATAACTATCACACTGCAGCAGCACAAAATATAGCACTCTGTCAGTAGGCCTCTCTCTCTATCTCTCTCTCTCTCTCTCTATCTATAACTATATCACACTGCAGCAGCACAAAATATAGCACTCTCTGACACTATCTCTCTCTCTATCTCTCTCTATCTCTCTCTATCTCTCTCTCTCTATCTCTCTCTATCTCTCTCTATCTATCTCTCTATCTCTCTATCTATCTAGCTAGTACACTGCAGCAGCACAATTTCACAGGAAGGCACAATTATTGAACAGGATCCAGGAAGCAATCAGCAGCGATCAGGTAAGTATTGCAGCAAGTATTCTGGTCAGTATGGCGGCAGGGGGGTACGGTGACCGCACTGCACGCTTTCCAGACCGGAATGGCGTCTGCAGTGCAGTCACCGTTAGTTTAAATCCCCCTCCTTGGCTGTGATTGGTCCGTCGGACCGACGGACCAATCACGGCCTTTGGGGGCGGGCGGGGTGAGGTGGGGTGACACCAGTGTCACCCTTACACCCCGCGGTGATTGGTGCTGTACTTTACAGCACCAATCACCTCTGATCCCGTGTCACCGGCGAACGTTATTCGCCGGTGACACAGGAAAACGCTGTGAATGGCTGTTCACACTGAACAGCCAATCACAGCGATCGCCGACGGGGGGGCGGCATCGCAGCCCCCCCGGGGCATGCACGGACATGTCTGCTGTCAGGGACAGCAGACATGTTGAAACTGTCACCGCGTCTATAGACGCGGTGACAGTTTAAATCCATGACGTACATTTACGCCATGTGTCGGGAAGTGCTTCCCGACCATGACGTAAATGTACGTCAAATGTCGGGAAGGGGTTAAAATAATATGGCCATACTGGGAAGGTAGCATATCTAGTAGCAGACAACCTAACAATAATTGGTATAAAACTATGTGCAATAGACTGGAGTCTCACAGGTTCACATATAGAACTACTAGTTAGTACTTATACATCTCCTCAGGAAAGATTGTCATCCTTAGCTTGGGTCAGGGGTTAAAGACATGTACAGTAGTTTGTACTTACGCTTGCCTGTGTTCAGCCTCCCAAGAGAATGTAATATACATTCAGGATTCAGGGCAGTCCAACAAGAAGCAGCTTGACTGGACTGTTAGTGTGTTAATGAAGTAGACCTGTCACAATGAATTAACTTGTTCTCTTTCTTTCTTCATCTGTTTCCCCTATACAAACTGTAGGGAAGTAACCACACTAGCAGCACATCTGTGTTTTGCAGAGAAGGCTCTTGAATGAGGGTCTTACCTAAAACATTGAATGCTATGCTACTAATCTGTCCTTTATGAGGATGCCAGCTAGCAACAGTGTTGGGCTGGTGGTAGCGCCATACGTATCTAGTAGTAGTAGTGGTAGCAGTAGTAGCAGTAATATTTGATGATGAATCTTGTGTGTCTTCACATTAGCTGTGCCTACTGTGGCTGAACACCCCTCACAGCTCTATAGGCCCATACACACTGGGCGACTTTGAGCTGAAAGCCGCTCAAAAAAGCATGTTTGTGCGGCTTTCAGCTCAAAGCTGCCCAGTGTGTATGCCCCAGCGATGCGTGGTAAGCGCTGCTGCGCGCTCCAGCATCTTCGCCGGGAAAGCCGCTCATCTGCTGGTAATACCAGCAGATGTGCGGCTTTGCATAGCGCTGCACTATTTAATTTTATATTTTGTTAAAAAAAAATTCAATAAGAAACTCTTGGCCTAGGGGTGCCATGAAAACCGCTCTGGTACTCAAGGGTGCCATGATTAAAAAAAGTTGGTAACCACTGTGCTATGCGATTTTTGAGTATATAGTCAAAATCAATAGTGCAAACTGCACTAGCTGAAGCAGCAGCTGTCTTTGGAAGGGGGGTGTCATGGGGACAGGGGCGGTTCAGTGGGAAAAGTGGAAGAGGGACCGTATTACCAAGCAAGACTGGTGGGCATGGTGGGCATGGTTATGCAGCAGACCCCAGATGGTCCTACCATGGCTGATGGCAAGAAAGGACTGGTATCTCCACTCAGAGAGCTCAGTCTTTATGGGAAAGGTTGGAGGGAGGAGGGGTATTGCGGGTAAAAAAAATTTTGGGAGCCAAATAACCTACCAGTATATTTTTGGGATAGTGGGAGGAAACCAGAGTACCCAGAGGAAAGTTGTGCAAGCAAATATACAATATACAAATTCCGTACAGTTAAGATCGTTGTGGGAATCAAACCCATGATCTCATCGCTGTGAGGAAGTAATATTAACTATTACACCGTCCGTACTGCTGAACAATTGTATGTGTGTGTGGGAGAAATGTGGGGTTTTTTTTCTGTGTGGGGGAAATGTGTTTTTTTGTCTTTCTTTGAGGATTTTTATTGTGTCAAGTGAGGCAGTTCCTACACCCTGTGCAGTAAGGACACACCCTCTTCGCCAGTCAGCTGCAGGACAGGTGGTCCCACTAGATGGTGTTTTATCCCTCTGGGAGTTCCAGTACAGGCTGCAATTAGCAGAGAGCGTGCTTCCAACGCGTTGAAGACAGTGTTTTCAGCATACATAGTCCCACCACTGTTTACGCACATGCACTGGTCCTGGTGCCTGCAAGATCCATTGCACAGGTGCTGGGACCAGGCTGGCTGTGCTGTCCTCTCCTCCTAGTGCAGACACAACTGGCAGAGACAGCCTCTCTTCCTCCTCCAAAGAGTTAGGGGCCACTGCTGTTTGCCACCCCTGATTTATATGATCTTGGTAATTCCTCATCTCATATACATTAGTAAAGTACAAAAATCATAGCTGGGCATCTAAAATGGTACTGTATATGAGCTGCATTACTAAATGTACCAGGAAATTATCTCTAAATCGAATATGTACATCTTAGGGAAGAGAGATACAGAGTTTATGTGAGAAAAATGCAAATATATCAAATTCAGTAAAAGATTTCAGAAACACTTAAAAATAAGAGGATTTCTAGAACAAGGGGTCATGCTTTGAAATTGGAGGGATAAAAACTGAAAAGTAACATGAGAAATATTTTTTACAGAAAATTAGGTAGCTACATGGAATAGGCTTCTAGCGGATGTGAAGAAAAAAGACCATTTACATTCTAATCAAACTTTCTGTCGCAAGAACTGTTCCAGGAGAATTGCCACCATGGAGGTATTGTAAGCGGTATTTCCTTGCTCCATGGCTGGCCGCTGGCAGACCTCTCCATACAAGCCAGGCACCGGGGTAATCAGTGCTCGCACTCTCCGCTGTCAGTTTCTTTGCTTCAGAGACATCAGCATCTGTTACAGAACTTTGAAGCTTGAACATGGGATTTTGCCCATAGATGCCCCTGTATTTTCCCTGGTCTGATCTCTCTTACATTTATGCATTGATTTTACAGCCTACTGTAGCTTAAAAAAAATGTTTAGTTGGCAAGAATATTTGAACAAATTTAGGGTCTTTTTTGGTCTATGATAAAAACTTAAAGTAGTTTATTTGAATTGGCTCTAGTTCTTGAGATACTGGATACCATGAATTAATAGAGTTGCTGACTTTCTGGCTGACCCCAGTAGGGGTCAGTCAGGATGGCACAGTAGACAGTGGCTGTGAGGGTTGTAGCTTAATATTGGGAGAAGGGCGGGATGTGTCGTGGCAGATGACATGGCCATAGAGGCTGTGTGGTGGGCCTGGCGACATGTTCAATACTGAGATTACTGGTATTGTACAGCTGGGGTCGTGCATACAATGACGAGGTTCAGCATGTATCACGTCATCAGAATCCCAGTCTGACCATTTCACTGGCAGCTAGGTGGCGGTTGGGCCAGGTCCAGGAGACTTGCCCAGTCCTCTGGTGGGGCCAGGAGTGCCATTCGATTTTAGGAAACCTCTAGTGCATTCAATGAGAGTAGGAAGGTATGATTAATAGAGAACCTAGCCATAATGCTTGCATATGGAATTTACCAGAAGATCATTGAGGTGCAATACATTTAGGGCTGATAGGAGTTACCTAAGTTCTAAGAAAGTAGTGGTGGAAAAAAATCCAGTAACTAGCCTATGTATTCTTACAATTCTGTTAATCAGATTAATTCCCTTGGATCAAATACCATATAATATAATAAATCTTAGCTGAGCACTGTCTGTAAGGAAGCCATTCATTCCATTTATTTTTTAATTTGTGATCAGTAGCACCTGCCAAATACAAATTGCCAAACTCTGACTATACTAGCAGTGTGGAACAGTTTCTGTTCTTATGTTGTTATAACAATGCATATAAATACCATATCATTTTACTACCAAGTAGTTGCCGACCCCTCATTTTTCCCATAGCTCTCCATATTATATCTGTTCCTTGCATTGAGTTGTATACAGGTTTCAATGTTTCATTTTAATTCATCAAGAAACGTGAAACAGCTGAGTCGGATACAACATTGCTGGCGGCCAAATGTACTCTGACTGGTATGTAGAGTTTGGATGTAACCCCTGAGTTTCTGTGAATTTACTTGATACTTCAGTTATGGGGCCAGATGCACTTAGATTCAAAAATGATAAAATGGAGAGTGATAAACAACCAACCAATCAGCTCCTGCCTGATATTTTCCAAACACAGTCTGTGACATGGCAGGTAGGACCTGATTGGTTGGTTGTTTATCACTCTCCATTTTATCACTTTTAAAGCTTAGTGCATCTGGCTCACAGACTTTCTGTTTTACAATATTCTGTTCTGCAATATTTATGAAGAACGGCTAACATACAGTGTAACCAAGGGTAAAAGTGTGTGTGTAGAAGGGGGGGGGGGAGACAGGGTAGAATTCAGTTCCACTGCATGTAATGATGAAGTGTGACTATTGTAACCTTTACCTTTGCTCAGCACAGTATTTCTAACAGAAATGCATTATCATTTGCAGGGGGGTGCCCAAAAAACCCTACCACTTACCCTGGCTTTGCCTAATGGGGGGAGGGGGTGAATTAGATGGCAGAGGGAAATGAGTTCCACCTCCTCTTCGGGACCACTTTAAGACCTGAATGTAACACAAATACCTTTTCTTTACATCCATTCTCAACAACTACATACATTTTCTCACCTTTCAAAATAGATTCTAAAGGTTATGTGAGATGGAAAAGGTCTTCAGAATATATCCTGGCAAAAATGGTGCTCCTTGTGCTTCATGAGGCTCCTCGAGTTCTCATGTGACTGTTGCACCTATGTAGAGCTTGTGTTTACAACTGTTGCTAGGTGGCTGTCTATTTCCCTACAATAAAGTATGTTTGAAAAAATGTTGCCAACCATTTCAACTATACTGCTTTTGCCTTGGTTTCAGTTTTTCATCATTTTTATTACCTGAATTTCTATTAATGATATGTAACAGAACAATGATGGAGGGTATTCAATCCTGGATTCCGATTGTCCCAACAGTCAGAATCCCGGGACGTTTTAATTTCTTCCGACTGTAACTTGACAGCTGGAATTCAATGCACTGGCTGTCTATGTCTACGGATCGGCGAAAACGGCTGCAGATTGTCAAAAAATGGCTGTGAATTCGTCAATCCATGGCCGTTTCCGACAAAACAGATCTGACTTTTTTTTTTAAAAGTCAGATCTGACACCCTTCAATGCTGTTATTAATGGCGGCATTGAATAGGTGAGTGCCAATAATTCCCCTGTCGGAAAATATCAGCACAGATTGAATACCGCCCTAAATCTGTGTAAATGTAGGTACTATTTTGTTATAAAGGGGTTGATCTATCAAGCAGTGAAAATAGTGAAGAAATGGACCAGTGGAGAACTTCCCCCTATATACCAATCATTTTTTAAGTACAGGTTGGCTATCCCTTATCTAAATATCTGTTATCCAAATAATTCCAAAAACCATACTCTGTTTTTGCTAATAGCACTACTGGGGACATCTGTAACTGGCACTACTGGGGATATAATATGTAACTGCCACTACTGCTGACATGATACAGTATGTAATTGACACTAAATATGTACAAGAAAATGATTGCTTAGCATTCCAATTCAGTGTGTGTATTTCATGTGTTTTATGTTTATACAACATAAATGCATTTTGTGTTCACTCATGAGTCCCATCCTCAAGATATCTTATTGGAATATAAAATGTTCCAGAAATACGGAATCATCCTTTATCCAAAATGCTTTTGGTCCCAAGCATTTTGGATAAGGGATAGCCAACCTGTACATTCAATAAAATGATAGGTAGATGTTGGTTACAAAGGACAAATTCACCGTTGGTCCACTTCTCAACTCTTTTTATTGATTGACATATCTACCCCATATTTTTGTATATTTTACATAGTTACATATTACATATTAGTTAAGGTGGAAAAAAAGACTTGCGTCCATCACATTCAACCTTATACAGGACCTATTAGGTGGTGATATCCTTAGTTAGTAGATGTGATATCCCCATGTTAGTATTACCAACTGTTCCGACTATGGCTGAATAGTAATTCGTTTTACCCCTGATGTTATGTTCCAGTAGATGTTCATCCAACCTTATTTTAAATGCTTTCAATGTGTCTGCCATCACCACCTTTTCTGGAAGAGTGTTCCATACCTTTATCACCCTGACCGTGAAAAAAACCTTTCCGTCTAAGGGTACGGAATCTTCTCTCCTCTAGTCTGAAGGTATGCCCCCTTGTCCTAGTGTCTAACCTCAGAGTAAAGAGGTTGCTTGTTAGTTTAGAATATTGCCCCCTGATATATTTGAACATGTTAATATATTTGTACATATTTCTTTTAGTACAGTAATATACTTTTAAATTAGCAGCACTACTTATGCCGTATAATGTGGCTGCCTAAGGATTCCTTTATTGACACAATACTAACATAGTTACAGTAACTTACTATGGCACATGGATAATAGAACAGGACAGAAGTATACATGCTCAGTCCTCATTTATATTACAAATAGTAGCTTGGGAATCGTCTCCAGAGCTGAAACTGATAAATGCTTTAGATCCTCACTGTGGTCTATGTGCTGATAATACCACTAGTACATCAAGTTTTAATTTGAGTATTTTTGATGAATAAGCATGGCAGTCATGTTCAGGGGAGTTTTAAAATATGTGACTGATAAATTACAATAATAACAAAGAAAATGCTGCAGTCTGTTGAGCCTGTGGGGCTTTATTCGCTGGTAGTTTCTGCATTTCAGGCATTCAACATCATCAATTATTTTCTTTCAATATGTCCAAAGATTTTAGCACACAAATCATTGTTGTTTTTCGTGGGTTTTTTTTTTAACAACCAACAAACCAGCAATAACGTGGAAGATAACAAGCATCTCAACACAGGTTAATTACCTTGTCCCCCCTGGTCCCTTTATTGCTTCTCCTCACGCCAATGGAGACAAGCAGACTTTATTTGATGGTGAATTGTGAGGCTCTCCGCTTTTGCTGGCTACGAGAGCCACCTAATTACTTTTGATAAGACCTTAACGGTGAATTTGTTATTTCTTGTTCAAGAAGGAGGAAGAAGAAGGATAGTTCTATCTATCTATATGATCATCATTGTGTAATAACGGGTGTGAATAGTTGCAGCCCGTTACACTGAGCCACTCCCGTGAGGCATGTGCACGTGCGTATAAATCATAGGTGAGTTCCACATGACTACATCTATCTCTTTACTGTATTATAAACACTATGGGGAAATTTACTAAGAAGGCCAATTCCGGCCATACCCTTTCCTACAGAAGATCGGCCATATTCGTACTTCTTAGTAAATCTTGGTAAATAGCCAAAAATATGAACGGAGAATACAGCTAATTTACAAAGCTGCCATATTCTCTGTTTTTGTATTCTCCGATGGTGAAGTCATTGGTATTTGTGTGCCAATTTATCGGCAGCCAAATATTTATGACCCAGCAGCATTGCACACATCAGTCAGATCCATGTGATGCTTCTCTGTGTAAAAAAATAAAAGTAAGATAAATAAATAAAAATAACGGCGTACAGTCCCCTCGTCCAGCTATAACCAGCCCGGGCTCATTGAGCCAATCCTGGTTGCCGATACACGGGGGAGGGGGGAAAGCTGACATCCCCCTGTATTTCTGTAACCAGCACTAAGCTCTTGTCTCAGCTCTGGTTCCCAAAATACGGGTGGGGGTGGGGGGGGGGTGGGGGGGAGTAGGGTTCCCTCATATTTCGGAAACTGGCACTGGGCTTTTTTTAAATTATTTATAAAAAATTTTGGTACTTGTTTCCTAGCACGGCGCCACCGATTTTAATTGTATGAAATCGGGTCGTCAAAATCGGGTCGATCGCATCGCATGCAACCAAATCGCATGCGATGCGATCGACCCGACCGACCTGATTTTTACATTTACATTTAACCAATGTTAAATGGTCTCTGAGACCCGATTTTACATTGGCCCCAATGTTAAATGCCCCCAGACCGCATTTTTCATTGTATGCCCCCCCATTGTTAATGCCACTCCACGATCAACGCCAACCCGAATCGTGGCGAGGGCCGGCGGTACGCGTCCTCTGACCTTTTCATACCCCCACTATCCACATCGGCGTGGAGTTGATTTTATATAGTGTGGCGAGCACCGAGCCCGAAGCGTGGCGAGCGCAGTGCGCCCCGTGAGGGGACGCGCATTACTTCAGACGTATTACGCGTCCCCTCGCGGGACTCGCTGTGCTCGCTGCGCTCGCCACGCTTCGGGCTCGGTTGTTCGCTTCACTCGCCGCACTATATAAAATCAACTCTACGCCGACGTAGATAGTGGGGGTATCAAAGGTCGGAGGACGCGTATCGCTGCGCTCGCCACGCTTCGGGTTGACGTTGATTGTAGCGTTGCATTAACAATGGGGGGGCATTTGACAGAATTAACCATCAGGGTGGGTCTGGGGGGCATTTAACATTGGGTCCAATGTAAAATCGGGTCTCAGGGACCATTTTTACATTGGGTCCAATGTAAAAATCGGGTCGGTCGCATAGCATGCCATTATAATGGCATGCGATGTGACCGATTTTCAAAGTGCATTAAAAACGTCTTTAAAGCCCGAAAATCGGGTCGGTCGGGTCCCATCGCATACCTTAAGTTAAGGTATGCGATGGGACCCGACGAGCGCCGTGCTAGGAAACAAGTACCCATTTTTTTACTTATTTTACAAAGAAAAGCCTGCACGGATCTGACTGATCTGTGCAGACTTCAGCATAATACGCCTTAAAAATAAGGAGTATTTTTCAGTCATATTTTCTGCTGAATTACCGGCCAAATTCAGCCCTACGAATGATAGTAAATGAGCACACCACCATAGAAATCATGGCCATATACGGCCATTTTCTATCTAATTCAGCTGAGCTTGCTGTATATAAATAAGGCAAATAAGCTAAATTTGGCTCATAGTGGATTAGCTAAAGCTAATTCACCGATTTACTGCCCAAATTTGACATTGAATGGTGTATTTGTGTCCCTTCGATCTTAGTAAATTTCCCCCTATACAATATGTATAGGGGGAAACTTGTATGATGTTTACTCACACATGTAACTGCTTTCCAGTAGAAAAAGGAAATGTTTTTAAAGGTATTACATTGTTGTTTAAAACTAGATATTTACCTTTGATGTGAAGTAGATTAGAGCTCCTTTGTGCAATTTCTGTTTTACTTGTATCCATAAAATAGAAAGTAAAATATTTTATTTTCTGTGTATTATTATTGACTGTTTTGAATAGGTCCATTAAGTTAGTCTGTGCCTTGCAGAAGAGACCCATTAGTCTGCATGTGTAGACAAGTCATTATCTCATCTCGTTTTATTCCACAATATTCATAGGGAAGTGTAAATGGATGCTAGTGACTAACTAGAGTGTTTTTGAAGAGATGCCAGGTTTGTCATTGGGTGGTCCACAATGGATCGCAAGTACTTTCTTGTATGACTTTTGAAATATAAAGCTCTGTGTCATTAAATACTTTAATGACCGACCATATAGTGTAATAACAAATATAGACAGTACTCTGGGATTTATGATGGCTGTCATTACGTGCTCAGTGATCATCATATAGAAGGGCAGACAGTGCAGAATGCTCACTAACTGTCATATGTAATTACAGGGGGGGGGGGGGGGGACGTGTTACAAGAGAGAAGCAGTGTATTCACAATTATTTGATTGATTACATCACAATATTAGTGCTAATGCATATGTACTTGCACTTTTCTATGCTGTGCTAGATTCCTAAGGTGAAAAGTCCTTATTAAGACCTATCTCTATTTAATTTTTTACCTGTTGGGATGGGGAACATTCGGCCCTTCAGCTGTTGTTAAACTACACATCCCATCATGCCTTGCTACAGTTTTGCTATTTGACAATCCTAAAACTGTTGCAGGGCATGTTGGAATGTGTAGTTCAACAACAGCTGGAGGACCAAAGGTTCCCCATCCCTGATTTAGAGGGATGATATTGCGTCATTTAGAACTACTGGGCAGCTTAGAGAGGTCTAATTAGCTAATTGCTCTAGAAAGCTGCCTCTACAACATGGTAAACTAGACAATTGAACATTAAAACAGGGAACTGTGTGATATACCAGCTGTCAAAATAGTGGACTACACTGGGACTATGGGCCTGATTCAGCCTGGATTGCATGTGCATAACTGCTTGCATCTTAGTATATGCCCCCATTTTCCCAGACACCAGCCACCCCTGCCGCTGTCCCTTCCTGTGAACGCCTCTGCCTGTCAAACAGAAACATTTCTAGTGATGCGATCGCAGGACCCAGCCTGCAAACGTGTAGAACGTGTAGAGAACTGCGCAGGGGGTCGCAGAAGCAATCCCTGTTGAATCCGGACCTATTTAATGTAGCACTATTTTTATTTTCAATACTACAGCTTCATATAAGTGGATTTGTATGCTGAATATAATTTTCAGTATTTACTCTAAAGGGTTTCCATTCTTGCTCCCTTTGCTTGTCCCCAGCTTGTCTAAAATGTCCCTGCAAAGGTCAACCCTGTGATTGCTGTCTTACCAAGGGCCTGAACATTGGATTCCTCGTCCATGCCGTTACATGGCTTTTCTATATATAATAAAATGCAATCAGAAACAGGACTTGGGAGGCCATAAATAATATATCAGATGGTGAAATGGTTCTTTTCTATTACAGATTTATTTATTTTCCTCTGAATATTCAGCATGTAATAGAATGACAGTCTAGGTGATATCTTCACTACTTTCAAAGATGCCAAGGATTATATATATATATATTTGGACTACACTGAAGAACCTGCCTTTCTGCTATTGACTCTGAAAGATGTCCCGTGTTTTGACACTTGTCACGCAGAGGCCTCTGCTGCAAGGTTGACGTCTGCAAAGTGTATCTGCATTGACATAGCACAGTTGAAAATGTGTCCTCAGTAGGGGGTCCTGGCTCATAAAACAAGGCTTAGGACTGTGAGCACAATGAATGGAGACCTCTGTCTAGAGCAGATGAAAGAGATCCAAGGCAACGTGTGATACTGCACAGAGCAGCTAAGGTGTATTCTGTCTCCAAGATCACAGGAAATCACGCTGTCTTTCTGAGGAGAATAATAATAGCATATAGAAAGATGCAAGCAGGCCTCGGTGTTTGGAATCTGTCTTTATTTGCAACATGAAACTGTAAAAAACTATAATGATGTGATTAGGGAGGGACTACAGTAGCAACACAATGTACTGTGCTGGGAACAAGCACCCAACCAACAGCTTGTTATCACAAAGTCAATCATCTGCCCCGAGAGGTGGAATCCTTATAGTAATTGCATTGTATATTATAGTATGTTGACATATTTATTTTTTGTCTTCCAGCTTATTATCAATATACTCTTTTTATGTGTTTGGAGAGAAAAAGATATGCATACAGTTACACAGCATGCTTACAGTGTACATACTGTATAAGCATAACCATAATATGGGTATGGGTAAAATCAAGACCACGGAATGCCGGACCGGACATCAAACTCTGCATTCCGGAGCTTGTAGTGTCTGGCCTGGGGGGTGTCCTGTCCAGGGGTGTCCTGTCTAAGGGGGCTGCCTGTGACAGCAGTCACCAGGGAGAGGAGGAGGTGGAGAATAAGCCTCCCTGTATGGTCTGGGCAAGTAGCAAAAACCAGAAGGTTCCGGACCACGCAGGGAGGCTGTAATCTCCCCTTCCCTATGTCCCTGATGAAAGCTATCACAGGCATCCCCCCGAACAAGGCACCCCCCCGGACGGGACACTACAAGCTCCGGAATGCAGAGTTTGATGTCCGGGCCGGTGTTCCGGGGTCTTGTCCAGTCCGGTTTTTACTTAGTCCCCCATAATATTTAGCCAAGCAAAGTACATATACTTATCACGAACAAAATAAATTACTCAGGATAAATTGATAGGTCTGATTGTTCCTCTCTCGATCTGACTGTCTGTTTGGACACAAAGCTTGCCATTTCTTTTGTTGCTTTTATCATAGATCTTTATAATTAAATACCTCCAATGGCTTCACTGTGCTCAGTATAAAAAAAACCAATAGATTTTCACATTATGATGTTAGTCCATTGCGAACATAGGGATTATTCCCAGAGATAAACCTTAAAAGCAAGGACATTGGGCAACTATTACATTGTGTCTGATGGACTTGGTTCATTCTGTTGACAGTGAAAAGGTCAGCAGTGTCTAGGTCTACCAAAAAAGTTTGTGAAGGAAAAAAGGTCGATATTAAAATGGTTGCCACAAGCAAAAGGTCAACATATTGTTAGGGGGTTTTTTTTTAGGTTTTTGGGTGTCAAATTAGTGTAATGTGTCCCACCACTTTTCTTTTGCCAACCGTAGTCCACAAGGTTGCTAAAATATGAAAAAGTAAAAAAATGATTGTAAAAAACTCAGACTAAAAGGCAGACTTTGAAATATAACTGATTGTCGCTAATGGATCCCTGAATCGCAATCCATTCGCAAATCCATACGTAATCTGCAAATCAACAAAGAGTTTTTGCCCTCTGTGCAATTGTGAGTAGGTCTGTAGCTTCCACTAATTTGCGACTGAGACAGGATGGAAGTGGTCATCGCTGATATCACAGAACCCCTCAAAGACATCTGGGTACGCCTGAGGTTTTTTTCTGACATACCCAGAAAACGGCAGGTTTCTGCCCCCAAATGCTGGCTTCATGTCAGCCACTCATCGGCCACATTGCTTTTATGATCCATACGCAGTTTCAGTCGCTAAATCTCCTTGTCCATGAGCAATTGATTTGTGACTTCTCTGATGAGCGACCCATGCTGAATTAGGCCCTAGATGCTGATATACTTTTTTGTCTGCACACATTTCTTTTGAGTAAAGGACTCCATCTTACTTCCAATTCTACATCAACCCTTAATTATCAGTATCAACAGTTAATAAAAACACTGACTCATAGATTTAAAAAAAAATATTTGGATCTAGGTTCAGCTATAAGATAGAAATAAACATATGTGCAATATAAATGTGTGTATGAGCAGGTGGGCAATTCAATTATCATCTTGACAAAGATAATGGTTGGCAATTCACTGCACACAGACAGTAAAGGAATATACCTATGTGAAATCTATACCAGTCTGAATGCATACCTAAAATTAATGTTTTAATAATATGGGTAATAATGCTGTAATAAGCTCTTGTGCTTCAGTCACTCTTCTCAAAGGCAGAGGTAGGTTTTAAATAAAACATACAATTACAACACATCTTCAAAGGGCAGTCACATCGGAAAACAATATGAAACAGCTATTCTTATAATTAGACTTGAAGGGGTTTTACACTTCTCCTGGTTTCACAATGTGGCCACATTTTTCATCATTTATGTATACATAGCAGTATGAACAAAATCAGTTTCATTTTTACGCATTTACATTAATTGTATTCATCATATGTGATGCGGTGAAGGCTGGACCTATGGACCATTATTGATGTTTGTGTGGCAAGAAGCAATATTGAAAGTGGGCAAGAGGGCAATACATTGCTCATTTGACTTCCATACCTCCCAACAGTCCCGAAAACCACGGGAATGTCCAGGTTTTTGGGGACATTCCCGCGTCCCTCCCGTGACCAGCAGTGTCTCACGGCGAGGGGGGGGGGGGGCTGTTGGGAGTCCCCCCTGTCAGCTACTGAGCAGCGGGGAATAAACGCTGTGCGCACAGCATCTATTCCCGCAGCCAGGGGGCTGGGGGCATGGCTAGAGGCTCACAGAGCCTCTGGGTCATGCACCCATAGCGGCAAAATGGGGGCGTGGCCTCGCTGGAGAGCTACAAGTATAGGCCACACCCCTGAAATTAGCCCATGCCCCCAAAACTTTAGGCGTACCTGCGGCACGCAACACTATGTCCCTCCTCCGTTCCCTAGAAAGTTGGGAGGTATGGACTTCCACTATCACATCTATGCAGACAATACAGAAATCTACCCCTCCTTTCCTGATCTCTCTCCCTCTATCCTCACTCATATCTCCAACTGTCTCTCTGCTATCTACTCTTGCATGGCCCATCGCTTTTTTAGACTTAAAATATCAAAGACTATGCTGACCTCTTCCCACCCTCCTGGATAAAACCCGACCATCTCTCATCTTAACCTTCTGTTTATGCTCACTTCCTCCCCTTCTGTGTCACCCCTGTCTGTCTAACCTTCCCCTTTAGAATGTAAGCTCTCACGAGCAGGGCCCTCTCTCCTCATGTGCCTTTCTTAGAATATATAATCCTCTGCCACCCTTATGATTGCTTCAGTGTCCTGCCCCCTGATGCAACTATCCATATTTACCATGTACTTGTCATAAACTGTCTTGTACTGTAATTTGTTATCTGTTTTTGCTCATTTGTGTTTTGGTAGGCTCTGCGGAACCTTTGTGGTGCCATATAAATAAACGATAATAATAATAATAATAATAATGATTGCAAATTCAGGCTCATACTGTATACAATACAGATTATTACAAATACAGTTTTGGAAAGATGTGCAAGTAGAGATATGAGTAAAAAGAAAAAAAGAGAGGGATTACTTTTATGTTGAAAATGTTTGTAATTTATTTATAGAAACAATAATACATAATATTTTCTGCCTGGATGCAGTAATTTCTTTGAATAGGGATCAAGAGATTAAAGTGCTTAGCGCAGAGAACAGATCTAAGCATAACATATTCATCTGATTTGCAGATCTCTCACGGACAGTCACGTGACCATGAGCAGTAAATGAATGGATCAATATATGCTACAAGCTACCCACTCCACTTATAGTTAATTTATGAACCGGGGAGTCCTGGTAGCGCCATGAAGTTGTCGTAACCATGAATATAAAACAAGGGCCATAAGATAGCACATTCTCAAGTGTTGTTCAAAATTGGAGAGCGGCAATATCTATTGGTAGATTTCTCAGTTTTAACTGGAGACATAGAAGATAGACCTTGGTTCTATTATTTTCCCATCTTCATTGCCAATCTTTTCACCATCCTCCAAGCTACTGGTTTATGGGTTCTTAATCTGGAGGTGTGACAGCACAGTTACTGAGGGATAGATTTATCAATATCTGCATAAGGTTCTTTATGGGCGCAGGTTCGCTTCACCACTTTATCGTGGTGAAGCTCACCTGCAATTCGCCCTAATGTATGAACAGAGTGGTGTACGTTATGGGAGTGCGTTATCCCCAGCTGACAGAGATACGCTGCCTCCCATAACGTATAGTGCGCTCCCTTCCGGCTGTGTAATCTGCGCATGCGCCAGATACTTTTTCTCGCGATACGTAGCCGGCGCATGCGCAGTTCCATGTTAGGCGCCACTTCTTGGTCTCCAGCGGCTTCAGATTAAAACTGTGCATGCGCTGGGTAGTATCCACAGGGGATGCTGGGATGCTGTGTACCCGGCGCATGCGCGGTTTTAAACTGAAGCCGCTGGAGACCAACAAGCGGCGCCTAACACCATACAACAGGAGACCCGCAGCGCCAGATCATTCTGGTGTTAGGGACAGCAGCGGCTATATCATTTAACTGGCAATATCTTAGGAACCAACTGACCCATTTTCTAGCATATTGAAGAACTTTTGAGTGGGCTTCGAATGATTTTGGTCCCATGAAACTGGGCTGTCTGATTCCGGAGAAATCTGCCCTCAAAGAAAATGAACACCCATGAAATTACATTTCAAAAATACAAAATGTGCCCACAATAGCTCTGGAACCAATTGACCCATATGGACCAGCCCGGTATCAGATTGAAGGCCCAGCAATTTGGGTTCGAATGAGATCAACCATGAGCTTCTGTGATGCCGGAGCAAGGAAAGGGGGGGACTGGCAGCCGCCAGAACTGGGTGGGGGTCGGAATTAGTGTGTCCCATGTTATCCTATGGGGAAAACGTTCCAGCTTTGCCCGGCGGTATCTCCAGTCACCGGGGGCTAGCAATACGAGCCCAGGCTCGTTGGAAAACCCCTGTCCTCAGCTACAAAATTAACTATGTAGCCCCCCCCCCAATTAATCTGCCCATGTTCAGAGGGCAGAAAACTGTTTACTGGACCTCAGCATTCTACAGTATTAGACACTGTGCGCATGTGTACAGTGTCTATTCCCCACTGCTCTGCTTAGAAGAGCAGCAGGGAATAGACGCCGTACGCATGCGGGCAGGGAAACTCCCAACTGCGTGCCCCACCTCGGCGCGCCCCACACTGCCAGCCCTGGTGGGACACAGGACAGTCCCAAAATACGTGACTGTCCCTTTGAAGACCGGGACAGTTCAGAGTTATGTGTGTGTAGTATGTGTGTGTGTGTGTGTTTATGTACTGTATGTATTATAGATTATTCAAGAGGGTCTAGTACTGCACTCAGTGCCACTTGTGTCGGTCCATGGTGAGTAACCTAAGTTGGGTTCCCTTGGTTTTTGAGTGGTGCGCTCTATATATATACCTAGCAAGTGGAAGGTTCTGTAGGTGGAAGCTGCATTCTGGGCTCTGGGTTGAGCACCAGTTGGAGGGGGCTGCAATTATATGCATATGTTGGAGGCTGCACTCAGAAGTCTGAGGATTTAAAAAATATCTGTCTATATTTGGTGTATGTGGATCTGGCTCCACACACAATGTCATCAATGAGGGAACCAAAATCTATGTTTACCTAAAAAATTAGGTTTGGGACAGCCCTGCATATGTCACAATATCGGTATTGTATATCTGTGAACAGACTATACTCTAATGTATATTGCTTACTAGAATGCACCCTGTTTGGTGTATAGGTCAGAACAATCACTGTATTGAAAATAAGTCACTAGAATGTCACCTGCAATATATACGTGCCAGTAGCATGACCTCTGTTGAGCATCTGTCATTAGAATAATCTACAGCGAACAGCAGGTGGGACATGTAGGTGTGGTATCTCTTATATATTTAGCCAGATCCGTCACTCAAAAGCAGTGTAGGTAATGGTGGGCGGGGTTCCACAGGTGATTGACAGGCCCATCCACCGTTATCCACAATGCAGAACCTATGTCCTACACAAAGCTCCTGCCCCTTACTCTCCCACCACTCCCCATGTCTGGCCAAATACCACCCAAACCCCGCCCCACGGCTGAACACCACCCCCTCCACCCGAGCACACTGACTGTGACCCAGGATGCCTTTGCTGCAGTAGCTCATCTGTACTCTCTCCTCCTGCCAGCTCCTTCCTCCCTGGCCAGACATCCACAGTGAGTACTTCTGTACTCAGCGTACAGCCCCTGCTAAAGGTGTCATGGCACCCCCCACATGGGGGGGGGGGGGTGCCCGCGATTTTCGGGAGGGGGGGTCGCGGGTGGGGGGAGGGGTGCCCGCGATTTTCGGGAGGGGGGGTCGCGGGTGGGGGAGGGGTGCCCGCGAATTTCGGAAGGGTGGGGTGCCCGCGATTTTTGGGAGGAGTGCCCGCAAATTTCGGGAGGGGTTGTCGCGGGTGGGGTTGTCGCGGGTGGGGGAGGGGTGCCCGCGGATTTCAGGAGGGGGGGGGGCGCGGGTGGGGGGAGGGGTGCCCGCCAATTTCGGGAGGGGGGTCACGGGTGGGGGGAGGGGTGCCCGCGAATCGGGGGGTTGTGTGTGCCACAGGTGGGGGGAGGGGTGCCCGCAAATTTCAGGAGGGGTGTCCGCAAGTTGGGGGGGGGGGGTCGCGGGTGGGGGGAGGGGTGCCCGTGAATTTCGGGAGGGGGGTCACGGGTGGGGGGAGTTGTGCCAACGATTTTAGGGAGGGGGGGTCGCGGATGGGGCGAGGGGTGCCCGCCAATTTCGGGAGGGGGGGCTACAGGTTTGGGGAGGGGTGCCCGCAAATTTGGGGGGGGGGTGCCCGTGAATTGGGGTGTGTGTGTCGCGGGTGGGGGGAGGGGTGCCTGCGAATTTTGGAAGGGGGGTCACGGGTAGGGGGAGGGGTGCCCGCGAATTGGGGGGGGTGTGGGGGAGGGGTGCCCGCAAATTTCGGGAGGGGGGAGGGGTGCCCGTGAATTGGCGTGTGTGTGTGTCGCTGGTGGGGGGAGGGGTGCCTGCGAATTTCGGAAGGGGGGTCACGGGTAGGGGGAGGGGTGCCCGCGAATTGGGGGGGTGTGGGGGAGGGGTGCCCGCAAATTTCGGGAGGGGGGAGGGGTGCCCGTGAATTGGGGTGTGTGTGTCGCTGGTGGGGGGAGGGGTGCCCGCGAATTTCGGGAGGGGGGGTCTCGGGTTGGGGGAGGGGTGCCCCACGAAAGGGATTCTCTCTCTCTGCGATCCCTCTCTCTCTCTGCGATCCCTCTTTCTCTATCTCTCTCTGCGATCCCTCTCTCTATCTCTCTGCGATACCACTCTATCTCTCTCTGCGACCCCTCTCTCTCTCTCTCTGCGATCCCTCTCTCTGCGATCCCTTTCTATCTCTCTCTGCGATCTCTATCTCAATTACACTAGATCTCACACTCACTTTTATTTCTACTTCTAATGGGGCGTAGCCCCTCACGACGGTGTGAAGAGCGCCCGGAGGGCGCGATGAATCACCTAGTTTGATTATAACTGTTTGCGGTTATATGCATGAAAGGTTTTAATGATGTGGTAGGAGAGCCTAGGCCACATTACCCCTCATCATTCCCAGGTCAGCAGTTGCAAGCCCTGGTTGGGATGTATGCAACCCATAGACAATTTTGTGTACGAATACATTAAACATTAAGCTTCATATTGACAGGGCTAATTTAAGAATCTAAAGCATTTGATAACAAGGAACAAGATACTACAATAACAACTTTTCCCATGTAATTAATTAACCCGTATAACCTATTCTCTGCTACTGAGACAATATGAAAATAAATTCATGCAAATTCACGATGAAACAGAGAGCATTTTTGAATCCATTTTATGTAGGAAATATGATTATCTGACTAAGGAGCTAGTTTATCACTACTTGTATCAGAGGGGCTTAATAGTGTGAGCTAGAAAGTTTGACTCTAATCTGGCAGCCATCATTTTTTCTTTAGACTGAAAGTGTCACTTATAACGCAAAACATAGAGCAGTACCGAGCATGGCACCACACAGTTGCACTTATTCCATCGCACAGAGCTTTACGCCTCTGAGCACAGGTTTGGCTTGTCTTGCATGGTAGGAATTGTGTCTGGTGATGATTGGGTTGGAGCTGATAAATGTATTCCTCAGTCATAACTATCTAGTCACATTTCTGCCTGTGACTGCACTCCTAAATCACTACAATGAGATGGTTTTATGTACAGATATACTGAGCTACAAGGCATGAAAGGCATTTCATAATTGAGGGGTGTTGCAGAGTATTCTGACTGAACAAAAGTGTTCCTTTTTTAACATCACTTCAAACATATACACTACTTTCAATGGGAAGCCATTTGCTCGGTCTAGAAGTATCCCATAAATCAAACACACAGTTCGGTGCATATAAAGTATTATATTTAAAATAATAAAATCCATAAATATAGTAAAACAATTGGCAAAGTCAGCCCTAGTGTCCGCTTATATTTCTGAGCTCGATCACTAAACGAGAGTCGAGATGAAATAGGCAGTAGTACATTTAAAGAAGACATTTTACTGAGTGCTTTAGAAACATAAAAGCTAAATTCAGAATCTCCACCACTGTATGTAAAATAACTAGGGGGCTATTCAATCAATGGCGGTTATTCCCGACAGGAGAAATATCAGCACTCACCTATTCAATGCTGCCGTTACTGACTGCATTGAAGGCTGTCAGATCCGACTTTTTTTTACAGTCAAATCTGTTTTGTCAGAAATGGCCAAGGATTGTCGAATTCACAGATATTTTCCAACAATCTACTGCCCTTTCTGACAATTTATGGACTTTCTGACATTCGACAGTCGGTACAGTGAATACCGACTGTCGATGTACTCTCAGAAACGGCAGGGATTCCAACTGTCGGGACATCCCGACAGTCAAATCCTGGATTGAATACCCTAAGGAGATAAGGTCAAAATACCAACATTGAAACACCAACTACCTATGATACTAATCCCGACATATACCGAAGATATGGGGTTAGGCGGTGGGGGAAGCGGTTAGGCTGTGGGGAGATTAGGGTTAGGCTGAGGAAGGGATTATTAAAAATTAGGAAAAAAATTCTTACCAGGATGTGTTGGGATTTTGGCCATCGGGATCCCGCTGTCAGTCTCTTGACCTGCCAGAATTTCATACTTGACCATGATAGTCATAGTGTTGTGCTCTTCCCACTAGTCAGAGGCCCTGGGGCTGATATGTGCTATGCCAAGGTTTTTTTTGTTCTTCTCACAGCTCTGGTTGAAAACTATGACTATGTGAACCAAAATTATTTTGGTTCTGTAGTTCAGAACTAGCAGTGACCTCTTAAGAAAATAAGTAGCTGCAGGAGCAGGCCCCTGAGGGCTGTGGTGGCAGTGGAAACACTATGGACATGTAGAGCTAATATAATGTACCCTTCATCCTACAGTATCTCTCAATTGTAAAGGAGTTCTAAGAGCAAAAGGTGAGCCTTACATTCTATATAGCAATGAAAACTGTAACACCCAATACAATACAGTGCTATGGCTGCTAGTTCTCAGTCAATTACAACATTAAACAAGCACCAAGAAAACTCAAGAATTAAAATGGAAAAAAGCCATAGTTATATACTATTTCTGGATGCTGGTCTGCACGGCAAGTAGGTGAAGATGGAAAATATATTCCTGAGCCTAAAACTAAGAGAGGCAGGAAATAGAGAGACTGAGGGGAAGGCGAGACAGTGCAAATTTACAAAGAGTCGATTTCAGTGATTTGAAAATGATTTTTAGTCCGTTCTGAAAATCATGTATTTACAAAGGCAAAATGGAGAGAAAAATCAACTTTAAATAGACTTTAGACAAATATACATTGATCAAAACAATCTTTAATTTTAGATCGACTTCTGTTTAAAACACTGATGTAGTAATAGCTGGTGTGAAAACTGACACACTGAACACAAATTACTAAAAAATAATAGATTATCTGAAACAGGTATGTTTAACTTCTTAACCATGTGCTATTGGCTGAAACCTCATTATGTCTATAAAGGACACATACTTGTGGTTCAATCTTGCTGTAACAATCATGGCAATACAAGGCTGTGCAATGTTGTGTGTTTTCCGGCGGAATGCAAAATACTGCCTGAATGAAGGTGTGTGGGTCCATCTACCAGCACATGTGACATGTTTTGGCCAATAGGCAAGCGAAAAAGTTGCTTTTGATTCAATTTGGAGTCAATTTTAGCATATATTAGAGTGTGAATTGACCACTTTTAGATCTTCAAAGAAAAAAATACAATACTAGCCATTTATTATTAGACCTAAACATCCAATTTTAATAAATACACAATTTTAATAAAACTACACTCAGGGGTAAATTTACTAAGATGGGATGTTTCCCATAGCAACCAATCAGATTCTATCTATTATTTTCTCGAAGGTATGAAATGAATAATAAGAATGATCTGATTGGCTGCTATGGGCAGCATCCCATATTCAATAGAACTCCCATCTTAGTACATTCATCCCACCGGGTTTCAAAAGAGTGAGAGGGGAAAAACAGCAGGAGAGAGGGTTGTAGAGAGACACATTGTATCAGAGAAGGGAAATAGTAAGAGGGAAGAGAAAGAGGAGGGAGGAAAAAGATGCTGACAGAGTGGAAAATAAAAGGATGGAGTAAGGGGAAGAGAGAGCAAGAAGAAAAAGAGTGCTAAATAAAGGGAATACAAAGAGATAACTTTACCTCAGGAAACCTCAGGGACAACAGCTACAATTAAAAAGGCCAGTCTTGAAGTTGAAAATCTACAGTTTTTAAATGTTTTCAGGGTAAAATAGATGATATGGTAGTGGTTAATAGCCAAGTGTAAAAACATCTGAATCAGCATTAATGCATTATCATGTCATTGTTGGAGAAGAACACACAAGACAACAAACCATATGGCAGTTCCAAATGATAATTGTGTAGTAAAAACAATAGGTTCCAAATCAATGTCCTTATTGTTTATAATAATGCCAAAGAACATAAACACTATTAGACAGATGGGAAGAGTACAGCAGGACACAACCTAGAGTATTTTTACAGAAAGTGTTCTTAACATTGATAATAGCATTAAAAATTGTGCCTTTCACGTATGTCAAACCTGCATCAATTTTAAAAATTGTAAGTGCCTTGGTAGATGTTAATATCCAAAATTACAAAAATATAATTATGTTTAGATGACTTTCCTTAATTTACGTTTACTGTGCTGTGCAGCCTGGGCTAAGGGCTGATGTGAGTACATGCTTTGTATGACAGGATGAGGAGTTTAGACAGGATTCTGGGGTGAATGAATTAGGTGATATCCGGGAGGGGATCGGGGGAAGGGGGATTGATAATCCGCACACAGTTAAATTGAGTCCCTCTTATTTTGGGATTCTGGAGGTCCGCCTTTATTAGTTAAATTGTGTCGGGGGTGCTATTCGGGCAAGCAAAGTATAATTTTGCACTATGGATGCACTCCTAGAAAAAAGCTGTATTATTTCCTTAAAACCAAAAACTTTATTGAAGGGGGAGGTTCTCTCTGTGTCCGTTTAATTTATAAGTTCACAGATAGTGTCCCTCCTTATTTTAGTGAAATATTTAAGAAGTTCAAATTGTCAGACACACATTAACGAAACAAACATGAACGTGAGGTGCTTCTATTGCACCTATAAAAAAAGAAAAGGTGTGTATATAGATTTAAGACACAGTGAGAGGTTAAGAAGGCAAAGTGTTACACTCTATTTTTGAAGCGACAGTAACAATAAGACACAGAACAACAAGCCTATTTCTTAAATCTATATACACACCTTTTCTTTCTTTATAGGTGCTATAGAAGCACTTCACGTTTATGTTTGTTTCGTTAATGTGTGTCTGACAATTTGAACTTCTTCAATATTTCACTAAAATAAGGAGGGACACTATCTGTGAACTTATAAATTAAACAGACACAGAGAGAACCTCCCCCTTATCTTTTAAAAATACAATTTCAATTAAGTTTTAAGGAAATAGTACATTTTTTGGTACTTGTTTCCTAGCACGGCCACAACGATCTTAATCGCGGTCATCGGGGGTAAAATCGGGGCCATCGCGGGCATCGCGGCCGCTAAAAAATCGGGTGCGATGGGCCAGACGCGATGCCCGCGATTTTCCCATAGAGAACAATGTTAAATGGCTCAATTTACCCGCGATGACCACGATTTACCATAGGAAACAATGTTAAATGGATCAATTTCCCCAAATTATCATAGGGAACAATGGGAAATGGGGCAAAAACACCCCTGAACATAAAAATGTCCCCCCAAAAGTAGTTGACGCCACCCCGCCATCAACGTGAACCCGAAGCGTGGCGAGCGCAGCGAGCCCACGAGGGGCGGCGGTACGCGTCCTCCGACCTTTTCATGCCCTACTATCCACTAGGGCGTGGAGTGAGAATAGAATAGTGTGGCGAGCGCAGCGAGCCACCGAGCCCGAAGCGTGGCGAGCGCAGCGCGCCCCGCGAGGGGACGCGGATACCTTCACAGTTATACGCGTCCCCTCGCGGGCTTCCCAGGTGTCCATGGCGACGCGGACACCTGGGAAGCCCGCGAAGGGACGCGTTTACCTGTGAAGGTATCCGCGTCCGCTCGCCACGCTTTGGGCTCGGTGGCTCGCTGCGCTCGCCACACTATTCTATTCTCACTCCACGCCCTAGTGGATAGTAGGGCATGAAAAGGTCGGAGGACGCGTACCGCCGCCCCCTCGCGGCCTCGCTGCGCTCGCCACGCTTCGGGTTCACGTTGATCGCGGGGTGGCGTCAACTACTTTTGGGGGGACATTCCACTGCTGTGTGGGTTTTTTGGGGGTTTCTGGCCCATTTACCATTGTTCCCTATGCTGATTTGGGTAAATTGATCTATTTAACATTGTTTCCTATGGGAAATCGTGGTCATCGCGGGTAAATTGAGGCATTTAACATTGTTACCTATGGGGAAATCGCGGCCATCGCGGGTGGACCATTTAAGCATCTTTAGGTGCACACGACGCGACCGACCCGATTTTTCACTGTTTTCAATGCATTTCAATGGAAAAATCGGGGGCATCGCGTCGGTCGCGTCGCAGGCCACTAAAATTTACCCCCGATGGCCGCGATTGTGGCCGTGCTAGGAAACAAGTACCCATTTTTTTTCTAGGAGTGCGTCCATAGTGCAAAATCTGTTTCTCTTCCTCGTGAATGAATTAGGATAAGGTTATAGAGCTGATGATGAGCATGTGGCTGATAGTTTTGTTGCCTCAAGTGTGAGAAGGGGCCTGATCCTAGAGATGTGGACAGGCGTCTGAGATATTTGAATGTGCTGAGTGAAGGAGATGGAGGAGTCATGGCTAACAACCAGACAGCAAACCCAATTTAGGTTGATATAGATTGGGTCGACCACTGAAAGGTAACAGGCTTTTAGTCCACATGGCGAAGGTAGACAGGGTTGGAATGTTGACAAAAGCATTAGGTCGAGAATGGCAAGGTCAACAGTCAAAAGGTCGACATGAGTTTTCCTGTTTTTCCCAAATGTCAACATACAGTAGTCGTCTGCCATGCTTCGGGCACGGAGCCTCGCTGTGCTCAACACACTATTTTATTCTCCCGCCTCAGTGGATGTTAGAAACATGAAATACCACCTGTTGGCATGTCGGCTCAAAAAAAGTGAAAAACTCATGTTGACCTTTTAACTGTTGACCTTATCAAAGTAATCCTAGTGTCGACCTTCCAATTTTATCAACCTTAGCCATGTTGATCTATTCCGGGTGTCGACCTAGGCCCTGTTCACCTTCAGTGGTCCACCTAATGCATGTCAAGATAGTGACCGTATCCTGGAGGAATGAGTTCCAGTAAATTTCTATTGGTTCATATATAATAAAAAGCTGTCTCTGCTCTTTATCTCTGTGGGGGAATTCAAGTCTTCTCCCGTTATATTTGTGGACGTAACTAGTGTAATATACTTTATTATTGGACCTGTTATTTACTACTACCTGTATAGAGAAGCATAGCAGAAAAAAAAATAACAAGCCTATTTATGAATCTCTTTTTACCTAAAAAGTGTTTGGGAATGTTACTTTCCACATGATTTTGGTGGTAGGTTCTTTATCAAGATCCAACTGCAGATGTCACAGTCAGCAGCGGCTCTTACCTCTGTGGTCCTGGTCCACGCAGTGGGGGCTGCGCATGTGCTTCTTTGGTGCTGGCAGTATCGTCATCATACTGCGCATGCGCGGAACCCGGTTTTCATAGGCTGCCGCACAGCAGCCCTTGTAGAGGCTTACCGGAGCGAGGGAACACCTCCCAATGGGACTGCCTTGGGTGACTGGCAGGTCGGACTTCCAATAGGAAGTCACTGCCAGTCACAGTGAAGCCAAAGCAATCTCACAGGCTGCATCTGGATTCACTTAGGCAGGGAACCGTGGTTGATTTAACCTGTGGGGTCTTCAGTCCTGCAGCCCATAGGTAAAAACCACCACTGGGCACAGTTATCTCCTGCATTTAAATTGTTTTGTAAAGATCCAATGTATTTCCAGTTAATCAGGCAACATTTGTGCAATGCGAACAGCTGCAAAACCATGAACTTTTTTATATATACATCATCTGAAGCTGCCCATCTACACGGCAAAGCTGCTTAAAATTGGTTTAAGTACACATTTTACAAGAAAATATATATTAAAGATTTCTCAGTTGAGCTGGACCAGCATTTTATAGCATAGGAAGTTGGGAAAGAACAAGAAAACTGTCAATATATGTTTGAAGGATGGTTGCAATTAGCTTAGTCATATGCCCTGCTGTTTTGGCACTAAGCAAACAACAAGATTTTCTTCCAGCATGAATTACATATTACAGTTTTCTTAAGCGAAAATGGGCAGTTTATTGGTTGCCATTTGTGATATTTCCTTTAGGGACCATGTTCCAATCATTTTATGCTTTTTCATATTGTTACACTCTCTATCTTTTGCTTATATTATGTGAAATCGACTATGAACTATGTAGTCTGCGATTTTCTTGGGAAGGGCTTCGCGACATGTTAGAGAATACATAGAATCTCAAAGGAACAAGGACCACAGATAAACCGTAAAGGATGGCATCGGCCATATTTCTCTTTAGTGAGGCAGCTGTGGAATACGATGCACTATGGCCATAATTTGCACTTATAAATCTAAATTTTGTTTGATCACTTTAACAGTTTTCCTAACAGTATTGTTTTACAGTAGAGATGAATATATTATGTATGAAGCATGGGACTCAGCAAATATGATTTATAAACTATTGAATATAAAAGGGATTATGGATTATTATTTTTCTTCTGTAATTGATCAGTAACACACATGGGAAAAATTATTTTGCATAAAGAACCGCACATCTTTGCATATTTGCATTTTCATATTTTCAAAGCAAACATCCTCAGTGTTAAACCATGGCAGAATAAAATATAACTATGTCATAGTGCCCCTAATGGCCACTTCATTATGGTAGTGGCAAAAACCTGCATGTGCTGTCTTCTGGTAGTTACTACACTTTCTGTTTTTATTTGATAGTTCCTATACTGGGGCTAATGACTGTGATTCTAAATGTTATCCTTTAAGCCCCATACACATGGGGCGATTTCAGCAACCAGCCCTGCAGTGGTCGCTGGTCGCAGGAGCAGCGGCTTCCCACCATTACAGTGTCTCCTATTGATCAGCCCCCATAGCTGGTACCTGATAAAAATGGGACACTCAGCAATTTGGTCGCTGAGCGATATATCACTTAACCACCAATAGCTCCGTGTGTACTGACCTATACTGTTTTCTTCCCTAGTCTGAAATTTTAGTTCAGATTTTTTTTTCCATTTGTATCAGTGTCCAGTATGTGTACTCTTTAAACCTATGCAAACAAGAAAGAAATGTGGGCATTTGCTCATTTAACACAGGGACACCAAAGGACAGAAATCTGCCAAAAAGTCTCTCAAAACAAGAACTATGTTGTATGATGTGGGATTCTATGGATTTCACATCTCCTATCAGATGTGCTCATTTTTCAGGGTAAATTTTTAAGGAAGCACACAACATATATATGAGAAACAAGACCAACACTCTACAGCACAGGTGCATGTTTTGCAGGTCTCCTCACAGAATCAAGTGAAATAATTAGCTCCACTTGTGGATCTGCTCAAATGTCAGTCAGTAATGAGTGCACCTGTTGGGTGACCCAGTGGCGTAGCTACGTTTTGGGCGCCCCCCCGCCGTTAGGGGGGGACGCCCCCCCCGTCGCCGCCCCACCAAGCACCCCTACCCCGCCGCCCATGCAAACCCCCCTCAATCCCCCACAGCCTTACCTATCGCGCTGGTCCCGGCGGCTCTTTTCTTCTGCTGAGGACCACCAGAAAATGGCCGTCCCCATACAGCAGACAGTTTCAGAGAACTGTGTGCTATATGGGGGCGGCCATTTTGTGGTGGTCCTCAGCAGAAGAACGGAGCCGCCGGGACCAGCATGATAGGTAAGTCTGCGGGGGATTGAGGGGGGGTTTAACTATAGCACCACAGCCCCCGGCGCCCCCACATGCACAGCGCCCCCTGAGGTGGCGGGGGCTGCGGTGCTATAGTTACGCCCCTGGGGTGACCTCGAAAACGTGAACTGTGTGGGGTCCTGAGGGACGAGTTTGAGAACCACTGCTCTACAGGGTACATGAGAAGTAAGATCCTTAGCCTTCTCAGTACGGGGCAGTATGGGGCAGCACGGATGTTTTAATGGTTAGCATTACTTCCTTACAGCACTGAGGTCATGGGTTTGATACCCACCATGGCCCTAACTGTGTGTGGAAGTTTGTATATTCTCCCCGTGTTTGCGTGGGTTTACTCCGGGTGCTCCGGTTTCCTCCCACAATCCAAAAACATACTGGTAGGTCAATTGGTTTCCAACAAAATTAACCCTAGAATGTCTGTGTGTGCCTGTATATGTGGTAGAGAATATAGACTGTCCACTGGGGCAGGGACTGATGTGAATGTTCAACTATACTCTGTAAAGCGCTGCAGAATATGTATGCGCTATATACAGTAAGAAACTGTTAATAAATAAAATAAATAAATGTGAGAAGAAAGACCCTCAACCTACAAACCTCACCCTACAAGGTACAGTGGGGCAGATGTATTAAGCCTTAACAAGAGATAAATGCAAGGGTGATAAGGAGAGATAAACGTCCAGCCAATCACCTGCTAACTGCCATGATACAGCCTGTGTTTGAAAAAAGTCAGTAAGGAGCTGATTGGCTGGACGTTTATCTCTCCTTATCACACTTGCATTTATCTCTTGTTAAGGCTTAATACATCTGCCCCAGTATGAGAAGCTAAACTCTCAGCCTAAAGGGTGCATGATAAGGAAAGCCCTCATTATACTTGGTACATGAAAATGAAGTCCACAAGCCTATGTAGTACCTGTGAAGGAAGGCCCATAGCCTAAAGCATATGTGTGAAGGACCAACAGGGTACATGAAAAACAAGGACCTTAGTTCACAGGGTATGTAAAAAGGAAGAATCACGGCCTACATAGTACGTAAAATGGAAGACCCTGCGCTTAAATGGTATGTTACAAGAAAGACTCTTTGCCTACAGTCTATGCGAGAAGCAAGGTCCTCAGCCTACAGGATATGTGCAAATGAAGATTCTCAGCCTATGTAACAAGAAGACCTGTGTGAGTTGTTTGACTGTACATCAGAGGGTGTGTAATAAGTGCTTGCGGGGAATGACTGTAGAGCTTCATTAGTTTAGTGCTAGTAATTCTGTTTAAGTATAATAAATCACTTACTGAATGGGCAGTTGAATTGTATTGTATACTGCAGAGTGTATATTTTGATAAATAATCATATGGATCACGGTATTGATGGGCATGGGCAAAGATACAAGTGGACAAATGTGTTTTTATGCTTTGCATTATATCTAGCAGTTTTCAATTGCCCCAATGCATGTATGGCGCTACCGGCATATAATCAGAATTATGATAATAATAATGACCATAAGTCACAGGCAACAGGGCTTATTTGGACATATAGGCCATTATTCTGGTTGACACGCTCCCCTATGTGTACTCGCAGGAGAGCAATTTTTCGCAACTGCGCATGCGTATTGTTATGTGCTTGTGAAGCTGCTTTATGCGAGCGGCCATGGCGAATAGATTATTCAAATAGATTGGGAACAGGGCTTTTGGGGAGCCTGTTCCCAGATCCCTCTCAGGGGTTTGTAGTCTCTGGAGGTACCCAAACCTGTTTGTGTTCTTAGGTAGCTATCCTCTTGCTCTCCCTCCGCCTTGGAGGACATGTTGTCTCATGTAAGGCCTGGCGGCATCGGGGTTGGAGCCGGCATAACAAGCTCCTTCAAACGTGGCTGTTAAAGGTGAAGCCTAGCTTTGCATGTGTCTGCCGACCACGGGTAGAGGCAATAGAGTTAGGGGTCAGGTTTGGTGGTACCTCTCAGAGTTCTAACACTAACATGGGGGGTTATTCTAGTCCATTCTTTCTGACAAAATCCTTCTTAGATGGACAAAACCATGTGCACTGCGGGTGGAACAGATGTAACTTGTGCAGAGAGAATTAGATTTGGGTGGGGTTTTTCTTCAAAGTGAGATCTATATTGAAGTGTAAAAATAAAGCAGTCAGTATTTTCCCTGCACAGAAACAAAATAACTCACCCAAATCTAATTCTCTCTGCACATGTTACATCTGCCCCCCTGCAGTGCACATGGTTTTGTCCATCTAAGAAGGATTTTGTCAGAAAGAATGAACTAGAATAAACCCCATAGTGAGATACTTTCCATTTACATATTTTTTACGCTAATCATAATTGATAGCTTCATATTCTCTGACAGGAATCTTTTGTGATCAGTGGAAATGGCTCCATTTGTGTCCATTCGGATCTGGGAGAACTGCAATGCAAACAAGTAACTTGAGAAGTCCGTTTACAACAGAGTAGAACTTGATTTGCTAGCACTTGGAGCTGATGTCATCTCCAATCATCAGCAGTATAAACAGTATAACCCCAAACACCACCGTAGTGTAAAGGTGCATGTCCCAATATTAGAACAGTTTTCCACATCTCAGCTTGGACCCAGGACTTGGGTGGAATTGGGGTATTAATCAAGTATAACACAAGTCTATTTACCAATAGGGTTTAGTGCTTTTTAATTAAGGTCTTGGTTGACTCTATTTAAGGATAGTGTTATGCATTGATGTGACCATGAAAAATAGTAATAAGCTAGTTCTATCATAATTTTTAATCATTCCCTTTTAAGTACCGTATATACTCGAGTATAAGCCGACCCGAATATAAGCCGAGGCCCCTAATTTTGCCCCAAAAATCTGGGAAAACTTATTGACTTGAGTATAAGCCGGGGGTGGGAAACACAGCGGTTACTGGTAGTATACATACAAACAGCGAAGAACTCACAACGTATACAAACAATGCTGACAAAAACACACAAATGGTATACACACAGTTGACACAGTCTGTGTCAACTGTGTGCATACCATTTGTGTGTTTTTGTCAGCATTATTTGTATACGTTGTGAGTTCTTCGCTGACAGGCATACACACACTTGCACAGTATACATACACACACAAACATGCTGTACTACACATACACACACACAGACATGCATAGTACACGTGTGTAAAAAAAACAACATAAAGGTACAGTAATTTATTACAGCACATACTGTACCCAGAGCCCCCTCAGTGTTCCCCCCCCCCCCCCCCCCACACCAGAATTTATTTTACTTTATTTAATACCTTTATTCAGGGTACCAGTTAATACTGGTACTTAATATGCAGGACGGAGCAGAGCAGAGGGAGCGGAGCACCAGGCAGGAAGTGTCAACCTCTGACACTCCTGCGTGTGTCCGGCCCCTGCTCTGTCCTGCTGCAGCACAGCGCCGACGGGAGAATGGCAAGGTAGGGAAGCCGGGGGAACGGGCGGCAGAGCGGGCGGGGGAGCCAGCGGGGGAGCCGGCAGCAGCAGTGCACAGCTCCGGCGCTTTGTGGTATGTCTGCGCCGGAGCTAGTGTTCCGCCGGCTCAGCGGAATGGGGCTAAATGCTATGGGCAGGCACTTGACTCGAGTATAAGCCGAGTAGGGTGTTTTCTGCCCATTAAATTGGGCAGAAAAACTCAGCTTATACTCGAGTATATACGGTAACACTAATTACAGCAGAAAATATACATTACACAACTGCTAGGAATGGTTTCTATTTGGGGCACTAATGGGTTTATATGTCATTTAATAATACTCAACTTACAAAGCATAGGAATAAAAATAGATACTGAAGAGAAAGAAAAGCAATTGGGCACTTGGTTAGGAAACTGGTGACATTTACCATACACAATTCTGCAAATTCTGCGTCTTCTCTGTAAATAAGGGACATTAATCAGCTACAGTATGCATTCATTTTATATATGTTCCCATTACAGGTTTATTTTCCAAGAAATAAAATAGTATACAGTATATATTAACTGCTATTTATGAGAAGCATTAATCTATATTAAAGATTTCTAGACATTTAAACAATTACAAGGTTTATTTTTTTTATACATATAAACAAAATGTGAGACAATAAAGATTAAACACATAAGAGTGTTCTCGCTTTAAACTCTTCATTTTTACAAGCTGAGTTTTCTTTTAAGCAATTAACCAGTTCCATAAAGCTGCAGATTCTGTAAATGGACAAATCTGAGAAATTTATTCTGACAACTTGTTATGCACAAGATGAATCAGGCAGAAGGCAGTGGAGTGAATCGATTGGCAATATTGATACATTTTGCTGGCTGTGTAATTACTGTGTCCTGTAGTGCTTTTGGATCTGCTGTCACATATAAAAGTGGTTGATACTGACATAAAGGTTGAAAATTGCACATGATGCATGACATGGGTAAGGCAAAGCATGATGGAACATTTCCCAAAACATCTATAAACAATGACAGGTACTTGTTTCCTAGCACGGCGCCCAATGTTTTGATCGTAGTACACCTTATACAATCGCATCGCATGCAATATAGCGGCATGCAATGGGATTCGATTTTTAATTGTCCAAGCACCCTAATGGGTGCTTTCAATGTTAAATGAACCACCATTGGCAACGCCACCCCCACTATCAACACCAACCCGAAGCGTGGTGAGCGCTGTGAGCCCGCGAGGGGCGGCGGTACGCGTCCTCCGACCTTTTCATACCCCCACTATCCACATCAGGGTGGAGTTGATTTTAGATAGTGTGGCGAGCGCAGCGAGCCACCGAGCCCGAAGCATGGCGATAGTGTGGCTGCACTCGCCACACTATCTAAAGTCAACTCCACGCCGACGTGGATAGTGGGGGTATGAAAAGGTCGTACCGCTGCCCCCTCGCAGTCTCCCTGTGCTCGCCACACTTCGGGTTGGTGTTGATAGTGGGGGTGGCGTTGACAATGGGGGTGCATTTAACATTGTAAGCACCCTTCAGGGTGCTTGTACAATTAATACTCGCATCGCATCGCATGGCATTTGCTGGCATGCAATGCTATGCGATATTTCATTGTACAAGCACTCCTGTTAATTTAACATGAATATCGCATTGCATCGCATCGCACACATCGCACAACACTAAGTATGGTATGCGATGGGTGCTGTGCTAGAAAACAAGTACCCAAAAACATACTTTAGTTGTCTTTAATTCAGTTTTCCTCCATTCCCATTTTCGTATCATTTTCCCACCTTCTCACTCATTCTTCCATCTACTGGAGTTCTTCCCTATGTTCCCCTCATCCCTTAAAATGCCATTCCGTTTCCTATGTTTCATCTGTTCCCGAATTACATTTTTTGGTAGATAAAATTAATATCTTTTTACACCAATAAGAAATCCCAATTTAGTGTAAAATATGGTTTCAGTATCACTGAATGCCATTTCTATTTTAAGCCTTATGCACATTACACAATATTTTGCCCCTTTTGAGTGATACGGTGTGTAATTTCATTTAGCGCGTACACTCAATATCGTTAACGATGTGCACTTGCGTGTGTCATTAACACTATCTTCCATCATCTGTACATGCAGCTTTTTAAGTGATATCGATAACGGTATCATTCATGTGTATGCGCTATATTTTTGCCTGAGAGTTCAGCGGAAATCTTTAACAATATCACTCATAGAGCAAATCGTCTAGTGTGTATGCAGCTTTAGACTGCATTTTTAGATGACTCGTGGGGTCACAAATGACCAGTGGGAGTATGCATAGTTAACAATATTGGCATGATTCAGCTTAGATCACATATGATAAGCTGCCCGCAGCAGCCAATCATTTGCATACTTAAGCAATGCAAATGTAGTAGTAGGTACATACCACCATATAATTTACTCAGGCTTGCAAGGCCAGGGAAACTCTGCCTTACGGCGCAGTCCTCCCCGTTTGCAGAAACGCCAGCCGCCCCTCAATGCAATTGCCTTGGCCTGACACTTGAGTTGAGTTGTTTGCTATTCTGCATGGTAATTGCAGGACCTGTCCTGTGCATGCTCAGAATGAGTTCTGCACACACCCAGAGCCCCACCAACAGGCATAATGCTATTTGGATTGCTTATGTTCCTCCCTCTCACACAACAGTAGCGTCAGTCCTGGTTCAAGGGCTTGTTGCTCAATGCCCTGCTCATGACTACATAGGCCATGAATCAGATTGAGAGAAGACAGGTCACAAAGAGCAAGATGAGGGGATGATCTGATGTTCTTCTTTTACACCGTCCCCACTAGATCCCTAGGAGCACATGATGGCAGTGACATATACTGTATAGTATGCACGTGAAGGCATTTTTAACTCTACCCCCTGGGACACTCCTCTTTGAAAACAATTAGCATTTTCATAAGATGTCTCCAGTGTTCTGCAATCAGGTGAGCCTGTCTGGGGGCCAATATGTTCATCTGGGGGCAAATGTGTTTTCATGTTCTATGGTGGACAGTATGATTGTTTATTTCATGTGGGGGCCAATGTGATATTTTTTGTTCATGTGAAAGCCAATGTATTTTGTTTTTTTCATGTGGTGGCCAATGGATTTTTTTTTTGTCCTGTGAGGACGATGCGTGTTTTTTCCCTTTGGGGGACTGATGATGTGCCTTGGCAATTTTAATATCTTGTTCGATGTTTAAAAAAATTGAAAACCACTGCAATAGGTATAAAATGGAAAAGCCTATTGCTGTATTTGTTAAATAGCCTAATAACATGAACACCATTATGTCAATGGATGATTTGTCCTCAGGTGAGGTTAAGTGGTTTAAACACAGTAGCGGTAATGGCATAGGACAAGTATTCAGAATGTTTAAAATATTGAAGACTAACCTCATATTCAATAAGTCGTAGGGTTTACCCCACAGCTAACCAAATATGCCATACAGGTAAACAAATATGCCATACAGGTCAACAAATATGCCATACAGGTAAAAACTATTGAATTACTTAGCCCAGTGGTTCCCAAACTGTGCGCCTAGGCTCCCTAGGGTGCCTCAGAGCACTTGCAGGGGTGCCTCAGGTTGGTGGTCCAGAACCAATTCAAATTATTTATGGCCAATGAAATAGGCAAAATCAGTGCTTGTGGCTTCCAATTAAGAATATGTGGGTAAACAGAAGTGCATCATGTTTCTCACCACATAACTGGACCTAAGGAAAACATTTAAATCACAACTTAATTTTTTTTTTGTGAAATTAGTAACCAACTTTTGGCCTAGGGGTAAGTGAAAAATATTCTGATACTTAAGGGTGCCGTGATTCAAAAAGTTTGGGAACCACTGCTTTAGCCTTTTCCCTGCCTGTTAATCGCTAGGTTAACACACGGTTCTGTGTAAAATGTGGAACCAATGAGTTCCCTGATGCATTAAACGAAAACAAAAAACCCTGCCTCTGGTAATAAGCATGTTGTGTTGCCACAGCTAATTAAGAACAATTAGCTCTGGAAGAAACACTGCAGCTAAGTGAATATGCCCTTTAGCACCTGGCCCTAGGAGTGACTCTAATGTGAGCAACAATCATGACTGGACCCACAGGCACACAGTCTAAATTGGCTAACAAGTCTACGACTGCATTTTGCATATGTACCAAGCTCTGCTACCTATGGCTTATTTCTATTTGAGAGGAATTGACTAGTATCCCCGTAGTGTCCCCCATGGCCGCACATTTGCAGAAGGAACTTCCAGCTCATAAATCCAGAAGAAGAGCTGTCCATTGTAACGCTGCTATGTATGTGGTAAGTCCCATCATGGGAAAAGATGATAACGATTAATGATAACGTTGTACATCAAATACTGTCACATCATACCACCCAACATTCCGAAATCCCATATTGGAACTTCTCTGCGGGTCACACCCCTGTTTCTCATCACTCTTGGACCGAGGCTACCCCAGCCTCTCCGCGACAGCTCTTATTTAAGTTTCTGATCAATTTTCTTAGCAGGCCGACTGTTTATTTAATTCGTCTTTACAAACAGACACGTATACTATACTGCGTTACATATTATTAATAAAAACACGCCTGTACACAAATTAGAGCAATACAATTACTTTTAATGCAATTATTCTGGATTTAGACACCATAAAGACAGTGCTCGCATCCATAAGGACCTGGTACAGTGCTACAGGCTCTTTATGACTTGAATAATTGTGGCCAATCAAGATCCTTTTTTGTATAGAACTGATTGCAAAATATTCACATCATAGCATTAATTTAATAATAATGATATATTTCAGTTCCCAAACACCCTGATTAGACCATCATTGTGAGTCTTTCTGTGGTGAGTACAGGTCTGTGACTATTTATGTAGTTTATATGAGAGTTTCTAAAACAGAATACTTTGATTTCATTTTTAGAAGCAATATGAAATTTGGGGGCAGATGTATGGCCCGGAGAAAAGATAAAATGGAGCATAGTTGCCTACTCTCCTGAATTCTGCAGGAGACTCCCTGAAATAACAGCGGTCTCCCTCTCTCCCTCATTAGTCTAGCAATCTCCCTCATGTCACCTAGCCCACATTACACTGCTACATTTTTGGAGAAAAGGGAATGCGAGATAGATACATTTACATTGAATCATCAGCACCATTTCCCAGCTCTTTAGCAAGTATAGTATCTCTTACTAACTGCTTTGGGGCTCATTTACATTTGTAGATAAGTCATTTTACAAGATTCCTCTCAGATGTAGCAGTACACACCCACGCTTCTAGGTGCCACGTTCATAATCTCTTTTCACAATCTCTTCATATATGGAACTAGACACGCCCTTTGGGTGGAGCATGACACGCCCCCTCAATGGCGCACTTTGCAAAATTATATTAGCAACTATAATCTCCCTGAAACTAGTTTTCAAAAGTAGGCAAGTATGAACTGGAGATAAAGTGCAGATAAAGTACAAGGAGATAAAGCACCAGCCAATGAACTGTGTTTGAAAATGACAGTTAGGTGCTGATTGGCTGGTGCTTTATCTCCTTTCACTTTATCTCCAGTTTATCTCTTCTCCAGCCTTAATACATCTGCCCCTTGGTTTGGCACCATTTTTTACATACTATAATATACAGTAATATTTCACAAGCATAAGGCCTCAGTAACTAAACTCTGTATCCCGACTGATCATAGACTGACTCATGATAGACAGTCATATGGTCGACCACTAATGGTCGACAGGCACAAGGTCGACAGGGTCAAAATGTCGATAGGGTTTAAAGGTCGACACACTATAGGTCAACATAGTCAAAAGGTCAACTAGGGCATGGAGGGAGAATAAAATAGTGTACTGAGCGCACGAAGCATGGCAAGTGCAGCGAGCCATGCGAAGGGATGTGGTACACTTAGTCAATGTCCATGTCGACCTATGTCGACATAGGCACCCCCAAAAAATTAAAACATCACGTCGACCTTTCGTATGTCGACCTTTTGATCATGTCAACATTTTTCATGTCGACATTTTACCTGTCAACCTTTAGACCCTGAGGTCAGGAAAAAGGGGAACAGGGGAAATAGACCAGCGCACAGGTAATATGGTAAAAGAAAATTCTACAGCAGTCTGTTATGTCCACAATAGCTACGGTATGCAAAAGAGAGAACGACGCTCTCTAAACGTTTCAGGGAGTGGAGGTGCACCCTAGAGAGTAATTAGGAGTATAGACGTGGGAGAAGAAAATACTCTCTTTTACTTGGGGCACTCTTGATTATATATAACCTGGGATGATCAATGGATCATCGGTACAGTGTTTGTATAGTGTTTGCAGTCTGGGGTGGGGTATCCTCACACGGACTTGGCTTGAGTCTCGCTATTATAGCGGGTCATAATATGTTGTCTGATGACAGGTTTGAGCTGTTGACCTTTAGACCCTGTCGACCATTAGTGGTCGACCATACAACTGTCTATCATGAGTCAGTCTATGATTTATACCATAACCCCTAAACTTAACCAATTGCTGGTTTTATATGCATTATATGGGCCCTTATTCTGATCGGTGCGTACTTTCCTGAATTCTTACGTAGCGGTCCGCACGCATGCGCAGACGGCTAAAAAACGCCATCCGAAAGTATTCGGAAATATACGCACCAACCAGAATAAGGCCCATAGAGACAACAACATACACAGTAAAATAGAAAGTATGCCAGTGTATGTTTAGTGCACGGTTGCCAACTGCCTCTAATTTCAAGAGGTAGTTTTCGTTTTTAAGAATTATCCTTTTAAAATGGTACCAACTGCACATAGCTACTTCTATCATTTTGTATGCAATTATCATTGTACATTTGTATTATGCATGCTTAATGAGTATTTCAATTACACTAGAAATATGTTATGATTAGCTATCTAGAATACAGCACATTTTACTTGCGTAGATGCTCACAACAAGCAGCAAAATGTCCTTAAAAATTGCTCTCAAATATTGGCAAATATGTTAATGCAATAAAACAGTAAACAGAGTTTAGTAAATGTGTTCTATTAAATCCCTGTGCATTATGGGTATATTCTGGGCTGTTTGGGATTGTGCTGCGCTGTGAAGGAACATGGCTTATAGTTGTAATTGTCCGCCCTGCGTACTCATGCCACACTGCCCATGGCCCATCTCAATTACTATTATTAAAATTGCATAAAGGAACATGAATAATAATCCAAGCACTTAACAACATTTGGCTAATGAAGAGAGCTTCACTTCACATATTTCACTAGGCAATTGGGATATATGCAATCTTACATATACTGTGGGACAGATATATCAATAGTTTGACATTTGTTTCAATAACTCAGAAATGTCACTTTGGACCTTATTCTAGTTCACTCTTTCTGACAAAATCCTTCTTAGATAGACAAAACCATGTGCACTGCAGGGGGGGCAGATGTAACTTGTGCAGAGAGAATTAGATTTGGGTGGGGTTTTACTTCAAAGTGAGATCTATATTGCAGTGTAAAAATAAAGCAGTCAGTATTTAATCTGCACAGAAACAAAATAACTCCCCCAAATCTAATTCTCTCTGCACATTTTACATCTGCCCCCCTGCAGTGCACATGGTTTTGTCCATCTAAGAAGGTTTTTGTCAGAGTGAACTAGAAAAGGGCCCTTTGTGTCAACTTTGACCAATACATTTCCTCAAGCAATAGATGCTTTTATTTTTTATGCATTATAATTAAAATGAAAAAGAGAAAGAGGTTTTATCATAGAATTGTCCATGCTCCGAATTTTACACATGTGCATTTAAATTGAAATAATGGTGGCTGCCCTAGTCACAAGGTGCAAAAGTAGAGCAATTTGATCTCTTCCCAATTGGTTCACCATGAATCAGAAGCACTATGGGGGTTATTCAGACCTGGTCACTTTGCTGCTAATTTTTCCAGTGTGTGCAGTCCGTACGTAGCCCAGGACTTACTCGGTGGCTGCGATAGAAGCAGACAGGAGCTAATGTCACTTGACTTCCCTTTAAACACCTGGGCACGCCTTCATTTTCCCTGATCAGGTCTTAATAATCCCCTATATTTGAATAGTAGTTTTTATCAATTCAAATGCTAGTTCTTTACATTATAGGTAAATATGTTCTGTTGTCTGGTGGAAATAGGGTAAAGCTGGGAACATGCCACTCAAAATTCCACTTTAGAAAGGTGAACCAATTTTGAAACTGTATTAACTTCACTATGTCATACATTCCAACATCTTGGAGGTAGAAAGTGAAACAGCTGCACATGCCTGAAATTAGTGGGTGTGGCTTCTCAGCTAGGGGTTGTAGCCTTGTATAAATGGCTTGATCATAAGCCACTACTGTTACCACCCATCCGGGATTACTCCGAACAGTCCAGTAATTAAGACCGGAGTACAGAGGGGTGGCATTCCCAGACTGTACAATGCACGGAATAGGCAGCTACACCACCCCTCCAGACTCCAGGTTTTAATTACTGGATTATCCAGAGTAACTCCTGACGGGTGGTGGTAACCCTATGAGTTATACCTCAGACTGTAGGGGCCCATGTCCAGGGGTGTGGCAAGTCTACAGATGAGGTGTGGCTAACCTATAGAAATGGATGTTCTGGGCTCATTTATATCTATTTAGTAAATACAGCTGTGAATGCATGATAATGTACTATATTAATAACAGCAATGAACTGTAGGGAATACACCACAGTCATGTGCAGTATAAGGTAACATACCTGGAACCCGATCCCTAGAGGAAGAGGTGGGGCTCCACGCATTGGGGCCCAATGGGGTTTTCCCCCTGTACCCCTATGGGCCAGTCCAGCTCTGCACACCCCTGCTTTCCATCATTGTAGGGGCATGCCAGGCACTCTGGGAGTTGCTGCCCATTATCCCATTATCTTTCCTGTGAATAGATGAAGTGTGCATGTGACAGGGGGCCTTCCAACCCACCCACAGCTCACTACGGCCTGCAGGTGGGACGACAGGACAGTGGGGAGTTTTGTTATGCAGTTTACTGGGAAATCTCAATTTTTCGCTTTGCAGGCCTTGATTTGTAATTTATTCCATTTTACAATTATATTGTATATTAGTATTTTTTGTGTAACAATATAAGAGTATATATATAAAACAGAAGTCCCCTCAGACCATGATTTTCTAAACTGTAGATGAAAGAATTACAATATGATAGGTTGCCTTGGTAACATCTACAGTATATATGCTGTTATTCTTTATAATACCTAGATTGCAGTGTGGAACAAAACAATTGTTTTTTTTTTCATCATTTGGTTCTTTTCCAAAATGTGTCAACGCTCATTAGATCAAGTTTTTGCTAAAGGTTTGTATAGACGAGAGCTTCCTCTAGTTCAAAACACATGCGACACATGAAGACCACGGGTATAATAAAGCAGAATAGAGATCTATCGATCTCTATGCATGGCATGCATTCTGCCATTTTTACTTCAAAATGTACATTACACAGAAACGGTGATGGGAAAATGATGCATAGAAAGGAAATAATCTAGTGTTTATAACAGGAAAGATATGGAAACTTCCCCCTGGATAATAAAAGAACAAACCTCCCAACTGGACATTGGGGGTAGTTCAGTCCTCGCATGGGCATGAATTTGAATGGCCAGCATTCAGTTAAGACACCGCCCCAGTGATATTCCACCTTGCAAATGAATGTGATCACTGTGCAAATGGATGTGTACGGCTACGCAGCCGTGCAAATATGTCCAAATCCCATCATAAAAGGCCCCCCATTTTTACAATCGGCGCATACAGGAATGTCGTAACAGCTGCGCAGGCCCCTGGGTTAAACAATTTGCCCCCTTCCCCTTGGGAAACATGTGTGGCCGGTCCGAGATTTCCAGGACACCCTCAAGCTTCACTACACATTTCAGGTACCGGCCAGGGCTCATCCCTGCATCGCTCACTGGAGGAACCGAAGCACACACACACTGCGCAGGGCGCCCAGCAGCTGCCACCGGGCATAGATAAAGAACACCTGGCAGGGGAGGCACCTGTGTCGCAGCCAGTCATTGTGCGACTTGGGCTCTGCAAGCATTGTCCCTTCCCTGCAGTAATGCTGTGGGCAGAGACTGACAGGAACATCTTCCATTGCTGGGCATGATGTTTGTATAGTGGGCTTTGCACTCATGCCCTAGGGTCACTCCATCTGCCGTGCAGCACACTGCACTCAGGGTGCACAGCGGCACCAGGCTCCAGCACCAGCAGCCGCAGCTCCATGACTCGGAGCCAAGCAGGCTGTCAGTGGGGGCTACTGGCGCTGTCCTGTCACACACAGCACAGGCTTCTCCTCGGCACTTCATCTCACTGGGCATGCTGATTGACACTGACACACAGTAGGTAGCCGCGCTGTCAATAACTGACAAGGTGTGCAGGGACTGGGACCGCCCACCTGCAGGATCAAGAGGGGGGCAAAGGGACATATAGCCTGCGGGCTTCGGGGACAGGTGCCATAGGCACCATATTAACAGGGATGGTGTGGGGTCATGGGCCCTTGGAATCCTGGGGTCCTTGGGCAACTGCTCTGGGCACAAGTCATCGCAGGCTCAGGGTAGCCAGAAACATACTTGGTATCTTCGATGAATACAGGCATATCCAGCCTGTTGCTGATGTCACACACCCTCCCCTAAAACATTTATGCGTGCCTGCATTTTCCCTGACACTCCAAGCATTTTTTTTATGGCATGCCTGCATTTTTCCACTAAACGTTTGATTTCCACCCCCAGTCACCTACTTCCTGTCAAACACCTTGCTAACGGCATTTGAGTAGAAATGTAATTGCAGCATGCATACTGCGAACCGTACTCATGCACAGTGTATCAATAATTGCCTGCCATGCAAATTTGCTGCTGTGTCATCAGGTCTGAATCTGGCCCACTGTCCCGCCATCCCACCGATGGTCGCACTGTTACACAGTGTGGGAGGTTGGGATGCTCCCTCTCACCCGCTGCTCTGCTTAGTAGTGCAAATGGTGAATAGGTGCTGTGAGCATGCATGCAGCACCTATTCACAGGAGAGATGGAGTGGGGGCATGCAGAGCAACTTCCTGAGCACTGAGCATGTCCCACCCTGATGAACCTTCTGGACACTCTGTTGGATATCTTAAGTGCACACATGGACTGAAATGGAAAAAGTGGGTTAAGGTTTTTAAGACAAGAGTTTGTTCAGGTCTCTTATTGAAGGGGATGCTGGGCTGAGTTTTATTTGTGAAGATAGGAAATTCAGCCGAAGGTGTTACCCAGGGACCAATGCAGGCAAGTGTTGTTCAGAGAGGATTTGGGTTAAGTAAATGCAAGAATGGATTAGTCCTTGTAATAGCAATAGACATTCTCAGGTAAGTTAGAAGTGGTGAATTTTATACTGTCACTAAAAATGCAGGTCTCAAAACATAGATATAGTTGGATAGGCTCTATAAAAAAAATCCATCTAGTTTCTCGCACACAGTGTGCTGTAGGTCTATCCATAAATCTCCACACCACTGGGAAGCCGGTAATGAAAACACATGGAATTACAACCAAATCTATGAGATAGAAGAAAGATCATAATCTCGTTCAAAAGTTCATCCTTAAATATAAGCAGCTCTCTAAATTAGCTGCCAGGGACTGGGGACAAAGTAACATGAATCTGCTCCTGATATAAAAGATGAATTACTGTCCCATGCACAGTTCACTTTATCTCATAGCATGTTGGACGCAGAGTTATAGGGCCAGCAATAAAAAAAGATTATTCCTCCCTCCTGCTCTAGTTTATTTTTCCTGCATTTTCGTCTCCCTTTGCGTTCCGTCATGCTGTGAAATACTCACATCTCAAAATGAATAACCTCCTCCGTTATGGTAATTTACATTTTTTGTGTGAGTCTTGTTTACACTGATGTTGTAAACAACAATTACACAAGAGCTGAAGCCTTTGAAGCTGAGAGACATTGTACAACAGCGAATTAATCTTAAAGCCGGGCAGTAGGATGGTCTATTGTGTGGTTTGTGAGTGCGAGACGTAAGCCTGCACTGCTAATCAAGATGTGTCAAAGGACATGAGTGTGGAGGTCACATATAACAATGTCTCCAAACTGCAAAATGATTACACTAAATTCACAGAAACATAGCTTGTACAACCTTGGGCACTTGGCTGGCCCTTTTTTATCTATTAAAAAAAAACCTGAAGTCCTATTTGACCCATGGCTTGTTTTAATTTATGATCGACAATAAATTAAGGAGTGAATGTCAAATTTATGTGGCAGATTGGATTGTATTTCCTTGAAAAGGAAATTGAGTCCAGCCATGATAGATAAAAAATAAAACGCATAATCATTAGCACTGACACCTACAAACATGACACACTGAAACCCACTTCTCAGAAGGTGCTCCCGCAGCCATTCTGCTTCTTATTTTAGAAAATGGGAGGTAGAGACAACATACTGGTAGTAGCATTTCAGCCAAGTGCAACATTGCCTGTTGAAATAGTGAAGCGTCTACTAATAGATTCATATGTACAAAGCTGATAGCTGCTTCTTCTTCATGTCAGTGACCAGTGTTCCCTGTGGCGGTACTTCAGGGCATTAGAAAACTGTATGATTGACATTATGTCACTTTTCCAGTGTTTTAAGCTCCGCCTACTCATCGGTGCTTTAGATAGCCTGGGTTTGCCTAATGGTAACACCATTTGTGCCCCTAGAAAGCTGTGAAAATGAAGACTTTCAGGATGCAGTAAATAAGTACAATAAAGGTCCCAGTCCAGTAGAGTAGTTTTTTTCTGGATGATTTACACAATTGATAGAGGCCAATGCTCCCAAAGCCAGAAAAAATTGGAGTAACATATACACCAATGAGGCTCTTCAATTAGCACCACAAGGATGCAGGTTCGGGTAAAGTGCAGCTACCTCACACATTAAGCACCTCACTAGAACTAGGGATGGCCATCGTCCATCGATAATTAATATTCATCAATGGTTTATGGTCAATGTAGATTACTTTTGCCATTGATGAGGAAGAACAAGATGGTTACCCTGGGACTACATCATTGGCACAGCATAAGCAAGGTTTTTTTTTTTTTCCAAGGACACAAAGCATAGTCCCAACACCCATGAATACCTGTTACTTAAAGCAAAGTGATTGCCAAAAGTGCTCATATATTGAATAATATGCTGCCATTCATAGCATATCATCAATATCAACCATTGATGGTGACCAAACTGATGGCGATCCCTAACTAGAACCCAAGCACTTGATATATGGGGATACCTGCTTGCTCACTTAAGTGCAATAAAAAATTTACATAAAAGGCTATCAAGGCTTACCGTAGTAGTCGTCAACTAGATCTTGGAATTTAACCCTGGAGCAACATCTTTGTGGTGCTACTTAAAACGCCCCATTGTTCTATGCTAATATAGATTAGACACTTACACAATGACCATTTCTGTAAGACTACCGAGTCAAATTACTTTTAGCATACCAGAAAGGAATTCATATACCTTTGCCACAAAACCTTATTGGAGTCCATAGGTGTATCTACAATGGATTCATGGGAGTCCTTACTGTTACTGGTATACGGGTTTCCCCTTATGTAGTCTGCCGAAACCATCATATCTCCAAAAAACATCACTACCACTGTGATATTGTGTCAGAGTCTTTGCAATCTTCTTTGTATATATACCATCATTGTAAATATGGCTGGAAAGATGGTGTTGGCCTCATTGCTTAAAGATTAACTGTACTAGAACAACACTTTTTAGGGTTTCTTTCATTTTTATCATTTTAGAGGGACGATTCAGAAGAAAATACGTACAGAGTGATGTTTTCAGGGGACACAGCTACCTTAGAAATAATGATAGTTTTTAATGCTTCGGTCCGGTTTAGGGATGCCACTCCCGAGCATTTTTTCAATTCCAGGACTGAAAAATGTCCCAGGATTATAGGATTAGCCTCCCTAATTAATGGCTGGCGTGAGTGACACCGGAAGCGGGAGAGCGGCAGAGGCACAGCCTGCGCAGCCAGGGTCAGGAACAGCCGGGCAGCGTCTGAGCAAGTGCTCAGACGCTGCCCTGCATTAGACTGCACATGCTGAAATCCCGGGATTGGAAACTCCAATCCCGGGGTTAAATTCCTGACATTTTTGGGGCCAAATCCCGGGATCCCACCCTAATCTAGTTTGGGTGACATGAAATTACATGAATATTATTACAAGAAGGCTATTCTAAAATAACAGTAAAATGATCTGAAGTGCCAACATTATTGTTTACTCATTTATACCTACAGTATATACATATTCTAAAAATAAAAGGTGTTTTTGTATGTTAGCACATACTAATGCTGGTTACACTTCTTAGCAGAGAAAGGCATGGTAACAGTATGCTTGATATTTTGTAAATGATATAAAAGTAGGATGCTGTACACATTGAGCCATGCCCGCTGGTGCCAAGACCAAAAGAATCAGCATGCCAACAGAACATATGCTTGTGGAAATGAGAAGACATAAGTGGGTGACCTTTGCCTGGCACCAGATGCAAGGATTCCCAGTGGCTGTATACAGGGCAGCACAACTACAAGGTTATCCAAATCCTGCTCAGCAAGTCCGGGCCACAGTCATGGATAAGGAATGACAGGGCAGATGCCATGTTTACAATTCTTTTATTTGCTAGTTCGTAAACTTTAGTGTGTTTGGCTGGTTTTGAAGCGCAGCCTATCCAAGCCGCTTATATGATGCAAAACCGCCTCCTGGAAATAAACTTTGCAGGTGCTGCCTGATGATATCGCAAAGCTGAATGCTGCAGAGTAAGGAGGTGGAAGTAACTGAACCATACAACCTTTCCCCAGTCTCTGACTCTCATTCAGTGCTGCTGGGAGAACGGCCACTGCAAGATAATAAGTGCCACAGAGCATCAGCATCATTAGTTTGTGTCCTAGCTGTGTTCTTTCCAACAGGGTGAGGCTATTTTAACAAGGAGCAGAGTGAATGAATGTAAGGGATTGTGTTTAAACATACCTGGTAATGAGAAAGGAGACGTATGCCGCCATGAAATGTCATCTTCTTTTCTTTGTTACTCTGTGTGACCTTTGTGAATTGTTTCATAATTATAAGAGTAGTATATGAATAGAATGACAGGTCTTGATATCTCCTTTTTTCTTTTAGCTGGAATATAATTATTGCCTTTTCACATTAAATGCCCCCTGTCACTGTTTCACTTATCCCCTCTCTGCAGCACCGCTGCCCCCCCCCCCCCCCCCACAGTGGCCAATACCATGCAGAGCGCAGACAATGCTGTAATAACCATACCCAGAGCTGACAGTTCTGCAATGTTCTTGTGAATTATCATCATGGGCCCGCTCAGGCAAAACTAGATAAAACAAATACCCACGGGAGATATAGGTGTTCTTCATGAACACAGCTGCTCTATCTTTTCGAAAATATTCTAGACTGCCTTTCAGATAACCTTTTTCCACTCACTACAATTCTTTCTGTTACTGAAATGTGTTGTTTTAAATCTACGTAAGTGAAATTATGGAACAATGATACATTTTTTTGGGTGAGTGTGTGTTTGTGTGTGTGTGGAACCATATAGGTGCAATAGTTTAAAATAGGATAATTGACATGAATGGTTTTACAGTTAAATATTTCAGCTGGTGAAAGTTGCTCCAAGATTTATCAATAAAAGAAACTGTCTGTACCTTTTGTTTTGTATCACTGCTGCCGCCAGTGATACATGCTCATATACTGCCAATATTCATTTATACTCACCTGTCTAGCATTGTGCATTCTCTTCTTGCTTTTTGGTTGCCTAACACTAACGGCAATGAGCAACTTGGTAATGCGCATGGGTGGCATAGCTGCTTAACCTGGCTAAGAAATAACAAAGCTGGAGAGGCACCACTCGTCCCGTTCACCAGTTTTAGGTGAGATATAGGTGACATATTTTCAAGCAACGTTTTTCTCTGATTGGGAAATAACGGATAGCTGCTATACCCTGGGCTACCTCCAGAAATTGTGTGGTCTGGGAGTGAGAAAATAGGTCAGGCCCTACACACACACACACACACACCCACACACACTGCCCAACAGCCACACACACAGACACTGCCCCATAACACCACACATCCTTGCAAATCTAGCCCCAACAGCTTATTCTGGGTGCTGGATCGCAGCAGTCCATGCATTGTGAGGGGGCCCAAGTGGCATCACCGTTGGTCGTGACCACCAGCAGACAACTATGAATGAAGAGACAGAGCTGGTGACTGTATTTCAAGTCAGACAATGCTCGCTGCTAGCCATTCAGAGATCACGGACTAGCAGCCAATCAGGTTCTGCGGCAGCTCCCAATTGGCTGTAGGTTCTGAAGCTCAACATGGACAAAACTGAACTCAGCATCTTTCAGCAGTGAATAATAGCTGGGTCAGTCTTAGCATAGTAATTATGCATATCTTTTGAGTGTATTAAGCACGTATACAAAATACACTTATACAAAATGAAGAGTGGAACGCATACTGTTGTCCTCTCCATTAATGTTGTTTAGCCTCTTACATTTTGGTGGTCCTCATGACATGCTGCGAGAGCATGTCATTCTCCTGATCCTGCTCACTTCCTAGTGAAATTGTCAGTATGTGATGACATCATTTTCTGAGACTTGAGCCATTAAGGCACCACTATGTTTATACAATTTGCAATATAGGGATATACAGCTGTTCTTTCAATATTTTTTTCAAATATGTGTGTACAGGCTTAAAAATGTAACAGAGTTTCTGTACGGACGAGAAGATGCAGTACAACTACAAAGAGGCATGCCCATTTACGTTACTAGTTGAGTGGCTATGTTGAAGATTAAGCAGCTACAGCCATACTCACTGTTCTGTTGGAGTGGAGCTAGTGTGGCAAACTAGCAGCTGACTGTGGGCCCAATTCAGACCCATACGTAAGGCTTTAAATTTGCAGCCCTGACAATTATCGAAAGACTGCGCACGGACCATGCAAAGGCTAGCCTTCGCTAGCCGCTGGTAAGGTGATTGACAGCTGACATTTGTGAGCGTTAAGCTGGTGTTTTCCGGGAGTGTCCCAGAAAATGCATTAGTTGCCCGACCATTGGGAGAGAAGGCAGCTGACGTCTATACTTACTCAGCGCTGCAAGCAGGGGGAAAATCATTTGCTGGTGATAGATTTTCCCCAGGGAGCACTGATGCAAATGCATTTGCAGCCTTGCACAGGGGCTGGGGAGAGAGCTTGGCAGGTGGCATTTACCTGCTAGCCGGTGCTCCGAATACTCTCAGCCCAGCAAACAGGTCTGAATGGGGCTGTATATGTAGGTAACTGGAAGCAGTGCAGCATGATGCTCCAACAGCATCTGAAACATCAGGTAATTGCAGGCCTCACTGAAGCTAAGTGGAAGAATAATGTATCCCACTGTGGCAGTCTATAGCATTCTGAAGATGGCTTTGCACATACTCAGGAGCAGGAGCCTCGGTAGCCATATTGGTACAGGGAACAATGGGCCTTATTTTGGTTCATTCTTTCTGACAAAATCCTTCTTAGATGGACAAAACCATGTGCACTGCAGGGGGGGCAAATGTAACATGTGCAGAGAGAATTAGATTTGGGTGAGTAATTTTGTTTCTGTGCAGGGAAAATACTGACTGCTTTATTTTTACACTGCAATATAGATCTCACTTTGAAGTAAAACCCCACCCAAATCTAATTCTCTCTGCACATGTTACATCTGCCCCACCTGCAGTGCACATGGTTTTGTCCATCTAAGAAGGATTTTGTCAGAAAGAATGAACCAAAATAAGGCCCAATGTTCCGTGGAGGAGCAGCATCATGTGTTTGTGCAGTAGCTCACTCCACTATTTAAAAAGTACATCATTCTGAACATGTGAAGCAAACTTGATTGTGACAATCCTTTCTTTAACAAAAGATATACATAACAATAGATAATGGTCACAAATAAAACAGGTGATACATGCTTGAAAATTATTTAGGAAATGTCCCTCTATGGGGGTTATTCGGACCTGATCGCTGCTCTGCTGAATTGCAGAGTCCTGCAATCAGGTATTCGCTGCCCAGCTTTAGAGGAACCCTGCCCAATGCAAGCCTGTGAATTGGCAGCAACTAGCTGTAGATCCATTTGCAAGCCTTTTACAATGAAATGATTTTTCCAGTGTGTGCAGTCTGTGCATAGCCCATAGCGTCTGCGATAGAAGCAGTCGGATCGGGCCTATAGCTGACGTCACACACCTTCTCTGTAAACACCTGGGCACACCTGCATTTTCCCTGATACGCACAGAAAACTGTCCCTTACCATCCCCAAACGCCGGCTTTCTCTCAATCAACTTGCGTACAGCCAGCAATAAAGAAAAGTATCAGAATTTTATTGCCGGACAGCCTGGCACATGCTCGCTATGATCTGTACACATATGCAGTCTATCGATAATCGCTCGTGCTGCAAATTCGCAGCCGTGCAAACAGGTCTGAATGACTCCCTCTATGTGCAATGCTGTATGTGCAATGCTCTGCACTTTAGTAATTTAGCAGTCATTTGCAATACTCTGCTGCCACCGGCCACATCTGCAGCTATCAGTTCTCATTCTGGGAGGTGGGCACAGTTTATCCTAAGAATTAGATGACAGCTTTGAACTTCTCTAAGTGTCAGAAGGAAAAAGGAAGGGGGGAGCGACATATTAATTCATTAAATCTCTCCCGGGAAATGCGCAACAGTGGAGGAGAAACCCCAGCACCCTATAAATATTTATAATGCACATGAAAATTTTAAAGCACTGCAGTAATAATCTTGTGTAGGGCTATTTGGAACAACACGCTCACTGACTTTGTGGTCCGCATATGAGTGTAGACACTGTGGCTGTGACTGACAATTCTGGAGGAGGGAGAGTAGTAATGCAGTATTAATTCTAGTCTATACAAGGGGTAAATAAGTCTGCAAAAGAGCAACCAGATTTTGCTTGCTAATGAAACAAATAGGACTGCAGAGATACTTAGAAGTCTATTCACATACACAGATTTCATCAGCGTCGTGTATTAGATGAGCACTAGACAGATCTCCTGCAATGGCTGTGACAATGGCTTATTTATTGATGCCTCTTCTTAACATTAAAGTTTGCGATATTTTTAGAATAAACACTCCACATTTCTTATTATTATTATTATACATATACATATTTTCATGGGCTGTGCTTTTAAGAGAATGCACTGTGAACACTGTTACTTATTTTGATACTGTTACTTATTTCATGCTACCCCCAGGGGTGATGCCAGGGGATGGTGTGTAATTTATACAGCAGTAGAAATCAGGTGCTGTGCTGGACCTCTCTTCCCTCCTGGGAGGCAGGGATTATGTAGTGTCCTCTTAAGGCACTTGTCCCAGAAAATAATTTTAGATATCTAAGTGAAGATGAGACATGTAGAGTACAGTGTCTTCTGTTCCATCTTCCTTACAAACAGCTGCAGCTCTGCTCCTTGTGCTTATTCATACTTGGCTACTTTCTCAAGTTAATACATACCTGCGAACAACATCTGCTTTATACACACTGTACAGTACATGTTGAGCTACAGTATTTATTTATTAGCAAAGGTGGTCTTAAGCTGTACAGCTGTTCCTCGTCTTGCTTATAATCTACAGGGGTTTATCTATCTATGTAACTCTTTATCTGAAACTTGCCTACCCTCCCAGCTCCTAAAAATTGTGTGGCAAGTCCCTTGCTTTCCCCAGAGGACCCAGCACCCCTCTTTCTGCTGATCACAAAAGCGTACAAGTGGGCGGTCTGATGGGGACCCGATGATGTGATTCACTGTGAATTGTGTCATCGTTGCTCCGCCCCTGCTATACCGTGCCTGTTTTTCTGCACTGTCTAGCAGAGGTGGAGACACGATGATGCAATTGTGGAGCCATGCATTGGCCACACTAACTCCCTGCTGTGGTGCCTTCTCCCGGTAAAGCTGGGCTAGAACAGGGTAGAAGTGCAACTTACACCTTTAATACTGCATCACTACAAGGTCTTAGCTGCCCCCACCCCTCCTACCGTACCAGTGGAAATAATACGTTCTTACAGTGACTGTGCTCTATATCAGCAGATAGAGTTGGTATGAAGTGCTACAGTGATGTGGCCCTCTCTTTCCACCTAAGCAGGCCCGGATTCAGATGCTATCGGGGCAGTGTCTGTCTCATTCCCGCGGCGTGCAGAGTTGGACCTTATAGAAGAGACTATGGGGAACAGATTATTGATTTAGTGGAACAGAAAAGAACAATGGGGTGGAATACATAGGGGGTTAGCAGTGGTTGGGGCATAAAATTAATAAATACATAATGTCAGTCACAGGACATAACGATGGCGCTGGGGAGACACATGATGAGGCTGGAGAGACACAAGGGGCGGTGAACCTAGAGACACACGGGGAGAGAGTAAGGCTGGAGAGGCACGGAGTGAGGCTGGTGAAAGACAGGAAGACAATGCTAAAGAGATGCAGAGGGAAATTATATTGCAGTGACACGGGATGGCCAGGGCGTACCCAGAAAATCAGTGGTTGCGCCCATGAAAATGCTGTATACAAACGGGGGCAGGCATCTGCCTTTCGGGGACAGATGTCAGCTGCCCGCCCTGTTCTCGCAGCAGGGTGCTGCTAATCTAAGTCACCAGAGACTGACTTAGTTTAGTGAGGGCAACAGGAATCATTTGATGGTCGACAACCATCGAATGATTTCGGGCCTGCGTGCAAGCCTATTTGTATGCAAAACATCCATTCGTAGTGCTGCGGGGGCATTCGGCATTTAGCAGAGGGGCGGGTGTTCACATGACCGGCAGGCGGCATACATGGCTTGCAAAGCAGCAAACTACCGCTGCTTTGCGAGCCAACCAGAATCAAGCCCTGAATGGGATGCGGTTATTTGGTCTACAGCATGATGGTCGACATTCATTAGGTCGACATGGGAAAAGGTCAACATGGTTCTAGGTCATCATGGTTCTAGGCCAAAAGGTCATTAGTTCATTGATCTTTTGACTGTCAACCTAGATATTGTCGAACTAATGGCCTGTCGAACTAATGACCTTTCGACCTTTTACCATGTCGACATAGACCCATGTCGACCTAATGACTGTCGACCATCATGCTGTAGACCAAATGATCCCAACCCCCCTGATTACCTTCTCAAGGCACTGACTAGGACGGCTCAAGTTCTTCAGGTGTCCCATGTTGAAGAAACATCTCTCTATCTTTGTTCATTCATTCAACTAATGATTTTTAATAAAGCTGTATACTCATACGGTGGTCTATGCGACTGAGCGGCTCTGAGAGGTTCAGCGAGTGGTGTAGCATGCTTCTTCTATAAATGTTGTTTCGGTACTTATGTAGTAACTGGGCTGCCGATTTCTAAATCGGGTCGGATCGGGAGATCGCATCGCATCGCATGCGACCATGCGATTCGATGCGATGCGATGCGATGCGATGACCCGATTTTTCCATAGGAATCAATGTTAAAATGGACTGAGTCCATTTTAACATGGAATTCAATGGGAAAAATGGGTCCTTTTCATACCCCTACTATCCAAGTGGGCATGGAGTTGGATATAAACCTGTGGCGAGCGTAGCGAGCCACCGAGCCCGAAGCGTGGCGAGCGAAGCGAGCCCCGCGAGGGGACGAATAACGTCCCCTCGCGGGGCTCGCTTCGCTCGCCACGCTTCGGGCTCGGTGGCTCGCTACGCTCGCCACAGGTTTATATCCAACTCCATGCCCACTTGGATAGTAGGGGTATGAAAAGGACCCATTTTTCCATAGGAATCATTTTAACATTGATTCCTATGAAAAAATCGGGTCATCGCATCCGATATCGCATCCGATATCGGATGCGATGCGATGCGATATCGCATCGCATCGCATCTGATTGTATGCCTTAACTTAAGGCATACAATCAAAAAATCGGCAGCCCAGATACTACATAAGTACCGTTGTTTCTTAGCCGAATTGCAGATGCCGCAAAGAGCTGCTCACAGTGTACCTGAGATGCTGAGATGTGACTGTAACTGTGCAGGAATTAGAGACAATGGAACTGGAAGAGAAAAAAGAGCGTCCACTGCAATGTAGCACTTTATATACAAATTCCGACTCGTTTGCAGACAGATGTACTAATGTCGTACATCATAAAAAGGACCTGATGCACTGAAATGGGCTTTATAGCATAACTGAAGCCATAGTGGAAGAATGCGATCAGTCTATGGATAGGGTGTGGTCACTCTATACAATGTGCAAGTCTCCAATATATATATATATATATATATATATATATATATATATATATATATATATATATACATATATATATATATGTAGATAAAAGATTATCTGTAAAAAAGTGGGTATGTTCCCATTAAAATTGGCAGATTTGATTATTACATAAATAGATAATTATGCTTCCTGTAGCCAGGGGCATCACTAGGGAGGCACGCACCACACCTGGGTGTTACCTTCCTAGGGTCGACACCAAATATCTGACAGCATGTATCTCCTGGACCCATGAAGTGACAAATACTGGGGTTTGGGCCATGAGGAAAGACCCCTAATGATGCTGAGAATGCTGATGAAATTGTCATTTTTGGGGACATATCCACGTTGAGTCAACTACTGAAACCAGTTTATTACCAACCTCACTAAACTCTTCTGTTTTAATGAATTACTTTATCATTCGTGGAAGTGTCCCAGACATAGTATAGTTCCTCACCTACCACTTAAGCCTGTGTGGTCAGCAGTGCACCAATGCGCAGTAGTCCAGGGGAAGTAAAAGTAAGGTGCGATCACTTTACTCTTACACATCGTAGGTATGGGGTCCTATTGGATCTTCTGTCCCTACATGTGAACAATAGTACATTTGCGCTATAATTTTGGGTACTTGTGTATTTTGGCGGCGCCCCCGATCTCCATCGTGCAATGTTTTAATCGCATCGCATGCCATGCACCCGATGGCATGCGATGCGATGCGATTTTTGCCCCCTATGCGATGAAAGATTGTATAAGCACCCTAAAGGGTGCTTTTAAGCACCTAATGGGTGCTTACAATGTTAAATGCACCCCCACGCCACCCCCCACTATAAACGTGAACCCGAAGCGTGGCGAGCGGCGGCGGTACGCGTCCTCCGACCTTTTCATACCCCCATTATCCACGTCGGCGTGGAGTTGAGAATAGAAAGTGTGGCGAGAGCAGCGAGCCACCAAGCCCGAAGCGTGGCGAGGGGACGTGGATACCTTCACAGGTATCGAAGTCCCCTTGCGGGCTTCACAAGTATCCGTGTGCGCTCGCCACACTTTCTATTCTGAACTCCACGCCGACATGGATAATGGGGGTATGAAAAGGTCGGAGGACGCGTACCGCCGCCCCTCGCGGGCTCGCTGCGCTCGCCACGCTTCGGGTTCACGTTTATAGTGGGTGGGGTGCATTTAACATTGTAAGCACCCATTAGGGTGCTTACACAATGTTTCATCGCATCGCATTGTATGGCATTGTATGCCATATACAATGTCATACAATTTTAAAATTGTATGGCATTGTACAATATCGCGCGATATCGCGTCTCATCGCATACCATCGTATGCCTTATGGTATGCGATGCGATGGGCGCCGCCAAACTACACAAGTACCTAATTTTGTTATAAATAAAATGTGATATTTAATAAATGGGCCACTTAGACATTACAATGTATTAAAATAACAATAGGTCTAGGGTTATATGAAAAACATAGATGCATGATAATAGCAGTTGGCTGGAGTTACAATATCACTTTCAGAAAAACTAACAGCAAAAACCATAGCATAATGGCTGGTGCTGTAAGAGTAGAATGTGGTTGTAATGAATGAATCTCATGATAAGAAATAGTTTTGGATGGAAACCTCCAGTGTTTGGCAGTGATAGGATCACTAGAAAATTGTCTAGTTCCCTCCTGCGTTCAGAGCACACAAAGAGACTTGCAGCATTGCAGTGTAAACATTTGCAGAGCAAAGTCAGATCAGAGGAGAAACACAGGGACCCGAGAGAATCCTCCAACCATTTACTAACCATTCCACCAGTGACTACAAAGTACAGTCACGCACAGTGTCTGGTCACACATTTATTTATATTGATTCTGCGTGGTTCTACCTCAGACCCATCAATTCATCCATCTTTATGTCCTTGTCTAATAGATCCCTGTTACTGCTACATCAACTGTGGTTTCTTATGATATTTGTCATCCCTGTACCCATCCCCTACATCAGGCTTTCCCAACCACGGTCCTCAAGGCACACCAACAGTGTGATATCCAGGCTTCAGCACAGATGGTTAAATCAAAATATCCCCTGTACTAATTAAATCACCTGTGCTCGAGCCTAGATTTCAACTAAAACCGGCACTGTTAGTGTGCCTTGAGGACCGTGGTTGGGAATGCCTGCCTTACATCATGTGTAACAGTATGCTGTTAGTGGCACATCATTGAAGAAGAGATTCTCTCCACAGGCCTGTCCTGAAGGATACAGTAAATGTGAGTATGGGAAACTGATAGTCACACTCACATGTATGCACTGACAGGTATGACTTTCTCTAGAGTAATGTAGACTTTCTGTCATGTAATACTGGTAATGTCCTGTTCTGAAAGGCCTGGAGTGTTGCCTTGGTTACCATAAAACAACCATTATTGCTGCAACTCAGTGACAATAAAGCCTGTAAGAACCTGCACTCTGAATATACTACAATGAGATGGTCTTAGTGGGTCCATAAGGATAAAATGTTGTATTGTGATATAATGATATAATATATATATATATATATTTTTTTTTTTTTTAAGTGGTCACCATTTACCAGGAAAAATCATGGCCGCACTCGCCGGAATTCCCACACAGACTGCATCTCGCAGCCTGTTACATAAGCCCCTGGGCATTCAAATAGCAATTTAATGGCCCATCTGTGCAGCCAGTTTGTACAATCATTGTAGGATTTCACTGTAACTCAGACTGGCATGCTTTCCAAAATTGAAAATGTCAAAACACTCACTGTCTTCTACCATCCCTATTTGTACTATTTTCTCCTGATGTACTGCTTTACATCACACTCAAAAGGTATCAGATAGCTCATGAATTAAAACATGTCGATTTTATTTAAAGTATTAACATAAAAATTGTTTAGCCACAATAATTTCATTTTATAAAGGCATTTTCTGGGCACAGCAAAGGACCGAGATTGCCCCCCTAGGTCAGCATACATCTAGGTATACGCCATCTTTCTACGCTTGGAAGTCTTGGCCTCTATTCTTAACGTGTGTGAAGGTGCAGGAACAGTATAAACAGTGTAAATTTTGAGCTGATAGCCGCTGAAACTGTTTTGAGCAACTTTCAGTTCAAAGCCACCCAGTGTGTACAGCCTGACGATGAGCGGTGATGTGCGCTCCCGCATCATTGGCGGGAAAGCCGTTCATCTGCTGGTATTACCAGTAGATGAGCGGCTTTGTGGACGGCTTTGCGTAGCGCAGCACTATGCAAAGCCATCCGCTGACAGCAACGGGCAGGGGGGAAAGCCGCTCAGTGTGTATGCACTGTGCGGCTTTCCCCCCAGCGATTACAGCGGCCATCTCTGTCCATACAAGCTGGGCATAATCGCCCAGTGTGTATGGACCTTTAGTAATCTAAACTTGCCTGTATTTCTGCTTTGATACAGCTAATACTATGGTCACACTGCTAGTGTGAACTACCTGGCCTTTATCCAGCATTTCAATGCCGGGTAATTATGCTGGGTGCAGGCTGACCCCCGCATTCTCATTGCACTGTAAATTACTAGGTAAAGCATTTCAACCCGGTAATTTGACTATCAACACTTTTTAAGTGTGAATGGGACAACCCAGTTTGACATTCCAGAGTTTTCAACCCTGATTTAATCCCGGTCTAAGACCTAGTTTGGCCCATTCACACTAGAAGAGGACCTGTGCTGAAAGGCAAATTACTGTGTCAAAATGCTTGACCATTTGCAGTGCAGTAAGAATGGGTTATTAGGTGGGTGAGGGGTATATTGCACCACATGTTATTTTGGAATCTAAGGGATTGATTCCTAGGTATTAAAATAGGCAGCAGTAATAATAGAACACCCCATTTTTTCCTCATCACTCCTCAAGAATGGGGTGTTAGTTGAACCTCATTTCTTTTTTAAACTATATGTGGGAGTGATAACATTGCCTTTGTTACATGTGGCAGATTTATGTGTGTGAGGCCCCTTATTACATTGCCCAGAGAGTGCCTGGAAATATGCTTCTGTTCTCCGAGTGCTATATAAAGGCACAACATGCCAACACAAAGGCCTCATGCTCTGCACACGGCAAGGAACCTATTGTACCTAAACTTTGCTCCATCCTCTTTTATCCAGGTTCAAAAATCTCACTATGTAAAATGACAATTTCTACATTAATCCACATGAAATAAGAGAATTTTTTTTGATGATCCTGTGTATCAAATTAAAACCCCCCAAAACATATTTTTTCATGCCAAAACACACATGTTCACTGAAACCTGTGTGTGTGTGTATTAGCCAACACAGCTCCAAAAAGTCAGCGCTTATGTGGGATTTTGCTTTGCCTGCCTGATAGGATAGCTCCGGCGAACCAATTACCCATGTTCAAAGATGGTAGATTTTTATGGGCGTCCCCATGAAGATGCCGGGGCGTTCCCCTGGGATTACAGGTGGGCCGATGCCTGCTTGGGGTGGGTGGCTGACGTCATATGATATCAGTGCCCACCCCCTTTTCGGCGAAGAGCGACGTAAATAAAAGTCAGTTTTCACTGACTTTGATTTCCAAAGAGTTGAAAAATCATTCTGGCCCTTTCGGCCGCATGCATGGGTATGTGTTCTCGAACACATCCCCTCGCATGTTACTGAGGGGATGAGGGCAGCACGGATGACGTGGCAGCGTTTAGCAAAAGACTGCTGCTTAGCGAGCGACTCTGTATCAGGCCCTAAAAGGTCTGAGGTTTGGCACAGGTTTGTTATTACTTTTTTTTTTTTTATTGGTGAAGCTTGTGTTATTTTTTTATTATCTCTTTGCTGTTATTTTGTTTTTCTGTACAGGCCTCCATATTGGAATCTTCTGTTTCTGTTGTTTGTCAATTTATGATATTGCTTACTTATCTCATACGAATATATTTTCAGGGGATCTGTAAAATACTAAATGTTGGAAATCCTCTATTCACCGATTCCAAACTCCAAAAAATAATAATCAGGATTGGCGAGTCTGCAATGTGCTGTATTTTGCCAATTCCCTATGGATAGGAAATACAAGAAAGTCTCAACCAAACGGTGCGCAATAAAGTACCTCGAGCAGCTAGATACAAATTCACACAGTAGAATAACACCTGTAACTACTGACAAATAGACAATGTAGAAAGAAGGATTGTGAATTTGTAAAAACAGCGCTCAAGGTGACAATATGTAGATAATGAACAATACTTATGCTCAAAAGGGTACTGGTTTAACTGATTTCACAGAGTGTAGTACCAAGTTGCAGAATTCTCTGGTTCTCCTCTAATAATGAAACAGGGGAGACACAATACAACAAAGCATAGTGCAGATCAATTGGATAAAAATAATTTAATACAATAGTTGCACTTACAATAAAGTGACTTTGGTAAAAGCACAAGACAAGTGATCCTTGGGGCAAAACAGCAGGCAGATGTAATACAGAGTCCTTAGGTCCTGGGCAGTGTTCCCTCTAAGCTGTGCGCGCGTGCGCGCGCACACAACTCGACGAGCATGCGCACAGACATTACAACAGAGCGCACAAAGTAGCAGTGGTCCCTTTTTGCAATTGTGGACTCAATTAATGTGTGTTTCACCCATTAACTACATTGTGGGCTGTGTTTTGAATGTTTAAATGTTTATTATCATTTTGAAGTATAGTTAACACAAATGCTGAAAGTCATTTTCCAGTTATATATAAGTGACGCACAAAAATTAAAATTTCCTTCCAAAGTTGCACAGCCAAAATCTTTTGCCGCACACAGCCTTCAAAAAATTAGAGGGAACATTGGTCCTGGGTTCCCCGTTTCCGGAAACAGACAGCCACAGTCCTTCAGGTCCACGCCGCAGAGCCCTTCACGATACACCGGTCCAACAATAAAAAAACTGGGTAGCACGCTAGATGCGTTTCGGAACTAAGTCCTTCATCAGAAGCTTCTGATGAAGGACTTAGTTCCGAAACGCGTCTAGCGTGCTACCCAGTTTTTTATTGTTGGACCGGTGTATCGTGAAGGGCTCTGCGGCGTGGACCCGAAGGACTGTGGCTGTCTGTTTCCGGAAACGGGGAACCCAGGACCTAAGGACTCTGTATTACATCTGCCTGCTGTTTTGCCCCAAGGATCACTTGTCTTGTGCTTTTACCAAAGTCACTTTATTGTAAGTGCAACTACTGTATTAAATTATTTTTATCCAATTGATCTGCACTATGCTTTGTTGTATTGTGTCTCCCCTGTTTCATTATTAGAGGAGAACCAGAGAATTCTGCAACTTGGTACTACACTCTGTGAAATCAGTTAAACCAGTACCCTTTTGAGCATAAGTATTGTTCATTATCTACATATTGTCACCTTAAGCGCTGTTTTTTCAAATTCACAATCCTTCTTTCTACAAATTCCCTATGGATCATCGATCATCATTGTCCACTGATTGGGGAATTGACCCAAAGATGTTCATTTAATGCACCAGATTGTTGTAAATATTTAATAACCACATTAATTGCTGGGGCAACAGAGTACTATTGGAAAATGGGCACCCATAGGTAAAAACTAGAAACTAATGCCATAGTTTTACACAAATATTGGATGAAGTTATAGATTTGGAAGCCATTCATAACATTGCCACTGCTTTCATAGATTATTATATTATAAGAGACTGTAAATAAATAAATATTCCAAAGTGGATAAAAAAATAAATAAAACAATACACCTCAATCTTTTTTATTATGTCATATATGACCCTCATAGAGTTGCTACACAATGAGCAGGAAACCAAGGAGTGAATCAGTTTAGTAATGCTGCCGTACTGCCTTTGTTTGCCAATCAAACGATATTACAGCAAAGAGGGTTTATCTATGAATATGTGCTCTACATCTGAGATTATTTCTACAGCATGTCTGGGAAAAAAAAAAGTCATTTCAGTGATGTCGTTGGAAAAGACGTACAAAAAGAAAACCGCAAATGACTTTTCAAAGTGGAGAAATTACTTGAAATTACTCACACATAGAACAAACTGGTAAAGTCAGTTTTGTGCTACAGCTGAATAAGGTTTCAGGTAATGTTGATGCATGAGCATCAAGGATCAAGACATGAACAAAACAAGCTGGCCACTCATAATATGAGGCTGGCAGTATCGGAGTCTAATATAGCAACACACATAACTTCAATGTGATCACTGGGGTTGGTTTGGGACCAGCCATTGTAATTTAAGGTCATTGGCCTGATATTGCTGCAGATACTGAAGTACTGTATGTATTGCCATCCAGTATTCCTTCCTTAGATGGACATTTAAAACATAGACCTACACACTGGTGGTACAAATTGCATGTCTTATAATGTAATACATAATGTATTTTTGTGCAGAGAATTTAGCAGAAGCACTGTAGATAATCAAGCGTATAGTTACAATATCTATATTCTCTTAGTTTTCTACAATCACTATACTGTAGGTGTTTGTTTTTCTCTTTAAATAAAATGCATTTAAGTTTCTATATAATTATTTTAGATGTTGCTCGTTAAATTATATATTTTGCTTTTAAAACACCTATTTGTTAAATATGATGATTCCATTTTTCAAAGCATGAATTTGAATAAGAGTGTTTAGACATAGCTATTATAAAATCCTGACGTACCTGGAAAAGCTGACATGGGAGGTGCTGAAAGCTAATGGATCGAGAGGAGATGTGAGCAGGAAATGGCTCATTTTAAAAAAAAAAGTCTAAAATTATCAGTCACATTTATCAAAATGATATTGCAGAAGTTTATTTTATTATGTTATTGCTCAGCGGAACCAAAGGTGCGGTCACACTTGGGTGATTTTTTTTTTTATGATATAGCTCAATATCACCCAGTGTGTTTGCTACATAAGATGCACATTCCCAAGGGTCATTAACGACATCCCCCCACCCCACCGTTGTCTGTGTCCTGGGTAATGCGTATTGCCCATGGTATACACACCTTAACACACACTGATTTTTCCATTCTTTCTCTTCTCCCGGAAGTCACATCGAGATAATAAATATGTCAGTTTCTTTTTTAAAGGCCTCATACACCAATCCGAGAACTCGCATGCAGTCTCGTATGCAATACCTCGACAACTACCCACCGATGGCGGCAGCTGGACCACAAAGATTCATAGTATGCTGTATACTAACAGATGGGTTATCGTATGCAACCCCCAGCAAGTGCTTCCAGATTCTGCCGGCACCAACAAATCTTATTTGCAGCACTTGTGATCTCCAAATCTGATGTGCAGTCACATGCAGATCAGATTCGGAGATCACAAGTGTTGCACATAAGATTTTTTAGTGGAATCGGAGGTTAGGCACAAACGATTTGGGCTCAAATCGTATAAATGTATGGCCAGCTAAAAGTGATATCTATATTGCAATGTCAAAATAAAGCAGTCAGTATTTTCCCTGCATAGAAACACCCAAATGTAACTCTCTGCACATGTTACATCTGCCCCACCTGCAGATGTGTAGTTCAAGAAGTTCATGAACAGGGCTAACAAGAAGTCTGGGGTAAATTTACTAAGATCTATTGAAGATAGAATGTTCCATAGCAACCAATTCGATTTTACTTCTTATTTATTTAGCACCTATTAGAACAGGGGTGGCCAAACTGCTCCCCGTGATCTACCAATGGTCCACGTTTTCCATATCACCTAGCTGGTGCGCAGCTGTAGTTATTATTGACTGTCACATTTTCAAACATGGTGCATTCATTCCCACTATAGATCCACAGGTTGGTTGCCTGACAAACATGAACTGTTGGTAGATCTTGAGGACAGGTTTCTAGAAGACAATACATAGAATCCGATTTGTTGCTATGGGCAACATCACATCTTCAACAGAAACCCCTCTTAGTATATTTACCCCTGTTTATCAAAGTGAAGAACCCAACTTATAGTGGATACAGGTGCGGCATTTAAATATTAAAGTAATATCAATTGAATTATTTAAAGAAATATAATAATGTTTATTGAAGTGTATACAAAAACATCTTGTGCAGGTAATCGCTTGATTTTAAATGAAGACTACAAGTACTTATCACTTGCATTTATTAAACATTGCCGAAGAAGCTGTGAATTAATTAGCTACCCCAGAAACACTGTCTGGGTGTGTCAATGATAACTGTGTTGGGTGCCTAGCCCGTGCAGCAGAGACAGCTGTGTATTCCTCAGCTGCCTTTTCCTGCAACAAAAAAAATAAAAAGAACACATTATAGCTGAAAGTGGGAAATGGATATAGGCCTCGATCTCTTTTTTGCTAATTTCTAGCCACAGAGGATGGAGCCAACCATAGGCCTAATGGATCGCTTATCAGTGAATTCACAGTGAATTGCAAGAAGAAAGCCGCCACACAGATAGAAAGGAAAACATGCCATTTGCAAATGAATGTGAATTGATCGCTAACCATAATCCATTCGCAAATCCATTTACAATTCCCAAAACATTGAAGAATATTTGCCGTAAATGTGAGTAGGGGGGAGATTCTCTAAGCTAAAAACGTGGTAAAACCCCTGTTATTGGGGTTTTTACCGCATTTTGGGATGCTGTAAGCATCCCCCGCCGGGTTACCGTGGCGGGGGGGCATCGCCAGAAAAATCTGGCAATTCCCCATAGAAGCCTATGGGCTTCTACCGCAACCTTCCGCCGCCCGCACCGACCCACCGCCGCCCCGCACGGACCCCCGCCACCCCGCATCGCCCCCTTCTCACCTGTGTCAGGGCAGCACAGAGCTGTGCTGCCCAGACCTGTGACCTCCTCCTCCCTGCGCTGATCCTCTTCCGGGTGCAGGGAGGAGGAGAGCCTGGGTAAGGGAGGGAGGGGAGAGCCGCCGGGTCCCCATGGGACCCGCTGACTCTATCGCAAAGGACAGCTCTTAACGCAAGAGCTGTCCTTTGCCATAATTATCGCATATGTTAGTGCATATGCGATAATTATTCATGCGAAGTGCGGCGATAGGGGGCGGAGCTGGGGTGCGGATGTTAGAGCATCCCCCCCTAGGTCTGAGGTTTCCATTAATCTGCGACTGAGACAGGCTGGAAGTAGTCATCGCTGACATCAAAGAACCCTCCTCAAAAATGCTTGGGCATGTCTTGTTTTTTAAAACACACCCAGAAAATGGCAGGTTCCCACCAGTAAACCCTGGCTTCCTGTCAGTCAAACTGTGTTTACGATACATACAATTTTTAAGGCACTAATTCCCCTCCCGCATGCACAATGCGTACGGAAAGCATGTGCGGACGTTCGATAATGTCTCGACTTGCGAATATTCTAATTAGCAATCCTTGCTGAATTAGGCCATATATTCTAATTTTAATGATTACCTTTATTGAGTGAGCTAGGTAAATTTGTTTACTAAAAAAGTAATTATACCATTTCCTTAGCCCCTCCACATACAGTATGGGGCAGTACAGATGGTGTAATGGTTAGCATTAATGCCTCACAGCGCTGAGGTCATGGGTTCGATTCCCACCTTGGCTCTAACTGTGCGGAGTTTGTATATTCTCCCCGTACTTGCGTGGGTTTCCTCCGGGTACTGTGGTTTCCTCACACATTCCAAAAATATACTGGTAGGCTAATTGGCTCCCAACAACAATTAACCCTAGAATGTCTGTGTGCGCATGTGGTAGGGAATATATATAGATTGTAAGCTCCACTGGGGCAGGGACTGATGTGAATGTTCAAATATATTCTCTGTAAAGCGCTGTGTAATATGTGTGCACTATATAAGAAACTGTTAATAAATAATAAATAAAATACATCTTGGTCTTATTGCACCATGTACGGCACAATTTGGGACAGTTTGATCACGCTTTGTGATTTTTCGAAAAATTTCCACCTCTAACCTATTACCTTATACAAATTCTACTGCTGCAAACAATTTTCAGAATCCATCCACTTGCTACATTTGGAAAAACAGCTAAGCCGTGTTTTACATGTTGTGACAAATTGAGAAAAAAAGCCAAGATGTATGTGGACACATCTGTATGCAATAATTGTTCATCGTATAATTTACATACTATGGAGCTGCAGCCAAGAGTAAGGAGTCACAGCTTGAGCTTTACAGATGCTACTTTTTCAGGAGAATTAAATGTTATGGGGAGGTCTACAGTCAATAAGTCGACACCAAAAGGTCAACTTGCACTAGGACGACTTTGAGAAAAAGTAGATGTAAAACATGTTAATACATAAAAGGGAAGACATGAGGTTTTCATGGTTTTGGCGACAACTGTCGACATGGACCCCAAATGAATGTAGCGTGTACTCTCGCATTGGCTTGTTTCGCTCACCATGCTTCGGGCATGTTACCTCGCTGCACTCGGCTCACTTTATTATTTCCATTTGTACTACACTAAAATAGTAAAATTGTAAAAAACTCATGTTGATCTTTTCATGTGTCGACCATTGCCTTGTAGGCCTTTTGCTTTTGTTGACCCTTTGTCAATGTCAATCTAGCACATTTCGACATTTTGGTGTCAACCAGACACTGTGGGGTTTATTTACAAAGGTGGGAGTTATATTTCAGATGGGATGTTGCTATGGGAAACCAATCAGAATATACTTCTTTGGTTGTACTTTGATTGGTTATTCATAGCAACGTCTCATCTGATATAGAACTCTTAGCAAATAAACCCCTGTAAATCTATGAAACGGCTATACTTACAGAATAATATTGAATCGTCTTCCTATTATTTGCAGAATATAGTCAGATACATTATACCTCTTTTAGGGCGGGATGCACTAAGCCAAAAATGCGGTGAAACCCCTGTTTTACCGCATTTACATATGTACTAAAACACGGCACCTGCGTCATCGCAGGGCAGGGTATCACCACCTTTGGGTGGCGATACTATATAGAAGCCTATGGGCTTCTATTGCCGTCTGCCGCAGCCTCCCTCTCTGTCCTCTGTGCTGCTCCTCCTCCCCCAGCAGTATGTTACAGCCGGCCGGGGAGGTCCTCCCGGCGGCAGGGGGGAGGAGGATACGCTGGGGAAGCAACATAGCCAAAGAGGTGATGGAGACACCACATCACAGGTATTGCGGGGGCCTCCGTCATGTTAGTACATATGCGCTAGCGACGCGGCGGGGGGGCATGGCGAGGGGCGGCGATGTATGTTAATTTAGACAGAAATGTCTGAAATTCACGGACTTTATCCAGCATTTTTCTTTGCTGGGTCATTTGCGGTTCCCAGCCTCACCTCCTTTCACACAGAAAGCAAATTACCGGGTTAAAAATTTCTATTTGGTAATTTGCCGATTAACATGGGTATTTCTTCTGTGTGGAAGGGTCAACCCTGGCAAATTCCAGGGTAGGAGAACCGAGATTTACAACCCAGGTTGACCCTTTCACACAGAAAAAGGACCCATGTCGAATGGCAAATTATTACCAGGTAGAGTTTTTTATTTCAATAATTTGCTCTTCTGTGTGAAAGGGGTATTTAAGGAAATGTGCCAGTAAAAATACTGAATCTCAAAATAGGCAATTCAGTGTAAAAAATAAAGAACTAAAATGACTGTATAAATCAGTTTGCTATATAGTCCATTGAATAACGGTGCCCTAATGTTCCTAAACATACATACTATATTTTCCAGTGCGCACTTTTGTCCTTGTGACATTCAGTGTTCCCGACACTGACAGAAATCCACAACGATTCCTTAGACATTTACACATCTTGACAGAGTTTTACAATTTCATCAATTAATATGTAATGAATCAATTAAAGCTAAGTTTTTTTCACGGCAAAGCAAGGTGATGGACAGCATGTTAATAAGAGAGATCTTAAGTCTGATAAGGAAACGTAGATCTTGTCACAAGAGTCAGCTTTAAATGTTGCTAAACCTTTTATGCAATGTGTTTTTAATATAGCAAACCTGCAAAGAACAAATACAAACCATTTGTACAGAGAACATAGAGTGTATCTGTTTAGAAGTAGTGCACATATTGCAAACAATATATGCAATGGCTAGGACTAATCAGTACTGAACAGGGCTGTATGATGTTTTGAAAGACAAGTATTCAAAATAACAAAAAGATAAAAGAGAATAACATAAAACAAAAACAAAAATCGGTATGTAGAGACTATGAGGGAGAGGGGTATGCGAATGGAAATCTAATCACAAAAGTATCAGGGCTGTTGAAAATCTAAGGGAAGATACAAAAGGACTGATATTTGATCCCACAAATGATGATGAAGTATCTGCACTTTTCTCTTCCTCCCACTCTACTACCTCTCCTCTTGACCCTATACCCTCCCAAATAGGTAAATATCTGTCTCCTGTGCTCAGCCCAATCTTAACTAAAATCTGTAACCTCTCTTTCTCTACTGGTGTCTTTCCTTCTGTGTTCAAACACGCAGTTATTACTCCGCATCTTAAAAAAAAGTGAATTCTGATCCAAGCTCTCTCTCAAACTACAATCCCATTTCTCAACTTCCATGCACCTCCAATCTACTTGAAAGACTTGCCTACACTCGCCTCACACACTTTCTTAACTCGCACAACTTAATGGACCCACATCAGTCAGGCTTTCGTGCCCAACACTCCACAGAGACAGCACTGACTAAAGTTGTGAATGATCTGGTCACTGCTAAGTCTAAAGGCTACTATTCACTACTAATTCTTCTAGATCTCTCTGCTGCTTTTGACACTGTTGACCACTCACTTCTCATACAAACACTACAATCCATAGGTCTTAAAGACACAGCCCTCTCTTGGTTCTCATCCTACCTATCTAACCGGTCCTTTAGTGTTCGTTTCTCTGATTCTACTCCTCTTCGCTACCTCTTTCAGTTGGAGTACCTCAGGGTTCAGTTTTAGGTCATCTGCTTTTCTCAATCTATACCTCATCTCTTGGCAAACTAATCAGCTCCTTTGGATTTCAGTATCATCTGTATGCGTATGATACTCAGCTCTACCTATCCTCCCTGGACCTGTTCCCATCTGCATTGAGCCGTGTCTCTGAATGCCTTTCTGCTGTTTCATCCTGGATGTCATCTCGCCACCTCAAACTTAATATCTCAAAAACAGAATGAATTATATTTCCGCCAATAAATAGTAGTTACCAACCTGATATCTCTATTGCTGTTGAGAAGCTGACAATCACTCCTACCTCTCAAGCTCGCTGCCTAGGTGTTATCCTTGACTCAGAACTTTCCTTTGTACCCCACATTCAATCTGTCTCAAAATCATGCCACATGAACCTAAAAAACATATTTAAAATGTGCCCTTACCTTACACAAGACACTGCAAAAACTCTAATCCATGCTCTCATCATCTCATGCATTGATTATTGCAATAATCTCCTTATTGGCCTTCCCCACTACAGTCCATCAGGAATGCAGCTGCAAGGCTAATCTTCCTAGCCAGACGTTCATCGTCTGCAACGCTACTCTGTCAGTCACTTCATTGTTTACCTGTATTCTACCGTATTCAATACAAAATTATTTTACTTACACACAAAGCCATAAACCAAACTACTCCAACATACATATCTTCTCTTATCTCAAAATATCATCCAACACGACCTCTACGCTCCTCAGGCAAGCTTATCAAATTCCAGAACCAGTCATAGAACCTTGCATTCTGGTGGAATCGATGCAATAAAGAATACAGTATCTATCCTTATGTATCAATGCCTATTTCCCTATAGATTGTAAGCTTGCGAGCAGGGCCCTCCTACATTTTGACTGTCTGTAAATACCCTGTTTGTTGTATCACTGTCTCCTTTGTAAAGAGCAACAGAATATTCTGCACTATATAAGAAACTGTTAATAAATAAATAATATTCAGGTCCTAAAGCTGCAAGCATTAGGGGGTGATACAGGGCTGATTGAGACCTGATTGCTGCTGTGTGATTTTGCAAGGCAGCTATTTGCCAAACAACTGCTAATGCATACGGATCATAGAACGCTTGTTGGAACCCGAACAGCAACAAAATCCAGCATCTATTCTGATCACTAGCCATTCGCATCTTGATTGATAGGAAGATGCCTTTTGTGGGTGATATTGGGCCGTTTTCTGGAAGTGTCAGGAAAAATGCATGTTCATGGGCTAGTTACAATGTAATGATGACTGTGATAGTAGCAATTCTGTCCTGCATACTCATGTACAGTATAGCTTCCAATGTATAGCTGGGATGGCAGCACTCAGAGTTTGCAGGTTTTTTGATAGGGTGGAAATATTTGCAGGCAGGTAGGGGATCCCCGTGTATCCCACAGAAGCATGGTCACGGAGAAAATAATTACATAAAAGACTAATTTCTCCGCCTCCCTGGGGTATCAGCGGTTTCCTCCAATAGTGAGCTCTATCCTCACTATCTGAGGAAGCCGCTGATTGGTTGGTTGTTTATCACTCTTCATTTTATCACTTTTGAAGCTTAGTGCATCTGGCCTTAGTCCCTTCTTCATTATCAATCACAAGCTTGTGCTGCTTATTCAGAGCTATGTCCTATTGTTTGGCCCCCATAACCATCATGGATTATCCTTGGCGCTACATCACCACCATGTTAAACTCAATCATATTTATTTACCAGTATGTGGGAACTATCATGTACCATCCTGGGCCTGATGCATAGTACGGCTTTAGATAGCTTACATTCAAATTCTATATGTGATGGGAGTTATAGACCCCAGCAAAATATGAGATTTAAAAAAATATCCTACCTACAATAGTGACTGAAGCAGTATGTAGATAGTATAAAAGAAAATACAGAGTTTGGGAAGAATCTCACACATCCCTTTGGATTGCAGTGCAGGCTGTCAAATGGCTCATTATGCGTAACATAACAGCCTGGCACAAAATACAGTACATATATATTGGTTATACCCAAAATACTAACATTTTTAGCTGTTTAACCTCATTTGTCTACTCGGGTGGCTTGTGAATGCTACAGCATGCTAATAACACTGGAGGGAGAATAAGGTTGGGATCATTAGGAGAAAGGAAGTAAAATTCAAATGGACAAAAAAAAATTTGTGTTCTAATTAAGGCCCATACTCACTGGGCGACTTTGAGCTGAAAGTCGCTCAAAACACCCAGTTGGAGCGGCTTTCAGCTCAACGCCGCCCAGTGTGTATGCCCCGGCGATGAGCAGTGAGTGCTGCTGTGCGCTCCCGCATCATCGCGAGGAAAGCCGTTCATCTGCTGGCAATACCAGCAGATGAGCGGCTTTGAGGATGGCTTTGCATAGCTCTGTGCTATGCAAAGCCGTCCTCCTCCCTCCGTCGGCGCCAGGCAGGGGGAAAGTCGCTCAGTGTGTATGCACTGAGCGGCTTTCCCCGCAGCGGGTTTTGTCATCATCGCTGTCCATACACGCTGGGCATAGTCGCCCAGTGTGTATGGGCCTTTACTGTTTTTATCTCACAAGGAAAATGGTAGATTCTTGCTTCATGTTAAAGACACACATGATTTGATTTTGTCTACTTTATTACCACAGCGTGTATTGGCATACATTAGGTCTTATTTAAATAGATATGTTATCAATGAAGACTATAGTCTTAATTTGCCCCAGGATAACTGCATACACTGTAAATAAACAGAAGTCTGCATGTGCCAGCTTTAGATCTGTGCAATTTGCGGCAGTGTATCGATGCTCCGGCTCATGCATATGATAACCATATGCATCACTGTGACATTCGGGTATGACCTCAACCTGCTTAACACACTTCAGGTGTTTATGCAGATGGCAGGTTCCCCTTTGCCTGCCCTTCTCTGTGTGATTTGACATGATACCTACACAGGGGCCTGGCAACATTCCCACCTTGTCCACTGACAAGTTTATGATTTGACAGTATATATTCCACCAGGAGTAATTTACTAAACACCCTGCGATTTGTGCAGAGTCAGTTTATCCTAACTCATCTATTAGTTAGCTATGCTGCGCGTCTCCAGTGAGCGCACATACTGCATGTGGTCATATACAGCGTTGTCACCAGCATGCAGAAAAGGTTTGTGGCATCAGCCTATGTCAATGACTTTTGGACTGCTCTGTAAGCTAGCATTAGAAGGAATTTAAATCCAATAACCATATGGAAGCCCCTTTTTATCACAGCAGCTAATGGGTAAATTGCAAGCGCAGCAAACGGTTTAACGATTCATCACACAATCAATATTATACACTTGAAAAAACATTAAAATATTCCCAAAGCTGACATAAAAACAATAAACCTCCCCCTTCTCATTATTTAATATGGGGTGTAGAAAAGCAATACATGAAACAGGCAGGTTTTGTTTCATGTAAAATCTCACAACTGAAATCATTTTGTACCATTTAAACCATGTTTTAGCGACCTGACTGCCGAGGGATCAGCCAGGCAGCACAGATACGGAAGTGGGGGTGATCTTGGGGTGCAGAGACGCGATTGCATCGTTGCAACGCCGGTCCCCTACTATACAATGTCCACATTACTGGCATTGTTTAGTGTGTGTGTGTGTGTGTGTGTGTGTGTGTGTGGAGGGGGGACTATGATGACACCCTGCCTACTTTCCCTCTATTGGTGGCTGTGGGGCAGAACATGGGATGCAGATGGGTGTTAGAAGAAAGCAGGAGATTTGCCCACTTTTCTTGGTGGCCGAAAATGATAGCCGAATTACGTCAGTATCCCAGCAATTCTGGGAAAGTAGGTATGTATGACTTAAACATTCACTATATCAATAGATAGATAGATAGATAGATAGATAGATAGATAGATAGATAGATAGATAGATAGCATCTGAATGCTTGGTTTGATACTGGGTATCATTACCAGTGCCACATGTACAAATTACATGCCTGGTGCAAACAATTTGTCTTAAAATAGGAAAATGTACTGTATGTATCACACAGCTCTTCTGTTTTCACATCTTCAATATACGCAATAGGAACAGCTCAGAAAGGGTGCTCTTTCAGTCAGGTGTGGATGAGACTGATTTGCATACAGGGCCAATGCAAGGTTTTTCAGCACTCTATATAAAACTTTAGTTTACTGCTCCCACCACCACCCACACACCAATACCCACTTTTCAGAACCTGAGGTGAATGTGTGCAGGTGGTGTTTGCATTCAGTTCAACAAGGATGCCTTCATTTTGTGATAGTAAGATTCGGGGCACCCCCATATTCCGGAGTCTCTAGGCAGCTGCCTATAACTGCCTAATGGTAGAGCTGGCCCTGATTACATATAACCTTGCATTGCCCACAAATGGGCATATGTTCAACGCTGCATTAGCTCCTATATTTCACTACATGTTTTTCATTTTTAACAAAGCCCCTCTACTTTTCTTATGACTCCATATGCTGTCTCATAGGTAGGCAATTCCTCCTTATATCAATGGGAACTGAGGTTAGAGATGCAGGGCCATGTTTATGTAGTTGCCCAGGGCTTTATGATTTTAGGGGTTTACCAGCAGGGCTAGCTGGGCCAGGACATATATGGGTCACTCCCTTTAGCTGCATGTTGAGAATGCTTCCCAGCTGCTCTGACTGTGAATTATACACAATCAAAACAGCCAGACCACATTCTTTACCTGCCACCCAGCCTGCAAACAGTGAAAGGCTGTCAGTATGCTGATTGGTGGATGGCTTTAGCTATGCACCAATCATATTGCTGACAGCCATTCACTGTATGGAACATGTGGAAAAATGGCGCGGGTCCACACGAGGGGTGTGTTATGATTGTTTTTCAACTGGTTCCTGTAAATGGTTGGTTAGGAACCAGGTGCACTGCTTTGCCCATGGCCTTCAATGCTGACAGTCCTGTGTTTATGAAAAGGACTGCACTGAAACATTCAGCGGACATGTACTTTTGTATTGATTTTGTATTTATTTCATTCTATTTATTTTCAGTAGTGCCAGTTTTGCAGTTTTTGTTCAATCAAGATATGGCGTTCCAAGGAATTTCCCACTGGATAATGTTGGGGGCCCACTTACCATTTCATGCAGGTTCATGCTTAAGACTATTGATCTTAATAAAAGGCTTATAGAGAAGGAGAACGAGGGAGCCATGCTTTACTGACCTTAACAATCTTTTATGTTTCCTTCTTATTCACATTTCCACATGTATCCTAAAGCCATGTGCCTGATAAAATAGTATACTGCCTGGCATTTCAAGATTGTGTTGAACGCTAGAACAGCCTAGATAAAAATGCTGCAATACTTTCTAACGTAACCTACTGTATTTAACCCAGTACATAATGTTTTCCCAGTTCTTACACTGATTTAGCATTTGCTGTAATTGGCTATATTAATAAAATATGTGTGCTGTGTTTTTAACATATACTATAGCACATTACAATGATTCCGGAGAAACCTGTTGAGATCCTAGTCTGTGAACCAGCCAAATACATTCTATGCTGGAATGCCGGGTGGTAAAACTAATTTGGATGTGTCTAAAAAGGGTCATCATAGAGGAAGAAATTACTGCTAAAACAATTTTATCATTATCACTCATTTAATCAGCACAAGATGTAAACAACACATATTGCAATGTACAGTTCTAAAAATGTACAGATGGACCCAGGTTTATCTATTGAGCTCGGACTAGTTGTACCGCAACCCCCCACTCTACTCCCTGGGTTTCTCTTGTTCTCAGCGGCAGCAACCTCTCTCTGTGGGAAAGGGCGGGTATATGATCACACCCGCTTCCTCCTTGCTCTGCTCCTGGCTGGGTGGCATATGGTGTCCCTCTGTGCAGCTTTCTGCGCTCGGAATATATATATATATATATATTTTAGGGGACATGGCCACACCTCCAGTGATTAGGCTATGCCCCTACATTACTGCTCCTTCCCTACAGCCCAGACAATCTATGTAATAAATTAAAATGGAAAATGTAATAAAACGAAAGGCTGGTAAGAAAAATAAACAGGTGATGGGGACGAGATGGGGAAGAGAGATAAGGAGTTAGAAGCAGAGAAAAAAAGGAGAAAAAGAGCACTGAAGCAAAAAAGCAGCACCAGGAACAATATCCTATATTAAAGAGAGATATATGCTTTTAAATACATAAAATTTCAAGTTTTGCCTTTCTGGCAGTTTCAATGTTTATGCCCTCATTGTGTCCATGCAAGAGCCTTGCAAACAGAGGCTGATGTACATTTTTGGGTCCCTGAAGCTTGAACTGGTATGGGGGCCCCTTTGCAACAGGCAACAATAAGGCAACGTCCAACAAGGACCATCGAGCCTTGCTGTCTTTGTAATGCCTATGAGACTTAAATGGGGGAGATTGGGCCTCTTCCCATCAGCCTGTGTCTGCAGGGACCGGACAGGTATTTGTCATGGTAAGAGAGTCTGCAGGGAAAATGTGATTTTTAATGGGGTAAGAGTCTGTTGGGCAGGCCTACCTACAGCCATACCCCTGCCCCCTGTGCCATTTTAATTTGTCCCATATTTCACCTGCCTGGGCAGCGTTTCAGCGCTCGTTAAGCAGCGAATTTCGCTGTTTACTAAGCCAACCTGAATCAGGCCTTTAATGCTGCATATGGTACATCACCATTTCAATGTACAGATGGGTCCTCTGACATTGTTTCTGAGGTCACCTTCTAGTCATGCCTAGTTCTGTGCAATGTTACTAATGCAAAGTGCCTTTTTATGTGTCTTTCTCGTGAAAAAATACATACTGTATGCCAAATATCATGTTAATCAGCGTAGCCTGTATGTGCATCTTATTCACATCACTTTTCAAATACGATGCATTGTTTTGTGAAAAAAAGATGCCCGGAGTTGACTGAGTTGCCCAAGAGCTGGGACTCATAACATAGCTAGACAAGAAGGACATATCTGTAGTAACGGCAAAGGTCTGGATTTATTCCTGTGATGTTACCTCATCATAGTATATTGTAATATGATTCTAACAATTATATAAGTTAAACTTTTAAATGCATTTCATTAGAAAAGTATGTTTTTATTGCATTTATTATTATCTTAAATTCCCTGCAGGTTTTGCTTTCCTTGTACAACTGCATAATAAAAGAAGAGGCATCACAAATAATTATAATAAAAAATATACACAATTATGCACATTCTAGCAAAGAAGTAATAGATTTATTTGCAGACAAAATACTGTAATATTGATGATAGTTTTACAGTAATTTAATAGGTGAACATTCAGTAGGGCACGTTCCATAATCATTTTACTGCAGTGGTTTCCAAACATTTTTTAATCACCTCACCATAGATTATCAGAATTGCAGCGCCCAAAATAAGCTACAGTATTTATCAGGGATTTCCTTTTGAGCTGCTACTGGCTGCGTCTGAGGCTTTCGGGATTGCAGTTGTTAGTGGCTGTGAACCTAATCTCAGGGTTGCCGACTTTTTCTGTCTCCTCTCCGGGAGAAGCCCAGAGAGGAGACTTCCAGTTGCAGTTCGGGGGGCGGGGCTTGAGCGTTATATCATTAAGCCCCGCCCCCAGTATGGAAAACCCCCAATTCTCGGATCTCCGTGGAGGGGGCGGGGCTAAAATGACGCAATTGTGGACTTTTTTAGCTCCGCCCCCTCCTCTGAGACCCGCGGATTGCTGCATTTAAACCCAGAGGTAAGGGGGAACACGCTGCAATAGTAGAAGGGTGGTGTAGGGGTCGCCCAGAATCCGGGAGGGTTGCCTACATTTCCGGGGGACCGGGAGGAGGACCCGATTTTCAGGATCCTCCCGGACATTCCGGGAGAGTAGGCAACCCTGCCTAATCTACCCAATCATTGTCCTCTACCCTCTCTATGTTATGCAACTTTGCCATATCTTGCTTCCCTGACCCACTTAGTGTAGTTGCCAGACCCCTATTCGGGCCCATTGAGGTGCTAGGGGTGTCTTACCCCCACAGTCATATGTGTACCAAGTTTGGTTTACATTTCTGTAGGCTTTCCAGAGTTATGCAGGAACATAGACACATACATCATATATATATATATATATATATATATATATATATATACACACACATATTTTGCTAGCCAGTATATGTTCTACCTGAATAGAGCTCCTAATCTTGTGAAATACAGTACTTACATCCTGAAATCTTGTGAGATTTGCATGGAGTTTTGAAAACACTGAGCAAAATGTAGTAAGGTGTGAGATTTGAAATTGTTGAGATTTTCTCGAGTCAAATTTAATTATGTCTGCTAACATACCGTACCAAAATCTTGTCAGCTTCAGAATCCTGCTGCTTTTTACATATTGCCCTATAACTTTCAATAAATGTGCATAAACTAACAACAGTGTCTGAACTAGCTAGTAGGACCCAAAGTTTGCTTTGGGCCAACTAACACCACTATGATAACCTGGACACAGGAAATTACAAATTTAATGTATCTTGCATTTATTATATAGTGGAATAAATGCCACACAAATTAAATTGGTAACCTACTAAGACCCCCAACATACTACACACTGACCCCCTTGCAGCTCTCACTACCCACTCACAGCTTACTACCCCGACATACTGTAGCACACACTGAAGATCTCATAGCTCTGTGTCCCCTCATGCAGCACTTTATAAGTGTTGACTGTTCAAACCCCTCTTATAGCACACTGACCCCCTAACAGCTTACAGCAGTACATACAACACTTACTGATCCCCACACAGTGCACATTGATCCCCTCACAGTGCACACTGATCCCCTCACAGTGCACACTGGTTCCCTTGCAGCCCCCTCATAGTCCACACTTCCTCCTCATAGCAAACACTGGTCCCCTTACAGCCCACACTAAGGGGGAGATTTTGATCCATCTGGACATGGCCAAATTTGCCCCGTTCCGATGTTTGGGTTTCTGTGCATGATCATGGTATATTATGGCAGTGTCTCTGGTGCTCAGTAAGCTTCTGACTTCTCGTCTGCAGTGGCCTCCTCCTTTGTGCAGGAGCGGAGTACCGTAGTCTGGCTCATTACTGTACAGCTAACTGCAGGTGGTGGGCCCCGTCATTGCTGTAAGCCCTGGTGCGAAGTACTAGCTGCACTGAGGGTAGTTTCTTCACTGGCTGGGACATGTTATTTCTATGCAATATATTGCCACTTTTATATATACAGTAAACTTTAATTGCTAAATGTACATGTGACTTTTCTAAAGCTGCACTAATAGATATATCGGCAGGTTAATTGTGTAAAAGTAAGCATACATGTAAGCACTATTGGAATTTGATAAGAATGGTTGTGATACCCTAAATATACCTTGATGAGTGTACCCCCTGCTTTGCACATGTAAGCATACTTGTGAGTTTATATCTTCATTGACCGCACAAGGTGACCCTTAATCGAATAAAGAAGACACACCGGGTTATAAAAGGAATTTGTGTATTTCCCTAATCCTAGCAATAACATATGTATGTTGTTATAAAAACTGAGACCATCTATTTGATTCTTTTTCATTGCATGGTTCTGGAGTACAACATTGTGAACACGCCTTTGACCACCTTTTTTGATGAACATTAGACATTCTGCCAGTAATATAAGATATGGTATGGTTTACGTGCTGATGTACTAACTGATCCCACTTGAGGAGCGCTACACTAAAACCTTTTCTTTATTGTATAATCGTGTTCTCCATTTACACTGCCCGATCCATCAGAACTGAAATCCCAAGTGGGCGGGCCCTCCTGGTGCGACTGTATGGGCGGTCAGTAGATCGCCCGTACACACAGCAGAATGCACTGGTATATCTCTAGATATTGGGCATTAGCTGTGTTGCAGAGCCGACGCAATATATCTGTGAACTACACCATTCACAGATATATCGCTCGCACACACTGGCCGATATATCGGCCGGTCAATCGAACAGCCGATATATCGGTCAGTGTGTACGTACCTTTACATCTGCAATCTTTGTCATAAATGTAAGGCATGCTTTTATTTAAAAAAAATCTGCATTACATAGAGTTAGACAAGAACACACCAGTTACAAGAAAGTAGGATCACTTTTCCTTATGTTACCTAGAAGCAATTAAGCTCTGAAGATGCTGAATGCAACATTTCCTAAGCTTAATTGCTCTTGCGCGTCAGAGGTGGAGCATTCCTCCTCCACTTCAACCTGTCATCACAAGCATCCATCCACCACCGCCCTAAGGTCACTGATGCGCACTGTTGGTTCACAAAATCTATGAACACTGAGAGCAAAGAAAAACAATCTGAGATCTGAATCACAATGAGTTCAATCATTCCAACAAGCAGTTAATGAACCAAAGTTGAAATCACTCGCTAAATAAGAATAGGTACATCAAGGTGGTCTACACAGCTTGGATTCATGTGACCCTTTTTTGTCTTCTACTGGATGTAAATTTAGTCACTGATACCACAATTATGGATTGTGCCCTTGTGCTGACTGTTCCAGCTGCTTGCTGATGTCTTCTAATTAACCACCGTTTCTTTCATTGTAACTCAATTTACAAAGCGCTCCTGCAATCACCTGTCTTTTAAATTTAGACAATTGATAATGATATAAATAGGCAACCAAGCTAACCACATTTTCATGTAAATCTTGTGAGGTGGAATGATTTTCTGCTTCTCAATTGCTCCACAAGATTTATACGGAGGAAGTCATTATTCTGCGTACCTTTATTTACACAGGTTGACCAGATGTTGATTATTTAAAAAGGACAATGATAACATTTAGAATTGTGTCAATGTTTCTGTATTATATTTACTATCTATAATTTATATTTTTAAATGTCATTGTCTCCCCCATGTGCTGCTTTATGTTGTAATCTGTAACAGAAATGTACAATTGTGTGATGCTCTATAAACACAAAACATGAAACTTTGCATTCATAGCCCTGCCAAAATAGTGATATATGTGCATCATGTTTCTGTGTGACTACTGGGCGTCTAGAAGGTCACTGTGACCCAAAAATGACAGTCACTTTTAATTTGGTCCCAGCTCTGAAGAGAATGCACAGCTGTTTTGACGATGTTGCAAGACTCACCTTTAATTAGTAAGCGCTGGGAGTTGGGGGAAGCATTGACTCTAGTGCTTTCACCAAATCATGTTATCAGATGGTAATCTTAACCCCTTCAGAGGCCATGGAAAATGTTACCATTTCTAACTGGTCACTGTTCAAGTCAACATTTCTGGATTAGTAATCTACAACCAGCTGCAGCTCAGTACTAACAAGATCTTATTATTAAGTGATGTTTTCTCTTTTATTGGCTGGTCATATTAACTCTGCTAGCTCTGCCGTTCTTCAGCTTTATTCTTACAAACCAGTCTATTATAGAGGTACATACAAGCTGCATATTTGAGAACATCAGTTCTAGTGCACTGAAGATAAGAATGTAAGATTATGTTTTAGAATTATACACACATATCTATCTATCTATCTATTTCCCATTAGGCACGTGAGGCACGTGCCTAGGGGCGGCACATGTTTGGGGGCGGCACTTGGATGCCTGTGATGGTACTGTCAGCCCAAAGTGTACCAATAACTGCAAAATATCCACTGTACTGTACCGTATTCCATCTTAAATAGAGTGTAAATGGATGGGACATGCAGATACTGCCCCTGTAAACTGTCCTACTTAAAATATGTATCCATAATAAAAGAACGTCACGTTAGTGGCTTTTTTTAATAAATCCATTATATTGGCTATTATCAAATGAGGGCTTATAAGTAATCAATAAAAATAATATAATTAGACAGGGGGTGGCGTTATTGTTGTGCCTAGGGGCGCCGTCATCCCTAAATCCGCCCCTGGACGCAAGGTGTGTGTACGGTGTGAAGAGAGCAGAAGAGGAATAAGTATGGGGAGGTGGGAGAATGGGAAAGAGGAACAATGGGGCAGATGTATGAACCTGCGTTAAGAGCAAAAATGCACTTAACGCTGGTTAACTGGGGGGGATTACGTTTATCCTAATGTATTACTACCGCACCTAACGTGCGCTAGTGACAGCCCGCCGAGTTATGCTCGACGGGGCTGTCCCCTGCAATCCCCCCCAGGGATTAGCGGCCGGGGCGATGTATTAACAGCCTTCAAGACGTTAATTCGCCAGCTCAGGGCTAGCGTTGTCCTATCCCCCACTGTGGGGACAACGCTAGCCCTGCGTCTGGCTTGGGCTGCGCTGGAGATCTCGCGGTTTTAGCGAGATCTCGCGCATGCCCACAAATCCGGCCAGGGGGGGGGGGGGCGGCGAGTGCGCATGTGCGATGTGCGGGGCGGCAAGGGAGCCGATAAGGAAAGCCGTTCACGCTGGGGATAACGGCTCTCCTTATCGGCTTTGGGGGAGTTAATACATCTGCATATAACGTTTGCCCGCTTCTCCACGTTATGCTGGAGAAGCGGGACTCGTTATGTGTAAAACGTTATAGGCAGATTAATACATCTGCCCCATTGAGTTATGAGGGTGTTGTTGGAAATGGTTGAATAAGGATGTATAGATATGATAGATGGGGCACAGGGAGAAAAGGAGGGGGGACAGATACTCGGCAGAGAAAGGTGGGACAGCCAGATCTAGGCAGATCAATTGGAAAGCAACCAAATTCTGGGTAGAGAGGGGGTGGCAGCAAGATGCTGGCCAATGAAGAGAGAAGAGGTCTGATGCTGGGCAGAGAGAGGGAGAGGACAGATGCTGGACAGGGAGAGGGAGGAAATATCCTGGGCAGAGACAATGGGCAGATGCTGGGCAGGGAGAGGGAGGGGGGGCAGATGCTGGGCAGGGAGAGGGGGGGGCAGATGCTGGGCAGGGAGAGGGGGGGGGGGCAGATGCTGGGCAGAGAGAGAGGGAGGACAGATGCTGGGAAGAGAGAGGGGGTGGACAGATGGCCCTAATCTTTGCACAACTTTTGGTATACTTTATATAGAATAATTTATGTTTTGCAAATGAAGCTGAAGGTGGTCAGTACAGTCACACAGTAAGTCTGACAGCACATTTACACGGTTCTAACTTAATAACAACAAAATGAATATTGCGTTGGTCTATGGTGGCTGTGCCACTACCAATTCTTAAAGAACTGGTAACCCCATCGCCAAGGGGCCACGCCCGATAGCCATGCAATAACAGCCACGGGTGTGGGGGGGGAGGGGGAGTGGGTCTCTTTGTCTCAGGTTCCCAAGCCTGTATGTGGGTCTCTTTGTCTCAGATTCCCAAGCCTGTATGTGGGTCTCTTTGTCTTCGGTTCCCAAGCCTGTATGTGGGACTCTTTGTCTCAGATTCCCAAGCCTGTATGTGGGTCTCTTTGTCTCAGGTTCCCAAGCCTGTATGTGGGTCTCTTTGTCTCAGGTTCCCAAGCCTCTATGGGGGTCTCTTTGTCTTCGGTTCCCAAGCCTGTATGTGGGACTCTTTGTCTCAGATTCCCAAGCCTGTATGTGGGTCTCTTTGTCTCAGGTTCCTAAGCCTGTATGTGGGTCTCTTTGTCTTTGGTTCCCAAGCCTGTATGTGGGTCTCTTTGTCTCAGGTTCCCAAGCCTGTATGTGGGTCTCTTTGTCTCAGGTTCCCAAGCCTGTATGTGGGTCTCTTTGTCTCAGGTTCCTAAGCCTGTATGTGGGTCTCTTTGTCTCAGGTTCCTAAGCCTGCTTTATATTTACACTTCAATATAGATCACAGTTTGAAGTAAAACCCCACCCAAATCGAATTCTGTCTGCACATCCATCCACTGACCTTCTGTTTTACAGCACATATGGAAGCAATGTCAGAAACTGTATGTTTCTGAAGCACAGATTTATGCTATAGCACAGTATAGAACTTGTAAGTAGTATTGGATATATTATACAAGATGACCTTTGTTTTAGGCTTAGTGACTCGAATACTTACATGTATTACAGTACATAGGGCCTTATTCTAGTTCACTCTTTCTGACAAAATCCTTCATGTGCATTGCAGGTGGGGCAGATGTAACTGTAATTGTACAAATCGAGCGCCCCTCAGCCAGCGCCGGGAATCGACAGATATCCTTAGCTGGCGATCATCGATAGGTGTTCCATCTGACGGGGACGCCTGAGCATCTCACACGCGTCCCCGTCAACACATGGTGGCAGGGAGCGCTTTCCCTGCCTGTCGCAGCTTCAGGGAGATGGACAGGGATCAGGGGGAGTTGGGGCAGCTGTAGGGGGCATCAGGGCAGCTGCAGCGAGCAGCGGAGGGCTCCGTCAGAACAAGCCGTGCGAGCGTCTAGTGCGGCGGTGGTTGGCGATTCGATTGCCAGGAGCAGCTCTGTAGATTATCTGTATATATTGTAATTTTTAGAAAAATTATTAGAATAATATAATATATAAATTAATGCCAGTATATAAATTTAGGTTGATTTTCCCATATCTGAAATACTCAGGACCAATAGCATTTCCCATGCGTATTTTTTTCATTTTTTAAAATACATTTTGTGGGGGATTCGGCGGGGCCCGACAATTTTTTTTTTTTTTTGGGGGGGGGGTCCCGGAAATCTGCTCTGGGGGCTTGGCATGTGTTTTGGAGAATCTGGTGGGGGTTTGACGGGTGCTGCAAGGGGGTTCCGCAGTGTTTAGGTGCTTTAATTGCACTGCCTGATGAAGAAATGGCTGCAAATCCACTCCCTTGCCACTACTCATTAGCTACTGACATGAGTGGCATTATAATATCGCAATGCCCTAATGTATTCCGGTTTTATTGAAGAGGTGAACTTTCAAAACTTTAAATTGGAAACATGGGCGAATACAAAATGATAAGATACTGAGTCAGTTACCCAAACCTCTCTCTGCACATATTACATCTGCCCCCACCTGCAGTGCACATGGTTTTGCCCATTTTGAGAACAAATTTGTACTGCGATCAGATCTGAATCTGCGATCAGATCTGAATAAGGGCCTTGGAGTGATTTTCACCCAACCCAGCAATTTTCACAGTGGTGAACCACTTTCCATAGTATGAGACTATGGAAAGTGGTTTACTTGGCCTATAATACCAGCCGATGGCCAGCAGCAGCCGGCAATGATGTGGGAGCGAGCATCATCGTTCATGACTTATCGCCTGCCCATACACGCTAATTGATTTTTAGCTCAAAATACCTCAAACCTGCAAAATGGGAGCTACTTTGAGCTCAAATCGCCTAGTGTGTATGGGCCTTTATAGCTATTGGCAAAGTCTGTCACAGATCATCCCAGAGATCCCTGCACAACTCTATACACATGGCAACCACTTCACATTGGCTCAGTTTCTAGGAAAAGGTGATAAGCCACTTGACACATTTATTAAAAGTCCATGTAACTGAAATGGTGGTAACATCGAGGGTAACATATACAGATTTAATCTCTGATAAGAAAATAGATCAGCTCAATGTAACCATGAAATTAAATGGGATACAATCACAATGATACAATATCAATGTGGAAAGGAAGGATTTACTAACAAAGGCACTGGATAAAGGAATTAAAAAGAAACACATATTGTTATAGCAATATGGCAACGCTCAATAAAATAACAGTAGTAGCAGTGGCGAATTAACAGGAGGTAATCGCTTTAACCAGAGTAGGATTACAACCTCATGGGGCCCTAGGCAGGGTGTACACACACACACACACACACACACACAATAGATAGATAGATAGATAGATAGATAGATAGATAGATAGATAGATAGATAGATAGATAGATAGATAGATGCTAAAGAATAGGAGAAATAGATGAAGTTGTAGAAAATTTTGAATTTAAATTGAAATGTATTATAAGTAGCACAAAGGAAACTGAAGATCTTTTAATAGAGAATTCCAACAGGAAGTATGGATATTGACAAAAGGAATTTTATGGAAGGTAATTACATTTTTAGAGGATTCATTATTTAGGACAATGACAGATCAAATAATTCTGGTAGAAATAACACATTGATTGGCAGAGTTATTAAAAAAGATAGACAAATAGAAAAGGCCATGTCAATCCAAACAGCTAAGAGAGACATTGTTGTTCACTGTGTCCCTATCAGTGCATTTTGGGAGTTCTAGCTCAGGTAAAATGGCTTAAAAGAGGCCTGAAAATCGAATGAAACATGCCCTTTGTTATCTCTATCTCTACATATCAGTGTGGGATAGCAAAGACAGCAATAATCACTGTTCAATCTGTAAAAAAAAAAGAAATCAATACTATAATAGTTCAAATTCACTTGGGGAACACATCTCTTTCTGATGTTGTGTGATGCTGCTCACTTTGTAACTATGACTTAATAGCATTATGCTATCGATTGCTTTCTTCACAATACCTTAGCATGTATTTATTTATTTTACAATGGATTCATTTTGGGGATACCCCACTTGCCTGATTTGTTTTCTCACTCATTTATCAATTCATTATTCATCAGCTGAGATGCATTGCACTATAGTGTAAGATACTGTTGGAATGTTACATTAATGCTTGCATGGAAAGCACAAGCAGATAATATGATACAACGCTCTGATATTTATAGAACACGGACTGGCACTAGTGAACTAGTTCTTCTCCCCCCAACCTGCTGATCCTTGGACCCTGCTGGGTCTGACTCATGCCACAATAACCTAACATTGATCACATGTATCATATTCCCCTGTGGTTTGGATACCACTGACATATTGATTGCTCTGCTTCATCCTTTGAAAAATCATTAGAAACCGCCACATGCTGCCAAAATACTGAGAAACGTCAGGATGTATATATATATATATACATAGATTTTCTCAGGATAAATAGGTACAATGTTTGGCCTAGGGTGCTAACACACAAGTAAGGCTACATAAAATTGTCTATAAAGCAAAAGTAGAAATGTGAGGAGCCAACAGCCCTACTCTCTTGCAGGATGTAGTACAAAAAAGGTGGAATCTGCCTTCACCAGTGCCAGAATTCAAGGAAAAAATACCCTTCCCTTATATTTACCTTGATAAAGGAGCCGGCTTTGGGCTTGAAACGCGTTGGGGGAGGCGAGGCAGAGGAGCCGGCACTGGAGCTACTTGTCGGAGCACCGCTGATTTCTTTATGTGCCCAGGACACTATTGGTATCTGCATGCTCCTTTTGAACTATTTGCCTAAACAGTTCAATATCATCTGGTAATTACCTACAGCCCCTTCCCCCCATGCACTCGCCACTTTACTGTTAACATTGTGTATGTGCTTTGATGTAACAAACATTTGTATTTTTAACTTTGAAGATTTTTATGTGTGTTATGGTTTATTAAATTGTTATGCGCTATGAAATATTATGCTCTTTTTTGCATGTATCATGGCAAATCTGATTGAGGCATAAAAAGTGCATAGACGTTCAGTGCATATCTGTATCCAAAGGAACATAACATATGGGTAAATATAAGGGAAGTATTTTTTCCTTAAATTCTGGCGCTGGTGAAGGCAGATTCCACCTTTTTTGTACTAGATTTGATTATTCCAGGGTGCTGAAGAAACCCCCTTGGGATTTTTCTTTCCTAGCAGCCAGTGCACACTAGGGTGAACACTTCTTCTGTATTCGTCTTTCGCAGGGTGATCATGTCTCCAGCAGGCGCACCACTGAGAAAGAAGGCTGCCAGTGGTCATTTGCCATAGTGTTTCCTACACCCAATAAATAAGACATACAGAAAAATTTGGCAAAACCTTTGGTGCTGTGTATTTCACATAAACACAAGGGGGTTTAATAATATAAATTGACATAAAATAGAAAAGTAAAAATGCATTAATGGACAGCAGAATGATAAATAAACAATAAAAATACAGTAAATGACGGTATAGTCTTTAGTACACAAAGAGCATACGTATACGTTGTTTGAATAAAGAATCAGATGATACCAATGGATGTGTCATTAAGAATAATAAGCAGAGGAGTTCCAAATTCTTCCCAGCTTGACACTCACAAGTTTTTGATTAAAGTCTGCCCTTTTGGATATGCTGAATACCCCTTTCTAATGCGTTTCGAGCTTAAGAGCTCTTTTCAAGAGCTTGAACCGAGGACAGATGGATATGACTGGGAGCCTGATTCTGATTCAAGGTCAATGTTTTCCCAAATAAACAATGTTTATTCTATTACGCAGTACATAATAATCGTCCTGTGTAAGTGCCCTGATAGTCTTGCAACAGCAAGAAAAAGGGATTGACATCAGCTACTATTTGAGTGGTAACAGTGGTGGCAACTCAAACACAGAAATGCCACCGCATTTTCAGAGGGCCTGCTATACCGTACGCTGTAATAATTGCTCAGGCATTTCTTAATCCCATTCTGTGCAACCATAGGGTTACTCAGAAGTTCGATGATTGACCAATGGGTATCCGATAATTATGTCTTTATACAAATGTGGCCTATATGAGACACCAACCAAAGACATCTCATTGCAAATCCTGGCGGCTGCCATATTTTATGGAACACGCAAAGTTAAGGCACCTGAGAGTGTCTTAGTTTTTCGAATGATTTGGTCCCCGCACCCAAGGCTGCGAATAGATGTTTTGCATAAAACATCCATTCGCAGCCATGCAGGGAACTCGGCGAGCAATGCGGGGGCAGGTGGCTGTATGAGCGGTGGGTGGTGTTAAAAACTATTTGCAGTGCTACGTGTGAACTAGAATAAGGTCATAAGTTTCAAAAAGTAGTGATTAACTACAAGCCAACCAGCTTATATCTGTCATTTTTCCAAATGCAGCATGTCATAGGATAGTTAGGAGCTGATTGGATGGAACTTTATCACTCTCCACTGTATCATTTATTGAAGCTTAGTACTGTACATCTGACCCAGTGAGAGGCCAGCTACATATACCAGAAAGAAGTCACTCCATTGCAGAGTAACTGTTGTGTGGTTGTATAAAATGTGAAGCAAGTCTCCCTCCTTGTAATGCTATCGGAACAAGTATAAAGGCCCCCATACATTAGTGATGGATTATCACAATTTTATCAAGATACCCTGGGTCAGGTAATTGGGAAAACATACGCAACAAGTTCTCAGGGGTATACTGTATGTATGAAGCAGTGATAACGGAGGAGAAGTGATAAAGTGCCTGGTACTTTATCACTGGCCAATCAGCTCCTTACAATGCCCAGCATGTATGGACAGTGATGATGACAATCACCGCTGCGGGGAAAGCTGCTCAGTGCATACACACTGAGCGGCTTTCCTCCTGCCCGGTGCCGACGGAGGGGGAGGACGGCTTTGCATAGCGCAGAGTTATGCAAAGCTGTCCTCAACGCCACTAATCTGCTGGTATTACCAGCAGATGAGCGTCTTTACCGGCGATGTTGCAGGAGCGCGCAGCAGCGTTCACCGCTGGGCATACACACTGGGCGGTTTTCAGGTGAAAGCCGTTTAAACAGGCTGTTTTGAGCGGCTTTCAGCTCAAAGTCGCCCAGTGTGTATGGGCCATTAAGAGCTGATTGGCCGGTGATAACATACCAGGCATTTTATCACTTCTCCTCCCTTATCACTGCTTCATACATCTACCCCTCAGTTCCCTGATTGTAACCCCAAAAAAGGGATTTTTAACATGAAGAATTCTCTGATGGATCACCAATCATTGTTGCCCAAATTGGTTGTTTTCTATTTACAGTATTTACACATTTTTAGCTGTTGAACTAGCCTTGTTTAAATTGCATGCAAACACTGCATAGTGCTGCTCTCCCAGCTTTTATCTTGCATGGTAACAGATTGTTGTTTCTGTAGATCCATGTTTCTATGCAGCTCTCCTGCCTGTCTAACACACTGTAATGTATGATTTGCTAGTTTTTACCCTGCAGGCCGAGAGCAGGGAGATTAATGGCGTGAAGTCTCTGCATGGCACATAATTTGACATGCATACATAAAATAATAATTTTCCATTATTGGGAATATACAGTAGGTATAGGCAGACCTAGTGCTGGCAGGGGGAGTTGTGTCTCTATGGGCTGTTTCCATGTGGTTTGGTTGCATGGAACCTGCTTAAAAACGATGAACCAAAATTGTCCGCCACCTTGGATGAAACAGAGGTCCTTCTGGACCTTTACCGTCTGTCAGAAGAGCGCAGCGCTATAACGCTACCTGGAATTGTTGGATTACAGGAGCACTGGCATGCTGTGAACACATACCACCTGGAAATGATCATGTAACCCTCCTAGCAATGAGCATGAAACCCCTGGCAACAAACATGTAACCCATGGCAACAAGAATAGAACCCAATATAATCTTTGGCAACAAGCATGTAACCCCTGGCAATGACCATGTAACTCCTGGCAATGAGCAATAAACCCATGGCAACGAGCATGTAACCCCTGGCAATGAGCAAGAACCCTCTGGCACCGAGTGAACAAACCATGGCAATGAGCATGCAGGTAAAACATTTTTATAATTATTGTATGGGGGCACCAGAAACTTTATTTCAGGAGGGCGCAAAATTTCAAGTTATGCCACTGGTATAGGGTATGTTCAATATGCTTATATTGTTTGTACAACCACACCTACCACTGACATCAGATTGTATATAAGTCTTCTGAATGACCTATGCAGTAGGTAAAGGCCGGTAAAGGTAGTAGGTAAAGGTCCTGTGCGCATCGGACCCGATCAGGAGGTCAGACGTGCAGCATGTACGATCACATTTGACCTCCTGCAGCAAGCTCTCGATTGAGTGACCAGCGGGTGCAGCGGGGGGTGCCGGTGATGAAGCAGTGCGGGCGCGGTGGTGATCATAACAGTGGGGCGGGCGGCAGTAATCATTAGTGTGCAGCTGGCGGGCAGCAGCGGCAACTACAACTTTAAAATAATGTGTCAAATGACTGTCCAGCTTCTGATTGGCTGAGATAGAGCACTCTCAGCTAATCAGCGGCCGGCTGGAGGGAGGGCGCTGATTGGCTGAGAATGCTTTACCTCAGCCAATCAAAAGCTGGACAGTCATTTGACACATTATTTTAAAATTGTATTAGCCGCCACTGCCTGCCCGCTGTGGAGCTGCACACTGATGATCACCGCCGCCCGCCCCACTCTTCTGATCACCGCCAAAGCTGCACTGCTTCCTCACCGGCACCTCCCGCTGCACCCACCGGCCACTGATTTCATAGCCGCCACCCGCCCCCACTGCTCCTCACAGTAACCGCCGCTGCTCCTCACCTGTACCGCCGCTGCCCACCCCATTGATCCTCACTGCCCTGCAGCTCCACGTTTTTTTTGACATGTGATAAATCGCATGCGATTTATCACATGGAAAAAATGGCACATCAAGTGCCAAATTGTATGTGAGCCTCCTGGGGAGCTGCCGGGCGGCTTGCAGGAGAATTGGGTCCGGCCTAATGTATGGGGGGCCTAAGAGTCCTGTAATGAACCTTGATATAAAAATCCGGCCCTCTATGTGACAAATGGTTAACTTAGTAGATGGAAAGAAACCCTATATATTTTTGGGGTAGAAATGTACTTTATTTTCCACCTTAATAGATCATGGTTTATTGCTCATGGGCCTGGTGCTGAAGATGATCAAAGAGCTACTGAGAAGCAGAGATGTACTTGTGGGCTTGTTCCCCAAATCAGGCCTGGCCATCCTGTGGCTCTCCAGCTGTTGTGAAACAACAAATCCCAGCATTCCCTGTTAGAGTTTTAACATTCCCTAATAGCAAATCTGTAGAAGAAAATGCTGAGACTTGTAGTTTCAAAACAGCTGTAAAACCACATTGGCCCAGCCTTCCCTACAGCCTGAATGTCTTCCTCAATATGTAAAAGTAAAATATGGCATATTTTGGGTGGGATGCACTAATAGCAAAATAGAGTTAATGCCCGGATGCAGAGGGTAACACCAGCTTTTGCTGGCCTTACCCTATAGAAGCCTATGGGCTTTTCTCCTCATCCTTACTAAGAGGGATCTGATTGGATCCCTCCCAGCAGCCGCCGCTTCACTCATAAACCCGGAAGTCCAGTGACTGACGCTGATCATGAAGTGTAGCTCTTATCGGGAGACCTGTTCTACGGTAATAATCACATATGTTAGTACATAAGCAATTAGTAACAATGCTATGTCTGTTGGGATGTACTGCAGATGCTTAGTAAATCCTGCCTTTTGTGAGGATCCCTGGCCAACCTCAAGTCCTTCATTGGTCATATTAGGTAACATGAAAAGATTACGGGGCCTGATTCCCAAACAGGAGGCATGACCAGGAGTCATGGCATTACAGCCATTTTTTTACCACTCCTCAATAAACTCCTGGTATCAGAGTAAATTAAATGAGATAATTGAGAACTGCCCATAGTGTCCAAAGGGTGAATACATCTAGGGACTGATTTGGATCTGCTCGCTGGGCTCAAGTGTTCCTCCCAGCCATCCATGCCCCTTTGCAGGGCTGTGAAGAGATGTGTATGGGTACACATTCATTTGCAAGCGTCCGCACAGAGGAAAACGCATTCAATGGTTACTTACCATAGAATGATCTTTCTTCCTCTCCATGGTGACCGCAGCCGACATGTAACCCAGGAATCACTCAGTGGCTGCATGGATTTCAGCAATTTCATGGCTGGCACCGACACCCTGCCACTAGCAGGCAAAGGAACGCCTGCGTTTGGTCCTGCACTCCCAGCATTTCTATGGACACACCCATTAAAACGCCGGAGGTTCATCCTGGCACACACCCCATTGGTCAGTCAGGCTGCAAGTGCCTTGCAAACATATAAGTTTGGTGAAGGTGCTCACAACCAGGCCATGCACTTACTCATTACAGGAAATGCACATGCGCAGTGGCTAGGCCATCGGCCATCATCTGAATTCAGACCTGGACTGCATCGGCCCCTAGTCTCACATTTAATCAGCATGCGATCTATTGCCTCCTCTAAATAGTATCGTTTTTAAGATTGTAAAAGTTGTATTCCTGGATGGTTACTTCTGGCGATGGCTGTCATGATGCATCCCTCTTATTAAATAACGGTAATTGCTATACATAGAACATACAGAATGAAGTTTTGAAAGTATCTGAAAGGGTCTACCCATGTCTATACTACTACTTCAGGAATTGAATTAGCTGCAACACCAATAGGAAGTTGGCATGTGGTCCTATACAGCACAAACTGCTATAAAGAGGGATTCCTGGGTCATCAGTGTTTATGGGGTCTGTGATGTAATCCAGTGTTTCTTCCTGCTGAATGTCTTTTGCATCAGTAAAAATGAGGCATGGCCTTGAGTAGGGGGCATGGCCTCACAAGTAGGGGTGTGTCATTAGGGTCCAGACCCCTGTTTTTGTCACTCTGGGGATCCAGGATAGGCCCGCTCTGATGGCTTCTACACTGGGACTGGTGATGGGTGCTGCAGGTATTGTTACATTGGAGCACCTGGCTCCTGTCAATGACCAGGAGTCGGCCCTTTAATGCCACCTCTCAACGGGGAGTGCCTATACACTAAGGGCGGTGTTAATTGGTTTTTCACCAGCATTTCAGCTCGCTATGCCTGGGGGAGGTGAACTGACTGGCTGTGGAAGACACAGTGCTGCCAGTGGCTGGCGGTTTCCACCAAGCCTGACAGTCATTGGTCACCCTATTGGGTGGCCACCCTCATGGAAATGCCTTTGAGCTAGCCCTGTCAATGCACATCCCTAGGCTGACCCTGATTATAAGGACGGTGCATACAACCTATACCCCTTTCAGACCGCACTCTCAACCCAGATTATTGCTGTCACCAATCACAGTCTAGGTGCGGTGTGATGATGCACTGCTGCTCTGCTCCGCCCACGCAGTAAGCCGGGACGGACGCTGAGCGTACAGACCGCAAATGCTGGGTCGCTCCTGGTACAGACCTGTTTCCTAATCCCGTTTGCGACACTGCATTTGCAGTCTGAAAGGGGGACTACTGTACTTGCCAGACTTCACTAAAATCCCTAATGTAGTGAAAAGTAGCAGTTGCCCAAGGCAACCAATAACTAAAATTTAAATGCTAGTTAATTTATATTTAGAAGCTGATTGGTTGCTTTTGACATGTTCTCCACTTTATCTCTTTACAAAGCTGGATAACTTTTTTTTCCAAGGTTGCTGTACTGTATATGCAATATGATTGTGTCATGCTGCTATATAGCTGTCCAGGAGCCCCAGCAGGACAATATAGTAAGAGTCATATCGGTAATCTATGGAAAGTATCATTCCATAAAGAATTGAGACTCAATCAATACATAACACATTAATTGTGTTCAAATATAAAAAAAGTTTATTGTGATAATTTCATTTCTCACTCATCACAGGGACTGGCTCCAATCAGACCCATTCATTTTCTTTCCCCTTAAAACAATAGGCGATTTTTGTACGAAATCTCCACATCCTCTGCTGCACATCGTTCACCTCCGATGTTGCAATTCACTGACATCTCTGACTGCAACTGCTGTTGCTAATGTGATTTCCAGTCTGTTGAATGACAACCAAGATCTTGTGATTGCTGTACTGTCCAGGGGAATCCTGAATGTGTGATGATACCTTAACCCCTTCACGACATTTGACGTATATATACGTCATGGCCGGGAAGTACTTCCCGACACATGACGTATATATACGTCATGACTTTAAACTGTCACTGCGTCTCGAGACGCAGTGACAGAGGGACGATGTCTGCTGTCCCTGACAGCAGACATGTCCCTGCATGCCCAGGGGGGGCTGCGATGTCGCCCCCCCGTCGGCGATCGCTGTGATTGGCTGTTCAGTGTGAACAGCCATTCACAGCGTTTTCCTGTGTTACCAGCGAATCAGACGCTTGGTAACACAGGTGTCAATCACCGCCGGGCGTCAGGGGGCATGAGGGGGTCATCGGTGACGATGACACCTCACCCCACCCTCACCCCACCTGCCCCCAAGGCTGTGATTGGTCCGTGGGACCCACGGACCAATCACAGCCAAGGCGCGACATTTAAACTAACGGTGACTGCGCTGCAGACGCCATTCCGGTCTGGAATAGCGTGCAGAACGGTCACCGTGCCTGTCTGCCGTGAATACCGACCTGATCCTTGCTAATACTTACCTGATCCTTGCAAATACCTTACCTGATCACCTGCTCACTGCTTGTAGCGTGCTGGACGCTTCCTGGATCTGACTTCCTGAGACTTCCTGCTGCTGCTGCAGTGTGATAGAGAGATAGAGAGAGAGAGATAGAGAGAGATAGAGAGATAGTGACAGAGAGAGCTATATTTTGTGTCTGCTACCCCCCCTTTTTGGGGGTGCAGGGGTTTTTTATATATAAATAACTGTCGCTGCTGCTGCAGTGTCATAGTGATAGATAGTGATAGATAGTGAGAGATAGTGATAGATAGTAATAGATAGTGAGAGATAGAGAGATTTGTGTCTGCTACCCCCCTTTTTTGGGGGTGCAGGTTTTTTTTTTATATATATAACTGTCAGTGCTGCTGCTGCAGTGTCATAGTGATAGATAGTGATAGATAGTGAGAGATAGAGAGATAGAGAGAGATAGTGACAGAGAGTGATAGAGAGTGTATATTTTGTGTCTGCTACCCCCCCTTTTTGGGGGTGCAGTTTTTTTTTTATACATATAACTGTCAGTGCTGCTGCTGCAGTGTGATAGATAGTGATAGATAGTGATAGATAGTGAGAGATAGAGAGAGATAGTGACAGAGAGTGATAGAGAGTGTATATTTTGTGTCTGCTACCCCCGCCTTTTGTGCTGATCACTATATCTGAGGTGATCAGCAACTTTTTGGGGGTGCAGAGGTTTTTTTTTTTTATATATACCTGTCAGTTGCTGCCAGTTGCACCAAAGGTTGTGCACCTGCTGCCCCTCACTGGTAATCAGTGTCGCATCACTGATCACCTTTTTTTTTTTTTTGTGGGTGCTGTGTGGTCTTTTTTTAATTTTTTTTTACACACACTGTGATTTTGTGGGTGTCCTGTGGCCACTGTGCGCTGATCAGTGACGTACATCACTGATCAGCTTTTTCGGCACAGGGTTGATCTATTTTTTTTTTTTTTGATCAAATTCCTGTTGCCTTTGAGCGCTGTTCAGTGACAGACGTTACTGACCAACATCTGTGCTCAATTTTTGGTGCAGGACCTTTTTTTTTGTTTTTTTAACCCCTTCATTTTTTTTTTTTTTAACCCCTTCAATTTTTTTTTTTTTAACCCCTTCATTTTTTTTTTTTGTATAAAGTATTTTTTTTGTTCTGCACTACATACACACAACACACTACATACCCCCCGGGTTGAAATAAAGTTTGTACCCCCCCCTACACTATACACGTGTTGAAACATTTCACTACCAGTAACACAAAAATAAAAATGGCATCCCAAATGTCCTCCCAAATGTCCTCCCAAATGTCATCCCAGTCATCCAGAAGAATGTATTCAGTGGAGGAGGCATATGCCATGCTTGCCTCTGATTCTGACACAGCCAGTGAGGCAAGCGGGGAATTTGAAGGATTCGTCTTAAGCTCCTCTTCCTCCTCTGGTGATGAGGGACCCCCTCAAAGACGCCCCCGTAGAGCAGCTGAGACCCCCCCCCAATAATTGATCTCGTATGGACCCCACCACCAGACAATTTTGAGCCCCAGGTTCCTGAGTTTTTGGCCATGCCAGGAATCCAATTTGATTCCACAGGTCTCAGAGAAATTGACTTTTTCAAATTATTTTTCTCTGATGATTTTATAAATTTAATGGTGGACCAAACTAATTTATATGCCCAGCAGTTTATTGCTCAAAACCCCACGTCATCATTTGCTAGGTGGACCCCTGTAGATGCAGTAGAGATGATGACGTTTTGGGGTCTGGTGTTTCATATGGGCATAGTAAAAAAGCCACAAATTAGGCAATATTGGAGTACAGATGTTCTGTACAGCACCCCATTTTATCGTATGGCCATGACTCGGACTCGTTTTGAGGCAATCCATAAATTTATACATTACACCGATAATGCACAGTGCCCACCCAGAGATGATCCCACCTTTGACCGGCTATTCAAAGTCAGGCCGGTCATTGATCATTTCAGTGCCAAATTTGCAGAGCTATACATCCCTGAAAAATGTATTTGTATTGACGAGTCCCTTATACATTTTAAAGGAAGGGTTAAATTCCGCCAGTACCTTCCCAGTAAGAGGGCAAGGTATGGCATAAAAATGTATAAGCTGTGTGAAAGCACCACAGGGTACACCCACAAGTTTAGGGTATATGAAGGGAAGGATTCAAGAATTGAACCGCCAGAATGCCCCCCCTCCCTCGTAGGTGTTAGTGGCAAAATTGTCTGGGATTTAATGCACCCCTTCCTGGATAAGGGTTATCACCTCTATGTGGATAACTTTTACACCAGCATCCCCCTGTTTAAGGCCCTTGGTTCAAGAGGTACAGCAGCTTGCGGTACTGTGCGCAAGAACCAAAGAGGCCTCCCCAAAACGCACATTGCCCAAGTAATGAGAAGGGGTGAAAGCAGGGGAATATGCACCGAAAATATGTTGTTGGTCAAATATAAGAACAAGAGGGATGTCCTTATACTGACAACAATTCATGGAGACAGTACCACCTCCATCCCTGTACGAGGTACCAGTACCCACACCTCAAAACCAAATTGTATCCTAGATTACAATAAGTACATGGGCGGAGTGGATCTTTCAGATCAGGTACTGAAGCCGTACAGTGCCCTGCGGAAAACAAATATCTGGTACAAGAAGCTGGCCGTGTATATCATCCAGATGGCACTGTATAACGCTTACGTGCTATTCCGTTCTACCGGCCAGAGGGGGACATTTATGCACTTTCAAGAGGAAGTCATAAAGGGCCTAATATTTGGGAACCAGCAGGCAGAGGGCCCCAGTACTTCTAGTACTGGGCCCCGTATTGTACCAGGGCAGCATTTTCCCAACGAAATCCCCTCCACTGCAAGAAAGGGCAGGACACAAAAAAGGTGCAAAGTTTGCTATAAAAAGGGAATAAGAAAGGAAACTATTTTCCACTGTGAAACTTGCCCCGACAAACCCGGCCTATGTATAAAGGAGTGTTTCAAAATATACCACACATCGATGGATTATTAGGTTCATCATTTCACCGTGCATCGGGGGTCTTGCTAATGCCACATAGCACCCACCATTCATTCCACCAGAATCTGAGCTGCAAAATCCAAAAATCACTCCTTCCCTTCTGAGTCCTGCCATGCACCCAACTGGTATTTTTTGGTCACATGTGAGGCATTGCCGTACTCTGGAGAAATGGGGGCACAGATTTTGGGGTGCTTTGTCTCCTTCATTCCTTGTGAAAATGAAAAATTTTGAGCCAGAAGTACATTTTTGTGTAAAAAAATGTAATTTTTCATTTTCACAGCCCAGTTGTACCAAAATTGGTGAAACCCCTGGGGGTTTGAAATGTACACTATACCCCTAGATGAATTCCCTGAGGGGTGTAGTTTGCAAAATGGGGTGACTTGTGGGGGGGTTCCACTGTATTGGTAATGCAACATAGCACCCACCATTCATTCCACCAAAATCTGTGCTGCCAAATCCAAAAATCACTCCTTCCCTTCTGAGTCCTGCCATGCGCCCAACTGGTATTTTTTGGTCACATGTGAGGCATTGCCGTACTCGGGAGAAATTGGGGCACAGATTTTGGGGTGCTTTGTCTCCTTCATTCCTTGTGAAAATGAAAAATTTTTAGCCAGAACTGCATTTTTGTGTAAAAAAATGTAATTTTTCATTTTCACAGCCCAGTTGTACCAAAATTGGTGAAACCCCTGGGGGTTTGAAATGTACACTATACCCCTAGATGAATTCCCTGAGGGGTGTAGTTTGCAAAATGGGGTCACTTGTGGGGGGGTTCCACTGTATTGGTAATGCAACATAGCACCCACCATTCATTCCACCAAAATCTGTGCTGCCAAATCCAAAAATCACTCCTTCCCTTCTGAGTCCTGCCATGCGCCCAACTGGTATTTTTTGGTCACATGTGAGGCATTGCCGTACTCGGGAGAAATTGGGGCACAGATTTTGGGGTGCTTTGTCTCCTTCATTCCTTGTGAAAATGAAAAATTTTGAGCCAGAACTGCATTTTTGTGTAAAAAAATGTAATTTTTCATTTTCACTGCCCGGTTGTATCAAAATTGGTGAAACCCCTGGGGGTTTGAAATGTACACTATACCCCTAGATGAATTCCCTGAGGGGTGTACTTTGCAAAATGGGGTGACTTGTGGGGGGGTTCCACTGTATTGGTGCTTTGGGAGTCTTGCTAATGCAACATGGCACCCACCATTCATTCCACCAAAATCTGTGCTGCCAAATCCAAAAATCACTCCTTCCCTTCTGAGTCCTGCCATGCGCCCCACTGGTATTTTTTGGTCACATGTGAGGCATTGCCGTACTCGGGAGAAATTGGGGCACAGATTTTGGGGTGCTTTGTCTCCTTCATTCCTTGTGAAAATGAAAAATTTTGAGCCAGAACTGCATGTTTGTGTAAAAAAATGTAATTTTCCATTTTCACATCCCAGTTGTACCAAAATTGGTGAAACCCCTGGGGGTTTGAAATGTACACTATACCCCTAGATGAATTCCCTGAGGGGTGTACTTTGCAAAATGGGGTGACTTGTGGGGGGGTTCCACTGTATTGGTGCTTTGGGAGTCTTGCTAATGCAACATGGCACCCACCATTCATTCCACCAAAATCTGTGCTGCCAAATCCAAAAATCACTCCTTCCCTTCTGAGTCCTGCCATGCGCCCCACTGGTATTTTTTGGTCACATGTGAGGCATTGCCGTACTCGGGAGAAACTGGGGCACAGATTTTGGGGTGCTTTGTCTCCTTCATTCCTTGTGAAAATGAAAAATTTTGAGCCAGAACTGCATGTTTGTGTAAAAAAATGTAATTTTCCATTTTCACATCCCAGTTGTACCAAAATTGGTGAAACCCCTGGGGGTTTGAAATGTACACTATACCCCTAGATGAATTCCCTGAGGGGTGTACTTTGCAAAATGGGGTGACTTGTGGGGGGGTTCCACTGTATTGGTGCTTTGGGAGTCTTGCTAATGCAACATGGCACCCACCATTCATTCCACCAAAATCTGTGCTGCCAAATCCAAAAATCACTCCTTCCCTTCTGAGTCCTGCCATGCGCCCCACTGGTATTTTTTGGTCACATGTGAGGCATTGCCGTACTCGGGAGAAACTGGGGCACAGATTTTGGGGTGCTTTGTCTCCTTCATTCCTTGTGAAAATGAAAAATTTTGAGCCAGAACTGCATGTTTGTGTAAAAAAATGTAATTTTCCATTTTCACATCCCAGTTGTACCAAAATTGGTGAAACCCCTGGGGGTTTGAAATGTACACTATACCCCTAGATGAATTCCCTGAGGGGTGTACTTTGCAAAATGGGGTGACTTGTGGGGGGGTTCCACTGTATTGGTGCTTTGGGAGTCTTGCTAATGCAACATGGCACCCACCATTCATTCCACCAAAATCTGTGCTGCCAAATCCAAAAATCACTCCTTCCCTTCTGAGTCCTGCCATGCGCCCCACTGGTATTTTTTGGTCACATGTGAGGCATTGCCGTACTCGGGAGAAACTGGGGCACAGATTTTGGGGTGCTTTGTCTCCTTCATTCCTTGTGAAAATGAAAAATTTTGAGCCAGAACTGCATGTTTGTGTAAAAAAATGTAATTTTCCATTTTCACATCCCAGTTGTACCAAAATTGGTGAAACCCCTGGGGGTTTGAAATGTACACTATACCCCTAGATGAATTCCCTGAGGGGTGTACTTTGCAAAATGGGGTGACTTGTGGGGGGGTTCCACTGTATTGGTGCTTTGGGAGTCTTGCTAATGCAACATGGCACCCACCATTCATTCCACCAAAATCTGTGCTGCCAAATCCAAAAATCACTCCTTCCCTTCTGAGTCCTGCCATGCGCCCCACTGGTATTTTTTGGTCACATGTGAGGCATTGCCGTACTCGGGAGAAACTGGGGCACAGATTTTGGGGTGCTTTGTCTCCTTCATTCCTTGTGAAAATGAAAAATTTTGAGCCAGAACTGCATGTTTGTGTAAAAAAATGTAATTTTCCATTTTCACATCCCAGTTGTACCAAAATTGGTGAAACCCCTGGGGGTTTGAAATGTACACTATACCCCTAGATGAATTCCCTGAGGGGTGTACTTTGCAAAATGGGGTGACTTGTGGGGGGGTTCCACTGTATTGGTGCTTTGGGAGTCTTGCTAATGCAACATGGCACCCACCATTCATTCCACCAAAATCTGTGCTGCCAAATCCAAAAATCACTCCTTCCCTTCTGAGTCCTGCTATGCGCCCCACTGGTATTTTTTGGTCACATGTGAGGCATTGCCGTACTCGGGAGAAATTGGGGCACAGATTTTGGGGTGCTTTGTCTCCTTCATTCCTTGTGAAAATGAAAAATTTTGAGCCAGAACTGCATGTTTGTGTAAAAAAATGTAATTTTCCATTTTCACATCCCAGTTGTACCAAAATTGGTGAAACCCCTGGGGGTTTGAAATGTACACTATACCCCTAGATGAATTCCCTGAGGGGTGTAGATTGCAAAATGGGGTGACTTGTGGGGAAGGTTCCTAACTTTTAGCACTTATGGTGCCTAGAAACCTACATGGTGCCTAAAAAAAATCTCATAAAAAGGAGGCTCCAAAATCAAGTAGGTGCTCCTTCTATTATGAAGCCTGTGGTTTGGTCAACGTGCACACTAGGGCCACATATAGGATATTTTTGAAAACACAAGAATTAGGGGAATCAATTTTTTGTCACATTTCTCTAGTAAAATCTACTGTATTTGTTAGAAAAATGTATTAAAATTGAAACTCTGCAAAAAAAAAGAAATTTTGAAATTTCACCTACACTTTGTTTTAATTCCTGTGAAACACCTAAAGGGTTAACAAACTTCCAAAATGCTGTTTTGAATACTGTGAGGGGTGCAGTTTTTGAAATGGCATCATTTATGGGGGTGTCTCACATACAAGTCCCTCAAAGTCACATCAGAACTGAACTGGTCCCTAAAAAAATCAGTGTTTGAAATTTTCTTGAAAATTTGAGAATTTGCTAGTCATATTTGAAGCCTCCTAGTGTCCAAAAAAATGAAAAGGGGGTTGAAATAATGATGGCAACATAAAGTAGACATATGGTCTATGTTAGTTATTAACTATTTTGAGTGGTATGATTATTTGTCTCACAAGCAGAAAATTTAACATTTTGCATATTGCTAAATTTTCCATTTTTTCACGATATTTTGGTATTTTTCACAAAAAAACACAGACTGTATCGACCAAAATTTACCACTAACTTGAAGTACAATGTGTCACGAGAAAACAATCTCAAAATCACTGGGATAAGTAAAAGCAAAAAAAAATTATCCCCACTTAAGTGAGACATGTCAGATTTGAAAAAAAGGGCTCTGTCATGAAGGCACAAACTGGCTCTGTCATGAAGGGGTTAAGCGACAATATAAAGCACTTCGAACCCGCATGGCTGGTATAAGGAGTTTTAAGTGCAAGATGCCACAGAATTTTCAAAAAGTAAAGAAGTTCGTCATTTTTGTGCACATACATGGTGGAGAAATGTATTTTACAGGGGTAAAAAGACCTCTTCAAAATGTTCGGGTCACTTTAATGTAACTGCCAGTTGAGGACCTGTGAGGCATCTATTTCTCAAACTAGAGACTCTAATGTACAGTACTTGTCTTCTTGCTCAGTTGTGCACCGGGGCCTCCCACTTATCTATCTACTCTGGTTAGAGCCTGTTTGTGCTGTTCTCTGAAGGGAGTAGTACTGTGCTTTTCTCTGAAGGGAGTTGTAGGAAATGTTAATTTTCTTGCCATTTTCTCACATGTAATAGTCTTAATTTCTAAGAACAAAAATAGACTGTTGAGTTTCACAAGAAAGTTCTATTTTTCTGGGCATTTTGAGAGTATAATTGAACCCACAAATGTGATGCCAGTTTTATAGCTTCTCTTATGAGCAAACCTGTTTTCAGCTGTGCTAACATAATTGCACAAGGGTTTTCTAATCATCCATTTGTCTTCTAACGTGATTAGCAAAAACAATGTGCCATTAGAACACTGGAGTGATGGTTGCTGCAAATGGGCCTCTAAACACCTATGGAGATATTTGGTACTTGTTTCCTAGCACGGCGCCCGTCGTAGGTGATCGCATACCTTAAGTTAAGGTAACTTAAGGTATGCGATGGACGCGATATTTGGCTATTTTTAGCCTTTATTGCCGGCACTGAGAAAATCGCGTTGATCGCGTCCATCGCATGCCATTAAAATGGCATGCGATGCAACCGACGCAATTTTACATAGGGAACAATGTTAATGGGCCAATGGACCAGATTTTTGATTGTATAGGCACCCTAATGGGTAATTTGTATGTTCAATGCCCCCCCCCCCATTGTTAACGGCAACCGACGATTAACGCCAACCTAAAGCGTGGCGAGCGTAGCGAGCCCGTGAGGGGCGGGGGTATGTGTCCTACGACCTTTTCATACCCCCACTATCCACGTCGGCGTGGAGTTGATTTGATATAGTGTGGCGAGCACAGCGGGCCACCGAGCCCGAAGCGTGGCGAGCGCAGCGAGCCCCTAGAGGGGACGCGTAATATATGTAAAGTAATGCGCGTCCCCTTGTGGGGCTCGCTGCGCTCGCCACGCTTCGGGCTCGGTGGGTCGCTCGCCACACTATATAAAATCAACTCCACGCCGACGTGGATAGTGGGGGTATGAAAAGGTCGGAGGACGCGTACCGCCGCCCCTCGCGGGCTCGCTCGCCACGCTTCAGGTTGGCGTTGATCGTGGGGTGGCGTTAACAATGGGGGAGCATTTCACCCATGAGGTGGGTATACAATAACAATTGTAGTCTGGGGGCCATTTTAAAATCGGGTCTCAGGGACCATTTTAAAGTGATTACAATGTAAAAAATCGCGTCAATCGCGTCGATCGCATCGCATGCGATTTTGTTGCATGCGATGGACGCGATTTTTTGGGTCCCGATGGATGCAATTAAAATCGCTGGCGCCGTGCTAGGAAAAAAGTACCAGATATTCCTTTAAAAACAGACCTTTGCAGCTAGTATAGTCATTTACCAAATTAGCAATGTACTGTATAGAGTGTATTTCTGATTAAGTTAATGTTCTCTTCATTGAAAAAAACTGCTTTTCTTTTAAAAAAAAATAAGGACATTTCTAAGTGACCCCAAACTTTTGAACGGTAGTGTACATCCAAATCTACATTGCATCAGGCCCATAATGTTAAACATTTATAAAATGAAGATTGAATTTTCTTGCATTATTGTGATCATGCGTATCTTTTCTGCTTTTTTTTACATTAAATAACAGATCAGTGTCTAAAAGTGCATGACGAATCAAAAAGAAATAACATCTACCATATTAATATAATGCAATCCATCAAATAAAATAAAACATATAATTTTGGTTGAATATTAGGCTACAAAGGCTGCTATTACATATAAAAAAATACCCGTGCAATAAAACATACAGAATACAATTGATCAGAAATATGTTGGACAAGAATAATAATAAAAAAAAGAAATAGATTTCTTCTCCAGAGTATTGTAACAATACTATGGTGCAAAGTGTATCAGTATTCAACCTGACAGAGTCCACCAAATGTTGCTATAGCAACTACCTTTACTGCATTCAACCAGGCACTTGCAGGGACATGGGTTAAGCAGGGGCTGTAGCAAAAAGTAGCTGAATACGTAACTCACAAATATATATTCAACCCATACCCAAGGCAAATGCATTTTTTTCCCCTGGCTTACTTTACAAATAGCATGCTATTTTTCTGGAGTGTACGGTACGCGTTCCTGATGTGGCTGGATAAACAATCTTTGCTTTATGGCATTTTTATTTTGTCGGATATGGATGGAAAATGGTCTCCTAAACAGGCTGAGAAATGGGTGACAGGCCGGGTGAGGGGGGTGAGGGAAATTGGGAACAATTAGCATAGAGATGAAACAGGTTGGCAGTTGTTGAGGAGCTGGTCATATCTTTTGCTGACAAGGACAAACAGATGGGGAAGATTTGCTGTGCTCTGCATTTCTACTCCAGTAAAGATCTACAAATGATGTTTGGTCATATACAGTAAAAGATCTACGCATACACGAAGCTAATCTGTAACCAATGTTGTCACCAAGCAGACCCTTTGCAGACCTTGAAACTCCTGCAAGGAATGAAGTGTAATTTCCAATCTCATGATATGTAATTTATAAGTGTTAGGTCAAGAGTGGGAAAAATTAATGAAAAATGAAATTGCGGGAAGCTGTGGGTGACCCCGAAGAGTACAGGTTCTTCCGTATTTCGGACTACTGTGGTGTCACTTCTGCAAGTAATATTTTGACATACTAGCATGGTGTGTAACAGGTCACATACTCAGCACTTAATCGCAAACGCTCTAGGAGCAGAGTAAAGCCAACTTAGAGATGACATATAAATCTATCGCAGTGTAGTTTATTTACCCGTTTTCATTTCCTCATAAGTCAAATACACATTTAATCAGCAGACAACATAACTACATATTGGAGCTAGCAGACCTATTTCCTTTGTGAGAAATACCGTCATGCTGGATAGTGACAAAGTTAGAAGATATTGAAGAACCTGTGGCTTTCCAGCTGTTACTGGAACATATTTTATTCGTTTTATGACACTTAGCTGCCACCCTCCCCCAACGCATCTGTGTTAATGGAATAATTCTACTTTGCTTGTAATTAAAAATGATTCATGTTTTTTTTTGTGCTGGGAGCCAACCATAAGATGGTGAAGCAGAGACAGCCCCTGTTACTATTACCCATGATCTCTAATCGCGGGTAACAGCTTCACTTGTTAGCCCCAATAAGTGCCACCACTTATCAAGGATTTTGTTGGTCTGCCTCAGGCAGGCAAAAGCAAAATCCCTGCAAGACAGTATAGTTTTTGTCAAAAAGACACAGGTTTCACCGAACTGTGTTTTCGCCGAGAAACCTTTTATCAGGCAATCAAAACCAAAAAGTGGCGAAACATTGTGAAAATTTGCGAAAAACTTTAGTTTTTCCCTTCCCAATGTTTTAACAAAGGTAATCAAATCCCCCCTAAACCTGTTATTATGTGGCTTATATTCAGATCTAGTGGAGCTAGATGCTGATTCAGATATGCATGCGCAGTTCCGAATTCAGCCACTGTCCGATGGTGGGGCTACTGTACATGCGCATTGTCGGTAATGCACATGTGCAGGGCCCGGCTGTGAGCACCTTCAGCAAGTTTTTCCCTTGCCAAGGAGTACGCAGCCTGACTAACTGGCATGGGGGTATGCCGGGACGGATCCCCGTTGTTTTGTGGGTGCGCCCAAAAAAAAGGTGGGTGCCCCCATGGACACGCTAGGAGTGCCCAGCCAGAGGCAGGCGCATAATGGCATCTGCCAGAACTCGCTTAAATCCGGCTGTGAGCACCGGGGAGTGGAGGAAAGATCATTAGATGGTAACCATTGAATGATTTTTCTTTTGTGTGTGCACTAGCGAACAGATGTGTATCCGTACACATCTGTTCACAGCCCTGCACAGGGGCACGGATGGTGGGGGGCCGCGTGCGATTGGTGGGGTGGTGTTAACTTGCTCGCTGGGCTCTGAACACACCCAGCCCAGTGAGCAGCTTTGATTTAGGCCCCTAGTCCCATGATGCCCTGCAATACTTCCATTACAGCAATCTGTATTGTGTAATATGAACTTCACTCGCAGCTCTCCCATACTCAAAATCTCAGTAACCATCTTTATCCGTATATTCATCTCCATCATTGGCCACAAGCCTCTAGTAGTATGTTGATTGAGTCCTCGCTACTTATATTTAAGCTGTGATGTGTATTGAACTGTGGTGCTCTTTATTTACCTGTAGTTTTGTCTCCCTGTACTGTTCCTCTGTACGGCGCTGCGAAACACTTGTGGCACCTTATAAATAAAATGATAAAAACAATAATACTTGTAAGATCAAACAAAAACAAATGTCATTAGGAAATAGTTGACAAATCCAGTTCTTAAGCAAAGATTTAGGCTGCAGAACTATTGCAAACTATTTTTATTAAGGTAATGACATCATGAATGAATGGGACAGTGTCCAGTTTCTGGTCTTGTGTCCTAGTTTTTAATAGCTAGAGGACTCCAGCATAGAAAGCAGTATCTCTCAGAGAATTGGTGCATGCCTCTTTATCAGGATTCTCTTTCTGCAAAGAGATGTTGTCTCTCCCGAGAGATTCGCACACATGCTGCCGTCCCATTAAATGATTTACACTTGGGCCAGTAATCTCCATACGGTGCAATAAATCTCATTAAAAAGTAATACAACTGCAACGCATAATTGGTTCCAAATGAGCAAGTGCATCGAACTGACGGCTTTCTCCTTAGGATGTTCCCAAGCACCTGCATCACATCAGCTTAGAGATTTGACTCCTTGCTACAGAAGACAGGTGCGGTGTCATTGTGCTGAATCTCATTCTGTGTGAGCACCATTCCACACTGATGTTACTTGCAACACTTAAGGACATTGTCACCTCAAAACAGTTTTTCCCTAATCGGCCCTGATATAGGACAAATTGTTTCCTAGATGTTGTTTTATGTTATCTCTGAACAGACTGGTTGCTACTGTGTGTTGTGAGATAATTATCGTACAGTAATAAGACTGACTGGAGGATTTTAGGGAGGATTATGGGATTTTGGAATAGAGTTAAAAACAATAAAGCTGTAGTACTAAGCTGATTAAGTAGCACTTCTATAGAAGCTATGGAAGGCAAGCAATGTGAAAATTATTACTCAACTATTTTAAAGTTTAGAGCAGCGGTTCTCAAATTGTGGGTCCTGGCCCCAAAGTGGGTCCCATCTACCTCAGCATGGGTTCATGACTCTATGTTGCTGATCATCAGGCTAATGTGTCTGTGGAGGGCGCACAGGGTATAACTCATAAAGTAAACACCCACTGCTTTCCTCTTCCATCCCCCTGTCACCCTTTTCCATCCCCCCATTACCCACTGCCTCCCTGTCACAATAGCGGTCTCTTCACTGATCACACGTGGCGGCCATTCAGTAGTAACTTGCTGAGGCCCTGTAATAATTATCATTGTCCGACGGGGTCCCAGAGCAAAATAGTTTGAGATCCCCTGGTTTAGAGTAAACATTTTCCAGAGTTTATATGTACAGTACACTTTAATGTGTTAATATGTACACTTTAATATGTACACTTTAATATGTTTAATATGTACACTTTAATGTACAGTATTACTAGGCAGTCTGACTCACATGTGTTTGGCGAAAGAACACTGATACCCCCTTTTATACCCCATTCACATCACATTTCTAACCCGGGATATTGCTAGTTTGCAAATAAGCTATGCAACTATAACCTTGGTCATCCCCAGGTCTTCCAGCACCGTGTGAGAATTTTTGGCCCCCATTTAACAATTATAGATAATAAATCCATGGCAGGCTAGATGTATAGTATATTGTCTGATAGCTGCAGTGTCCAGTACCTTTCTATCTCTCAAGAACACGGAAAGAAAAACGTCTGATAATTGAGGCCTGATATTCTGCGGTCTGCTATATGGTTTAGTCTGCGGGGGTGCAGTCCAAAATAACCAAGGGTATAAACTTATGTGAGAAAAAGGGAAGGGTTGCAATGCTGGACGCACACCTATATTTCTTATGGTGTTCAATTCATAATTGGGTTTATATTTTACTTTTATTTAATTTGGTTAAAAGGTGGTCTTGAGGTGCCCACACACACTACGCTTTGTACAGCATGCGTTCTGTACTAGATCGCATCTAGTTCAAATCACATGTGATGCACTACAACAGCGTGCAATTTGAACTAGATGCGATGCAATCCCATATAGAAAGTATGGTATAGTTTTTTCTACTTGCTCCAGCACATTGCATTGCAAGTCAAAAGAAACACGGTGCGATGTGATCTACAGGCAATGCATTTTGAAAAGTTAAAACGCATGCGATCATCACACCGTGTGTGGGCATCATTACACTCTGGACCTTATTTAGGTCCGTTCGCAACTGTCATTCGTTCGCACAGGACCAATGTTTTGTTACTGTGCATGCACATTTCAGCGCATGCGCATATGCAGGGTATGTGCACCCACTGCGAATACACGGATCGCTGGGTGCACGCGGGCAGGGGGGCAGAGTGGGGCGTTGGGCGGCTCCATTTGCATATGTGAACGCCCAGCATTTTATGGGTGTTCTCATGAGAACAATGGGCGTTCTCATGCTAATGAGGCCATGACGCAGCCGACTGGGGGTGGGCAGCTGACATCACCGGATGTCAGCTGCCCTCCCATTTCCTTCAGAACATCCACACATATCTAAGAGTGCCTCAGACCAGTCTTACATATGCATGCACAGTCCACATCATTCGGTAGTCGGCAAACATCGAATGATGTGGGTGTTCCCCTGCATGCTGCGAATGGAGGGCCGGTGTGCCACCATTCGTAAGGCAGGGTTAGGTTGGCATTCAAGGATGCGTATACGCATCTGAGCGAATCAACCACAATAACCCCCTGTAGGTACGGTGATTTACCTGCTTGTGTGGTGCTGCTAGAAGGAGGAGGTACTGGATGTAAGCCATTTTCTAATTAACAGAAGAGCTCTATGACCACTGTTAACCCTGGCTCTTTCTGCCAGCCTAGAATCCAGATATACCTGGGCCTGTCTGTAGGCGAGAGAGTACCCCACCATGATGCAACTATGCTGCCCTTTGCACATGCTGTCATTTCACAGTTATGTACCACAGCAATATAGTCCAGGCTATTGCAGCTCCCAGTGTTTTGCATCTCTAGCATGAATATTTAACTTTCACTCCTATCTATTAAAAGAGTTGCTGCTAATGAGTACTTAGGGAGTATTTCCTGATGATCCATATGTGATATTTAATTCAGTGTGTATGTGAAGTGATGGGAAAGGGATGGAATGGGGGCGGAGCTGCAGGGAAACGTCATATTTTAGGGGGCATGGCCTGCAAGCTCGTTACCCTTTGGCCATGTTCCTGCTGTGCAATGCCGGTATTTCAGGCATTGCATGTGGGGGGTGGGGCAAGAATGACGCGATGGAGGGAAGGATAGGAGGTGGCCAGAATTCCGGAAGGCTTGCCCCCCTTTTCGGGGGGCTGGGAGGAGGACCCAATTGCAACCCTGGATTAAATATCATTACATGCAAAAAGTAGGCAAAACAGAAATTACAATGATGTATTACAGGAAAATAAACAGTGTGTGTGTATTAAAGACAAAACTCCTGTATTATATATTGTTTCTCCCATTACTGATGCTTTGCAGAGCAGCCAAACTGTCGGGACATTAGTGAATCAAGATAAAAACTGCAGCTAAAGATTTCTACTTATTCACTCATTACTCAGTAGTGTATGGAATAGTAATTGGGATTTTGCTTGTTCTTCAATTTTGCTATGTTAAATTCTACTACATCTATTTCAGTAGTTATTACCACATATAGACTTTCTAATGCTGCGTTGTTAAAAAATAATGTTTATTAGAATATTACTTCACCACAGACAGTTGGAAATCACACCCACATCTGTAAGACAACGGACCCCTGATGATTATATGTCTGCTCGCTGCAAGTTGCTCCGATGCTTTTGGAGCAGTTGTCCCCATGATCATTACTACTGCTACAGTGATACTTACCATCCCCATTGCCAGTGCCAGATTAAGGTCCATATGCTTCTGGAGCTGAAATTTATGAAAGGCCTATTGTATTCCACAGCAGGGGGTGTGGCAAGCACAGTGGGGGTGTGACCAGTGTGATGGGGATGTGGTCTATAAAATAAGAGGTGTGGTCACTGCCAAGGGTTGAATATTTCCATGGAAGTCATAGCTGGTTCCTACCTTCAACCACTTAATAGTGGTGCTATAACAAGAAAATATAATACATATAATACAGAATATTAGTGACCGCCATATGATATAGAGAGCACTGCAGTAACCATCAAAGAATGGGGAGCAGCGATGGAGCAAAGAGAGCAGGTGTGGGAAGATTAGAAAAGATATGGCAAAACAGAGCAAATGGGGAAAGTGGAGGGCAAAACAGAGCCTGCAGTTGTCAAGGTTTATAGGGAGGTGTTAGTTGGCAACACTACCAATTCTAAGGGCAGTATTCAATGAGAAAAATTCTCCGGAGGGCTCGCTGCCACTCCTGCTCCCACTATTCAATGTGGTTAAGACTCGCCGCCACTCGCGGCGAGTCTTAACCCATGCAGCGGACGAGCGTCCGCGGCAGGGAGCTGGCAGGGAGCCGGGGGACGGTGGCAGCCAGGGAGATTAAAGTCTCCCTGGCTGCCCCAGAACATAAGTGGAGGGGAGGAGGGCTCCCCGGGACCCAGGCAGGACAAGCTGCCCCCCTCTATAGCCAGCGGGGGACCCAGTATTCACTGCACCCGATCGTGCATATGTAATGATCGGGTGCAGTGAATATATGAATATCTAATGAGCTGCTCGAGAGCTCCGGCCCCCTGCTGGCTGCTCAGTGTAAAAAAAAAAAAAAAATTACAATTTTTTTTTTATTAAATATATATTCATGTGCTATAAGCACATGAATAAAAATAACATGCCCCTTCACAGAAAAAAATTCCTTATTTTTTTACACCAAAATTAAAAAAAAAACCTTTTAGTTTAAAAGTTCACATTCCAGATCTCCATGAAAAGATGGAGAATTGCTACACGGAGAGACACGGCGAAAATCACTTAAAAAGACGGCGAAAATATCACATTGAATAGGGTGGTTCACTTTTGGAGAGCAAAATGCTCCTTCCAACGTGAAAATAGCACAAACTCGCCATAAAACACGGCAAATTTTTCTCATTGAATACTGCCCCAAGACTTTAATAATTGCAGCAAAATCTGCAAAACAATTCCAGCAATTCGGATTGGAAAATGTTATACTTGTTATGTCAATATACAAGGAAAACAAAAAAGAGCCACGCTCATGCAAAGCCACTATTTGACATAAACTGTATATATATATAGAGAGAGAGAGAGAGATGCTGTATATTGCTTCTCTGACTAATAGACCCTAATAACTTCCCTGTGATTCTTTTTGACACTTTTCAGCAGATTTGCGGTGGAGGGATCTATCTGAAGATGGCTTTTGTTCTCACAGGGAAACTCAAATACTTGCTGTTTGCTCAACATCAGACCATTATCAGACTGATAATGTGAATGGTTTGTTACATAAAATGTGCTGAAAATAGCATTTCCTCATAGGCCTCAATGTCATAATGGAATCTTAAATGAGTAAAAGTCAGTTAAGCTGTTGTGAATACACTGGCCCTGCAGCTGCCCATATGCATGAACCCATCAATTCACATAGTACACATATGTAGCGCAAGTCTGCTGACAGATATTTAATATTGTACTGTTTTAAAATGATATAACGCATAACTGCTGCAAAGTGTCAAAAAGAATCACAGGGACAAAGTTATTAGGGTCTATTATTTAGAGGAGCAATATACAGCATATCTCTCTCTCTCTCTCTCTCTCCCTCTCCATCTCCCTCTCCCTCTCTCTCTCTCTCTCTCTCTATATATATATATATATATATATGTGGGTAAAAGAAGTAGCGTCACTCCAGGTACTTAGTGGTGAAAAGTAGTTTAGTGCGTGTCATCTGGTCTGTCGAACTTCACTGGCAAATCGCTGCAGCAGTACAGTTCAATGTCATCGGCGCAAGACACCAGTATGCGGGGGTTCATGTTGGCGGGGAAGTCTATATAAATAGCCTATTTAAGGTCCAGCATTTGATAAATGGGGTCTCCGAATGGTAAAGCTGTGAAAATCTTTCCCAAGGCAGTTGCGTTTGGCAATCGCTGACTGTAGCCTCCGGTAAAGGAATCCAATTCATTGGGATACAGCTGTACAGGGTCGAGCCCCCATTTCCTATTTTTGGTCCCGGCGGATCAGAGAAAACGTGATAACGGACTCCGAGAGGAAGCTCCTGCCGCCCGAGCTTGTCCGTTATCTGCTGCTGATAGACCAGCTCTTGTCGCTTGTCAGTCGCTGTAATGACGACCACATCCCAGAACTCCGCAGGCCGCACTTCTGAGGGAGTTGTACTGTGCCAGCCTGCGGTGGGTTTCTCTCTGCATCCTGGCATGAGAGTGGCTCTTTTTGTTGCCCCTGTACACTGACAGAAGTATAACATTTTCTAATCCGTTGGAACTGTTTTGCAGATTTTGCTGCAATTATTAAAGTCTTAAGGTGCGTACACACAGGGGGAGATATATTGCTCAGCAATATGTTGCTGCGCAATATATTGCTCAGTGTCTCCTTTTCATCAGCGACCATCTCTGGTCGCTGATGAAAAGGAACCTCTGCCGGGGGAGCCGCAGAGGTAATCAGCTGGATTAGAATGGGGCTGAAAGCAGGAGCGCACACCCGGCGATTTGTCGCAGGGGCACACTCCCATCACTGGCAATGGTCGCCAACAACCATATTTCCAGCAATTATAGCCCATATCGCTGCCGTGTGTACACTGCTTTAGAATTGGTAGTGTTGCTAACTAACACCTCCCTATAAACCTTGACAACTGCAGGCTATATTTAACTATACAGCATGTAGTAAATTATATACAAGCTTAAGTTGTTTTCTCCTTGGATAATATGTTACCCATTTCTCACGACACTGAGTCACAGGCAAAGTAGCTGTTGTTGTGGGTAGCTGTGGAAGTCTGAATTACTACCTTATACAAGATTATATAATTCTTAAGTGGGTTCCTACGTGAACAAGAAGAACCTGCAGCATCCATTGATTTTACACCAGCTCCACAACTGTCATCATTAGGTGATCCATCAGAAACAGCCTTTCTACTCTACACAACACCCATGATGCTCCCACAAGTCATGGCAATTCAATGTGCTCGCATTGTTGCTGCCAGAAATCGCCCAATTTCATGGAAAGGCAGATCTGGATAAATTCCATAGGATTAGGATGGAAATACATAAGAAAGGGTTATATTGGCATCTACGCGTGTCTTATGCAAGATCTTATCAAAATAAGGATATATATTCTACTCAGAATCATCCCATTATTTGCCATTGTCACTGCAAATGAAAAGGGGGCATTATGTCAAACCAACCTATGTATTCCAGAGCATTCCTAACGTCTCTGAAGTGCTTGGCCACCCCACTGCCTCAGGACTAGTAACAGGAGTGTTTAGCACCTATTCACTAAGGTAGTGGTTTCACAACTGGGGTGGGTGTCACAGGTTGGTGGGCCAAAACCAATTAAACTGATTTATGGTCAATATGATAATAAAAAAACATCCTGGCAGCTGGCAATTATAAAACATGTGGACAACCACAAGCACAACCCTGTCTTCCTGCACAAAACTGAACCTAAGGCCAAAGTAAGCACAAGTAACTTAAAAAGGACTTGTCCAAGGGGAACCTTGACATTTTTTTTAATATTCTAGGGCACCATAATTAAAGAACATTTGGAACCAGTGGCGTAACTACAGAGGGTGCAGGGGATGCAACTGCTATGAGGCCCGGCCGTATGGGGGGCCCGAGGACCCCAGCAGGTAATCCCCTGCATCCGCTATAATTGCCGCACTGCCTGCACTTTCTATGTATTTGACATGGAGGCAGGAGGCGGAGTAGTGCAGGCTACCTGGTGCGCCAGACTACAGGACACTGCAGTTCCTCTCTCCAATTGCCGGGCGCCACTCACGGAGATTTTGCTACCAGTGTGCGCCTGGCGGCTCCTTCCTTCACAGGAGGAGCAGTGAAACTTTCATGTAGAACTGTATGCTGCGGCTGCGCAGGGACGCCGGAGGGAGGGCAGCATAGAGCTGCTCCCACTACACAGTGAGGCAGAGAGTCTTCCGGGCACGTACTCGACTTAGTGCAGAGGCCACAGTATGGCCACTCAGGAGGAACAGGTATCTGAGTGGGGTGGAGGGGCGGGCAACCCCGTATCTAGAGTTGATACTTTTCACCCAGCCCACCTACATGTGAGAGCCCTGCTTCCTTCCTTTCCCATGCATGTGTATGTGCCAACCCCCCATGTTACCGCCTGCCTCCCTGCACTCCTGTGCCTGTCTGTGATCTTCCCTGCAAGTGACAGTCTGCCTGTCACCTGCATGTGTCTTCAACCCTGCCTGTGAAAGCCTGCCCCCCCTCTCAACTGCATATGCCCCCCACAAGCGACAGCCAGCCACCCCTGCCTGTGTGTGTGCAACCACCCCACAAGTGACAGCCTGCCTCCCCCAACTGCATGTGTCTGCTGTCTCTCCCCCCCCCCCCCCCCATGATAGCCTGACCACCTTTCCCAATTGTATGTGCCCCCGCAGCCAGCTTCCCCTGCCTGTGTGTGTGTATATACATACGTGCAGGTCCCTCCTATATTTCATTTGGTCCCACTTACATTTTCAGAGTTTTTCTTCCAGGGCCAATTTATGGTCCCAATCCGGCCCTGGATATATGTCACCTCTGTTTGTCCACATATCTATGGCCTGTCTGTCCAGTTATCCATACAGTCTCTTTTAGGCACTGAGGGCCAGATTCTCTAAGCTTCAAAAGTGATAAAATGGAGAGTGATAAACAGCCAGCCAATCAGCTCCTGTCTGTAGGGTGTCCAACTCATCCCTTTAATCTGGGACACATATTAATTACACAGGTTCTGTGGCAGTTTAAAACCAGGTGAAATGGAGTCTTGAGGTGTGGCAGTTTAAAACCAGGTGAAAGCCAGCCACAGAACCTGTGTAATTAATATGTGTCCTGGATTAAAGCGATGAGTTGGTTACTGTACCTGTCTGACACTTTTCAAATACAGTCTGTGACATGGCAGGTAAGAGCTGATTGGCTGGTTGTTTATCACTCTCCTTTTTATCACTTTTGAAGCTTAGAGAATCTGGCCCTGTATCTTTATCTTGCTCCCTTATACTGTCTCTCTCCCTGACATTCTCTCTCTTGCTTACCTGTCTTTATCTCTCACTCCTGCTTGCACCCATCCCTCTGTCCTGCTTCTCCCACTCTCAGCCTGACAGAAGGGGGTGGCCCCTATCAAGATTTTAGTTACGCCCCATTTGGAACCACTGCACTAAGGTGAGCCACAACTCTAAACAACCGTAGTGGCCGTTGGGACAGTTCAGGAAAATTAGATACTGTATGTAGATGCTGGTTGCCGTGGAGAATATTTTCCATATATGGTACTCTCTTCCAGTATCTGACCTAAGACTCTATTATTAGAACAAGTATATAAAACATTTGTTACCCGAGAGATGCTGACAGAAAGGCTTTACAGTGTATGCTGCATCTATAATTCACAGCTAAGTAATGGTTAATTACCTTCTAATTAAATGAATCCTAATATTTTGAACAGTTGGTGGTCTTCAAAGAATCAAGCGTGAACTCTCGTATTAGAGTTTTCACATATGAGACATCAGTTCTGCCAATTAAAGGCCTCTGGCTAGAAAAGTACTAAAATTACACAGATTTAATCTCGCAGATAAAGAAATACATTTACATATACAGGTGTTTATACAATAAGTCCCAGTGTAGCTCTGCTCATCTCAGAGGTGAGGGATGATATGGGCACAGAAAGTGACACAACAGTAGCGGCCTCAATAAATTTTGGGTACTTGTTTTCTAGCACGGCGCCCATCGCATCGTATACCGTAAGCCTTACAATGGTATGCGATGTGATGTGACGGGATGGCACCCGATATTATACAATTTAAAATCATATACCATTGTATATGGCATACAATGGCATACAATGTGATGGTATATATTTTAAATTGTATAAGCACCCTAATAGGTGTTTTCAATGTTAAATGGCCCCCTATAAGATTATTAATTGTATAAGCACCGTAATGGGTGCTTACAATGTTAAAAGCACCCCCACGCCACCCCCAGTATCAACGCCAACCCGAAGCGTGGCTAGCACAGCGGTACGCGTCCTCCAACCTTTTCATACCCCCACCATCCACGTCGGTGTGGAGTTGATTTCAGATAGTGTGGCGAGCGCAGCGAGCCACTGAGCCCAAAGCGTGGCAATCGCAGCGAGCCCCGCGAGGGGACGCGGAATACATGTAAATTAATACGCGTCCCCTCGCGGGGCTCACTGCGCACGCCACGCTTCAAACTTGGTGGCTTGCTGTGCTTGCCACACTATCTAAAATCAACCATATGCCGACGTGGATAGTGGGGGTATGAAAAGGTTGGAGGACGCATACCGCCACCCCTCGCTGGCTCGCTGCGCTCGCCTCGCTTCGGGTTGCTGTTCATAGTGGGGGTGGCTTGGGGGTGCATTTAACATTGTAAGCACCCATTAGGGTGCTTATACAATAAAAAATTGTATTGGGGGGCCAAAATCGCATCGCATGCGATACGATACAATGCATAAGATGCCGTACGATTGAAAATCGTGGGCGCCGTGCTAGGAAACAAGTACCGAATTTTGACAATAGAGTGGACATGCATTGCCATATTTTTCCAAAGACATATTATCCATACTGTATATTTGATTTTTTTTTATAAAGTAGTTCTGATTAAGTCTTAACACAAACCGAACAAAATGATGCAATCACACTGTGGATAGTGGGGCTAATTCAATAAGCCCTGCAGAAGCGCAATACTCGTAAGGATGCAATTACAGTTGGAGTGAGGTGACTGGGTGGCAATGCAGCATTTGTGAAGCACAGTCTGGACAACACAGGTGTGTTTTCAGAGGGGTTGTGTGATGTCACATGCAGCAGCTGCAATAGGAAAAGGGTGGCGCTGCACCTGCCTTCTCAGATAGGCTGCTAAGGCAGGGGGCTACCCTTATCACTGTGACAGCGGCGATTTCTCTCCCAGCATGCAAGAGACTACAGTCGCAGTTTTGCTATTTTAAAACTGTTGCTGAATCAGGCCCAATATGAGGAGAATTTACCGTTGAATCAAAGCGCAGCAAACACAGTAATACATTATGAGTGATAAAAGTACAATGGACTGAATATATCACCATTAGAATATATATTGTATCAGTGAATTGTGGCAATGAAAACAATAGAACAAAAGGCAAAAAAACTATATGACGTAAACTAGGAGAATAAGGGAAGAAAAGAAAGGTAAAAAGGGATGAGGAAGGGGCAATTCTTGGGTTCAGAGCAAGAGGGAACGTACCATAGATATGAATAATAAATTGATTAATATATTAAAAAAAATAGAACTTTAATAAGGGGTGCCATCTGGGGGGACTGCCAGGACTGGAGTCCCAGGTCCTGACAGCTGAGGAAGCAGAATTAAGCTGGGTACAAACTACATGACTTGTGTACCCAGCGACTAAAAGCCAGCATCGACAGCAGCAATGGGACAGGGATGAATGCCATGCTACATTCCACAGGACCGACAGAGGATGTAGATGATGACGCATTTACAGGACCGCTGTCAGCGCTGCCTGGCCCTTGTAAAAATGGGGTATGGTCAATGGGAGGGGCGTGGCCATGCCACATAAAAATAGAAGTGGTGCGTGCCACCAACCGGCATCCAGTGGGGCAACCCGCTCTGGGAGAGAGAAGACAGACAGTTGCTTCTCTCCCGCACTTAGCACACAGCACTGAGTTGGGCGAGAGGCAATTCTGCAGCAGCCTGTCCTCTACTCCCACTGGGGTGGCGGGCACAGGTCCTGGGCCCCTCCATCAGGCCCAGGTAAAATGTACCCCCCCCCCCCTCAATGGCCCTGCGCGTGGTAGAGCGCATTGGCAGTGACATAATGGGTACACATTTCACAATGTGCCCCATATGTCGATCTGATCTGTGAGAACGGATGGTATATCTTTTAGTGTGTGCCCAGCTTTAATGTTTACACTGACACAGCACAGTGCAAGATGTCAGTGAGGGCCATAAAGGTGTACAGTATGAATGAATCACTCATTACACCTCTAAGCTATGCAATGAGTGATTCATTAATTAACTCTTCATCCAGCACTTACAGCAGCAACTGTGCAGGGATCCTGGTCTACTGGTATTGTGAAACAAAAGCACCTGCAGCAGGACCAGATTATGTATCTATTCTGCCTCCATAGTTGCGTCACCTGCTGTTCTTCTCCTCTCCTCCCCCTGCTCTTATTGGCATATAGTGTGCACTGCACTGAAGATGGAATTGTGAGATAACCACCTCTGTCCCTCTCTCTTATACAGTCTGTCCCTCTGACCTCTTTACTATCCCTGCTTCTGCCCTCTCCTCAAATATGTCTCTGCGCCCCCCCCCCCCCCCCACACACACACTGAAAAAATAAAATATTGTGTCTATTCTCCCTCCATATGCATTTCTCTGCCCCTTCCCTGTAACTTTGTCTCTGTTCCCTCTATATTTGTTTCCTTGCACCCTTCACAAATCTGTGTCTATGCACCCTCCTCACAACTGTGTCTCTGCCCCACCATATCTGTGTATCCGGAAGCATTTTTATTTGTACTGGGCCCCAAGATTTCTAATGGCAGCACTGACTATAGTGTTTGACAAAGGCATTTGCACAATTCAAGAAACTCCATCCAACAATACCATAATGAACAGTAATCCCTAAACGTATCAGCTGAGGACCTTAAAATATCATCCACTGATCTGTACAATTCCAACCTCTGAACCCAATCATTGAGCATCGGGGGAAGAGGTTGACCTCCACCACACAGAATTGGGAATTGTTTTTATATACAGTAGCTGCAAGGGCAAAGCAAATTTGCAGGAAAAAGGCTTCAACTGTTGGTAGCCAATTTATCTTACTGTAAATAACAAATACATTTGAGTCATAAAGTGTAGTTTGTCCACATGATGTTATCCAATAGCAAACTGTATACTTTTACGTTTGTTAAATGTGTTCCGTGAACTAGTGATTAAACATTTATTCAGTACTTTGAAAGTTAATAAAACCCAATTGCATTCTATGGTTGTGAAGTCCAATAAACTGTGCTAATACATTATCCACAGCAGGATGGGTTTTATTAAAATAACAGTACAGAGGTTTTCTAACACTACACTCGGGGCCGGATTAACAATGGACCTGATGGAGCTACAGCTCCAGGCCCACTCTCCAAATAGGCCTATTTTGTAGTTGAGGGCCAGCGCTTTCCAATGAGCACAGCCCCGCGTCGCTAGCCCCCCGGGAACCGGAGATACCGCCAGGCAAACCTGGAACGTTTTCCCCATAGGATAACATGGGACCCGCTAATTCCGATCTCCACCCTATTCCAACTGCTGCCAGTTCCACCTCAGGCATCACAGAAGCTCAAAGTTGATCTCAGTCTAACCCAAATCGCTGGGCCTTCAATCTGATACCTGGTTCATATGGGTTCATTGGTTCTAGAGATATTGCGGGTAAACCAATTTTTTTTTTTAGATTTCTGAAATGTAATTTCATGGCTGTTCATGTTGTTTAAGGACAGATTTCTCTGGAACCAAACGGCCCAGTTTCACGGGACCAAAATCAATCGAAGCCTACATGTAAATGGGTCAGTTGGTTCCGAAGATATAGCTGGTTGTTTAAAGGGGGGCGGGGGTGGTTTTCTCTCCCCCTCACACCAGAAAATGCATTTTCTGGTGTGAAAGGGGTATTATTTCAAACAACCGGGACATGTAGTGCTCTGAATACAGCTGGCAGCCCCCTGCTCTCTGCCCGTTTGTCAATGGCTGGCATTTCTGCCCGGCAACGGCTGTCCCCCAGTTACCGCGAGCATCTATTCCCCTTGGCAATGAGCATGTAATCCCACATAGCAATGAGCATGGAACCCCTGGCAATGTGCATGGAACCCCTGGCAATGAACATGTAGGTAAGCAACATTTATGTAGCATAATTTGTAATAGGCATTATGGTGTTTGGCATAATACGTAAAGGATGTTGTGAGACTTATCATGTAATGGGCATTATGGTGTAACTTTTTAATGTGTGACTATTTATAATGCATATTGTGCATTATTGCTCAATCTGTTTGGTATAGTGCAGGCATGTCCAAACGATGGCCCTCCAGCTGTTGTGAAACTACAAGTCTCATCATGCATTACCACAGTTTTGCTATTAGAGAATGCTAAAACTATGTCAAGGCATGCTGGGATGTGTAGTTTCACAACAGCTGGAGGGCCACATGCCTGGTATAGTGCATATTATGGCTCAATCCATGTGGCAAAATGTGAATTTTGCCTTAATCTGTGTGGCATAATGTGAATTTTGGCTCAATCGGTGTGAATTTTGGCTCATTCCATGTGGCATAATGTGTAAGAGGCAAGTACAGTATAAGGGGGTTACTATTGTGTTGCATGATTTGTATAAGGGGTATAAGGTGTGGTAAACTTAGGTGACCACATAAAAGGTGCTGAAATGTTGTTTGTACCAAGTTTCGGCTTTCGGTATTTTTTTATAACTGGAGTGCCGCCTCACCCTGCAAGTATGTTAGGACATCGGCATCCTGCGTGTGCACCTTTGGAGGGCACCCGCCAATATATCTCCCTGCATTTTTCCTATGCCAGCCCCCTGCCTTTTCCAGGCATATATAACTAGTTGAAAGTATTTACACAAATACAGACACACCCATGAGCAGACCACCCAACCAGAACACTGGTCACGCCTCCCACATTATTAGGTGCTGGCCACAACCCCTATTATTGCGCATAATAGGCCCTTGATCATTTTCAGCTCCAGGCCCATTCAGACCTTAATGTGGCTCTGACTACACTGACTACACTGTTATTAAACAGCAGGGAAAAAACATTGCCCGTGTTCTTCCACAAGGGACCCGGAGATGGTGCACCTATTCCTTTCACCTCAATAACAGCCAGTTCTGTATTAGGGCCACCGGTGCCAGCTCCACCCCCAAAGTGTATGGTGTCATTACTTCACACAGAGAGCATGGAGCCACGAAAACCAGGAAGTGCAGCACTGCCCGGAGCAGTATAGATGGCAGCGTGCAATGTATTCCCCAAGCAACACTGCTGTATGCGGTCATAAGGTCGACAGTCAATAGGTCGACATGTGAAAAATGTCAACATGCATTAGATTGACATGGTCAAAAGGTCAACGCAAGCAAAAGTTTGACATAAGCATAAGGACGACATCTGCCAACAATGACACTAAAAGCATGAAAACCGCATGTCGATCTTTTCCTGTGTCAACCTTTTTCCTGTCAGCCTTTTGCTTGTGTCAAAGCTTTTGAACATGTTTACATAATGCATATCGACCTTTTACCTGTCCACCAATAGTGGTCGACCTATTGACTGTCAACCTAGGCACTGTCGACCTAATGATCATACCCAATCCAGGCACCTGGCAGTAAGGGCTGTGTGGCAGTAGCAGTTTTGCCCACGGAGCCCTGTGCTCTATGCGGCGTCATCATTCATATGGACCTAATGCCTGATTTAGTGTTGATCACTGATGTGCGAATTGGCATTCTGTTTGATTATCGGAAGGCTGCACATATGCCAGCCAATATAGCATCAAAAATAGTGAAAAAGATAAATTTGCGCATGCCCCTCGCTGATAGGATGTTTGGGGGGTGGTGACCTGATGTTTTCTGGGGGTGTCTGAAAAAAAAGTAGGCATGCCTGGCATTTTAAGGGAAGGCGTGTGTGGAAGCATCGGCCTTAATCAGCCTGTAGCAGAGTTGGGGAGGGTCAGACTTACCACATTTGCACAGACTGGGAAAAATCATTTGATGATTCGGAATTGATGTGCGTCAGGATACTGTATAGCCATCTTTTTGCAATTCATATGCAGATTTGCACAGGGCAGGTTTTATTTCTGTCTAGACAGTGAATAACTACTCACAGTCATCTGCAATTTTGCAGATGAGCGATCAGGTCTGAATCAGGCCCCTGATCACAGCACACTGCCGAATGTGCCGATGCACAGAGAGTACCACACAAGTTTATGTGGCATGATTTCACACTGCATATGCTCAGAAAGCAAACACATATGCATAGCAATAGGAGAAATGGAATTGGGGTATGTGTGTGTGTGTGTGTGTGTGTGTGTGTGTCTTATTCTGCTAAATAAAGCTAACTGCGCAGAAATGCAATTCATGCATGCCAGATAATATATGCATATTCACCTATTACTTGTAGTTGCCATAGGACAGGTGCAGGCGCACAGTGGTGGCATAGCTGCCTACCCTCCTGCAGGAGACTGCCTGAAATAATAGCAATCTCCCCTCATTAGTCTAGCAATCTCCCCCATGTCACCTAGCCCACATTACAATGTTACATTTGTTGGGGAAAAAAGGAATGAGAGATACAGTAGATACATTTACATTGAATCATCTGCACCATTTCCCAGCACTTTAGCAAGTACAGTATAGTAGCTCTTACTAACTGCTTTGGGGCTCATCTACATTTGGATATAAGTCATTTTAGAAGATTCTTCTCAGATGTAGCAGTACACACTCATGCTTCTTGGTGCCATGTTCACAATCTCTTATCACAATCTCTCCATATATGGAAAAAGGCGCACCCTTTGGGTGGAGCATGACACACCCCCTCAATGGGGAACTCTGCAAAATTCTACTACCAACTATAATCTCCCTGAAACTAGTTTTCAAAAGTAGGCAAGTATGAGTGGTGGTGGTGGTGATGATGATGATGATGATGATGACTTTAAGTAAACCATGAGCATATACATAGATACATAGTTACATAGTAGGTAAGGCTGAAAAAAGACTTGCGTCCATCTAGTTCAACCTGGTATAGATATCCATTGCTGATTTGGTAGGTTCTGATATTTTACAGACAGATTATATTTCTTATTTGTACCCATGGATGTTTTTATCCAGTAAATGTTTGTCCAACTTTGCCTTGAACGCATTTATTGAGCCAGCCGCCACCACCTCTCCGGGAAGAGAGTTCCAAAGTTTGACTGTTCTGACCATAAAGAAATTCTTTCTACTAGTTGAACGAAATCTTTTTTCTACTAATCTGTACTCATGTCCTCGCATCCTAGATTCCTTTCTAGTAGAAAAGAGGGTGTGTGACAGTTCCTTATATTGGCCCTTGATATACTTGAAGATGTTGAGCATGTCCCCCCTTAAACGTCTCTTTTCCAATGTAAATAGTCCCAAATTGCTTAATCTCTCCTCGTAGCTTAAATTCTCCATTCCCCTAATAAGCTTTGTTGCTCGTCTTTGGACTTTTTCTAATTCTATGATGTCCTTTTTATAGTGTGGGGCCCAGAATTGCACTCCGTATTCGAGGTGAGGTCTTACCTCATATACTGTACTGCCAATTCAGATACAAGAAGCATAAGCCTCTAAATGAGTGAAATGCACTATTATTTTAGACATTTGTGCCTTCTGTACTTTGTTACCATCTTGGATTCACCCACTGCATGTTTCTCCTTTGAATGAGAAGGAAATAACATGACATTACTGCAGTGACAAAATAATGCATCGCTGGGAAGGTGCAGAGGAAACCCATACCTCCCAAACTGTATACAGTATATGTCACATCTGAAACAAAATAGGCCCAGTCCCCAAACCACGCAAGCTCTTAACCCAAACTATGAAAACTTGTCCCTTCACATGAATCAGGACTTCCCTGCAAAACTCAGGCCAATTGAGAAATACATATAAAGAAGCTGAGGGATCATAAGAAATCCCTGGGGCTTTACATTAGGTTACAGCTATTAATACTATACATAGTGCATCTGGCATCAGAGGCCAGCTTAGAAAAGCTAAGGATTCTAGAGCTTGTAGAGTGGCTCCATTAAATAGCTGATGTCTATGAGATTGGCAGGTAGTTATTGGAAGTTTAGAGTTTTTAAGGTATTCTCAGAAAAATTTAGTAGCACCACCTGTAGATCTATTGTGGTCAGGATCAATGAAGCGGTCTAAATTGCTACCAAGAATGAAATATGGGAAAATATTTTAAATCATCACAATTTGTAAACTTACAAGCTGCCGAAATACCCAACATTTTGCTTAGGCAGTTGTACTTAATCTATACTTTGTTCCTTCACTGAAATAACTGATATGAATGTACCACACATAACATGTAAAATACAGCTCATTATGACACCAATTTATGGTGTAAATTATGGAAAGTAGTTGCAGGCTAATTGTGAATTAATAACTATATCTTGGAACAACTGTGTGATTATTAAGGTCCTAATAAGCCCCATCAGCAATATTATGTAATCCTCGTCATTTACTCAAAATGACTTTCACCATTGATAATGCACATGCTTAGAATGATCATACTGCAGTTTTCTCATTTAAATAATAAGTGTTAATTAAAGCTGAATTACGATTTCAAAAGTGTTTTGCGATATATAAGCCTCATTACACATTTGGGTGTGAAATGTAACAATACGGCTACAGAACTAGGCCATGAGGGCTCTATCACACACAACGGATTTTTTTGCCCAGGCAAAATACCAGACATATTTTCTGTTGTTTAACTTCAGTAGAAGTGACAAATACATTGGGGCTTTCAAACGGCATGAATATGGCACGAACTCGGCACGGTCACCATGATAACCACTGAATGGCTACCATGTCTCTTCACTGTTGCATCTTAAGGTGACTGCTGAAGTTCATTGCATGTGAAAGCAACTGATCCATGGGGAAAAAATATTTTGGTGTCGGCAGGGAAATCGCATGCGATCACATGCGATCCGATCGCGTGTGATCCAATCACGTGCACTGTAATGCGATGGAACTTTTGTAGTTTCACGTTTCGCCACGCTTCGGGCTCGGTGGATCGCAGCACTTGCCACACTTTATAAAATCAACTCTGCGCCGACGTGGTTGGTGGGGGTATGAACAAGTCGGGAGGATGCGTACCACGTCCACTCACCACACTTCGGGGTGGCGTGGATATTGTGGGTGTGCTAAATGTGCTTAATCGCATCGTGTCACATGCAATCCAATCGCGATGGTACAAAAGTACCATTGAATCGCATGCGATTTTCCTGCTGCCGTTAAACTACACAAGTACCAATATTTCTTTCCCAGACAGACAAATCCCGGTCACCATGGGTCTAATTCAGGCTTGTAAGTAAAGCAAAAAAGCAACTCAGAACAAATTATGTTGCCATGCAAGTGGATCAATCCATTTATATTTTTTTCTGTGCAGGGTAAATACTGGCTGCTTTCGCATGTAGCCCACAAATTTTATTTTTACACTGCAATTTAAATTTCAGTCTGAATAGACCCCACCCAAATCTAGCTCTCTGACAGCTGTCTGCACCCCATAGTGCAACGGAATTGCTCCAACAGTATAGTATCCACCTCTGTAACTTACAGCAAGATGGATACATTACTTTCGGAAGGCTAAAGCACACTATAATGAGTTTCTCATTATGAAATGGGGTATTTAACATTAATTCATAAAATGTTCAATAAATTGTTAATTCCAATAACCATTCTAGAACTTATCAACAAGTTGCTTTAATTGCAAAGTGAAATCAAAAATTATATCCCATTGAATGTAAACTTGCAAGCAGGGTCCTCATATTTTTTGTTATACCCAGGCTTGGTTTATTACAATTTTGTTCCAATTGTAAAGTGCTATGGAATATGCTGGTGCTACCTCAGTAATTGTTTTATAAAAAAATAATAATTATTGCTCATACTTTATTACTTATACTTTATTCGTACCTCAATGGTCACACAATGTGTTCAGTGTAAGTAATGAGGGCCAGATCATCTTCCCAAAGTGATAAAGTGGAGAGTGATAAAAAACCAGCCAATCAGCTCCAACCTGTCACATGAAAGTTAGGAGCTAATTGGCTGTATGTTTATTGCTCCATTTTCTATCATTTTTTTTTTTCAAGCTTGATACATCTGGCCCTGAGTGTCACTATAAATATTCTCTGTGATAAAGGAAATGAGATAATTAGAGTTTAAAATGAAGATAGGAGAGTGCTCCAAACAAATATATATATATACAGAATATATATTTACAGAAAAACAGGGATCTCAGGAAGGGCTCAATAACATTTGGAGTTTATTGCCATCCATTGAGCAGAAGTGGAGAAGGCATACTGTATTCATGGAACACAACTGTGTAGAATCAGACTTACAGCCTAAAATGTAGTTGCCGGACCAGGAGGGCATTTAGAGAAAATACTTTCAAGTCAACTGTGACATTGAATGAACTGCAAAAACCAGAGGCTGCAATGAACGGTAATGTGCATGGGTCAGCAACCTCCAAGGCATTCAACAAAACATTATTTATTGGAACAAAAACCTCTGCCTGGAAAGAAAGAAGACATCCTTGCCCTAAACGGTTGCAAAAGACACCTGGAAGATACTGTAGCGGTTTGGCAGAAAATCTTATGTCCGGATTAGAATAAAGTAGAACTTTTTACCTGAGTGCTAAGAAGTACAGTATGCATGGCACAAATCTTACCCGGCTCATTAGTCACATAATACCATCTCCATAGTAAATCTTGGTGGTGGTAACATCATGGTATGGGAATGCTTTTCAGCAGTAGGGACAGGAAATCTTGTCATGAACAATGGGAAAATGAATGGTGTGCGTAACAAACAGATCTCGGACAAAAGCTTACTACCCTCTGCCAAATAGCTGAATCCGGGAATGAAGTTTGTCTTTCAATGGGACAATGGTCCAAAGTACACTGTATGAGCGGCACTGGAGTGGCTTATAATGAACAAAATAGATGTCCTTGAGTGGCCCATTCAAAGTCCTGACCTTAATCCCAATGAAAATCTGTTTCACAACCTTACTTTCCAGAGCTGTTCGCTACTTATCCATGCTCTAAGCATGAACAACACAAGAAGAAATAGACAAATATTGCTCAATTGAGATTTTGCACAAAAAGACTTGCTGTAATATCTACTAAAGGTTGGCATTTCAGTCATTTCATTCTTATTACTTTATGGTTTACTTTGATCTTTTTGTGTACCTTTGTCAGGTGGAGTTGCAGTGGAGTGTTACTAGGAAGAGATACATTTGTGACTCACATAAATAACCTTTCTAAAAAATAATATATCATGGCTGTGATGACTACTGACTAAAAAAAAAGGGACGATGGCTGAATTTTTTCAGACTGTTAAGACAATTCTAAATAGAAATAAATTGATAGTTCTACATACATATCAAAACAACATCTCTTTGAGAGCTCATAATGGCAGTTGCACTCTCCCCAAATATCTATCTCTGCATGACCAGTGCCTGGCTGCCTGGTGTCCCACATTGGTTCTACACTTACCTTTTCGACTGGCTGTAGAGTAAGAGTCTCCATTGATCTATTGCCATTAGCTTTGGACAGTTACAGTCCCCAGAGACAGGGCTTCTCTCAGTCAGCCTTAAAAGCTGACACCATCAGCTGATCTCCAGCTGCATTTTCCAACAACTGCTCTGGTCAAGAATTCCACCACCGCCAAACCGCCTCTGGAGCCTGCAATGTACTTTGTACCTGTTTTATCTCTGTCCCCTCATTTCTTTCCTGCTCTCTCCAAACCCTAACCATCCCCGCTATTTGAACGACTTCTCCAGTGCAGACAGTGAAAACGCTTTCTCTAGTCTACTTTATTTCTGTTAATGTGAGGAGCCTTAATCTTCCAGAGAAGCACTCTAGGCTGTTGCATTCATTAAAACTGGAGAGGATAAACATTTGCATTTCTACAGGAAACACGTTTTAAGAACCCTTTCCCTTAAGAATCATTACTACAATTCTGTTCTCTGACAGGGTAAAGTTTGTTTAGAGGGGCAGGTGCCTTCTTGTGAAGGTGCAGAAAAAAAGAGGGGTATGCAGCGCTTTTTAATGATACAAATAATATACTGTATTGTACAATACATATTTATTAGTAATAAAATGTAAATAAAAAACAGCAGTAAAAAACACAGTGTAGCAATTTTTGATTAAAAATGGTAAGAAATATGGACCTGCCAAGAAAAGTAAATTGTATAACCTGCTCTGGTGGGAGTGGAAGTCCAATATGTATAGTCCTAGTATGCTGCTGGAGGTCTCCGGTCCTTTTGGGAGGACTGAAATAGCTTGTGGGGATCCTCTCTAAAGAGCGGCTGTGCTTGTTAGGAAATGGTACTCCAATCTGCAATCTCCATGGGTTTTCTGGAGGTGTCCCGGTCCGTTAGGACTTCAATGGTATGGGGATCCTCTCTAAAGTGCGTAAGTGCTTGGGGTGAGAGTTGTCCCAAATTTGGGGAACAAAGTGCAAGTACAGATGATTGGGCAGGAAAAAGGTGGCAGGTCTCAGACAGGTCCCTGGAAAACACAAAGGCGTTTCACTGTACAAGGACAGCTTTTTTTCACAAGCTTCTTGTGAAGGATACAGTACATCTTACAGGAATCATGGTATTCACGTTGCTTGTGCACGCCACTTTCCAGTGCGCTGGTGCACTCTGTGGCCGCTGAGGCCACCCCATATTACACTTCTACCCTGCCCAGCTGGTTGATGTATAGCATTTTTATAATTAATTATTCTAATTCATGTGCTTTCCTTCCCACTTCAGTCTTGAAAGCAGGGGCATCTTCATTACCAGTACCAATTCTAGACTTAAATGATCTACCCCTGCTAGCTAAAAGGAACTAAATGTATGGTCTCCCTTTAAATTATCCTGGCTAGGCTATAGGTTATTAAAATAATATCCTTCCTCTAGTTCTCATATTATTTATTCTGTTCCCATTTCCATCCATTATCATGTGTTTATTGATCTACAGCATAAGGTCAGTAGTTTTTGGAGTCTTGGTTTAGTCAAAAGATTCTCCACAAATGCATGTATCAATGAGACATCCAGATTCCTTCTTTTTAGGGCTACTAAAAGCCATAATAGGGATATAGAGTGGACAAGACAAACTGAAACTAATCAATGGGTCTATATTGAAGGGGAAGAGGTAACTAACGCTATAATGGCTATCTTCTGCCATGTTTCTCTAAATGGAATCAGATCCTCTACCAAACTATTGGGCCTACTATTTTATTCTGCTATTGGTTGATGGTCACTAGCATTAGTAAAAAATCTTACTAATTTTAATCACAATCTTATTTTTCCCCAGGACTCCACCCTGCTGCATTGTGCCAATCATACCTTCCCATTTTTGCAAGTAGATAGTTTCCTACTCCCCACAGGATTCCGGAGATACTGCCAATTATGCTAATATTCCCACATCACTGTACATCTCCGTTCTGCATTTTCTAGATCCAAATCTCCTTTTGAGATGCAATGTGTAAATCCTGCTTTTCTAAAACACTCATTCCCCTTTTCCACTGCATTGAAAACCCTGTTTTGTTCCCCCATGAACATGCATCAAAACCCCCCAGCCCCCTCCCCCCCCCCTCCCACCCAAAAAAAAAACCTTGGCCTAGTTTCCTGGAAATCCAACCCAAGAAACTTAAAGGGTTAGACACAGGTAGGACCCGTGTTAAGGGGCAGTTGTGGGACACAATGCACAGTGTCTCCCTTGCTAGGAAACCTCCCAGACATTGGGGGGCAACACAGCAGCTACCAGAGTGCTGGGCTTGAGGTGTGGTATAGCACCTCGACAGTCGAGATTCCAACAGTCAGTATACCGACATTGGAATCCTGAATGCCGGTACAACAGGGGAGTGAGCACATAGAAGCCCCTTGTGTGCTAGCTGCGCTTGCCACGCTGCAGGCTCAATAGCTCGCTGCACTCGCCACATGCTCTATTACAGGGAGAATAGCCCCTGTAAGTTGGGATCCCGACTGTCGGGCTGTCCCCCATACAGGGATACGATAACAGAACTGTCCAAGTTGATTTGGGAGCGTAGTTGCTGGTTGATCCTGCCCTCTTGCTCCTTGCTTTATCTTACATTCCTCTATCAATTTTAACAACCCCCCTCCCCCCCCCCAAAGGTTGAAGTCCTGTGCACTAGACAATATTTTGAACAACTGTGCTGATATTGATAGTCAGTGATATCAATTATCAATTGTGCTAAGTACACATCGCCTAATGTGTACCTAGCATTAGTGCGTCCAAAATGTTTCCCATACTGACCATAAGAAATATTTTGTGTGCACCTGTTTATAGGTGGATTGCTTGCATTGATCAGCCATTTATGTCCCATATTTCATTTTTCTATATGCATATTAAGATTGATGTTTAAGGTGTCTTTGTACCACTACAATAAAGCCAGTGGTGTAACAATAACCCCGGAGACTTCGCAGTGGCAGGGAGGCTCTGAGAAAGTGTGGGCGTCAAGGGTCTGCGGGGCTATTGTTACACCACTGCCGCCTGCCAGAACCTGCTGCGTCTGTGGCCGGGACCCGCAGATTTACTGATTTACTTGTCTGCGATCCCGGCTCTCGTCCTGGCTCCTTCTGCTTATGAAAATTGACTGTCACAAAATGGCTGCCCCCATACAGCAGACAGTCTTTGAGGATGCTAGAGGAGGCGGGGGGAGGGGGGATTTAGTAGTTACGCCACTGAATAAAACTCTATAAAATATTTATTTCTCAATTAGGTGGAGCTATAAACATTACCCAAACTATTAGTTTAAATCTAATATACTCCAGTAGTTTAAATTTAATATACACGATCCATACCTACCAAAATGACCCATTCTAGGAGGGACACAATCCAATTTCCCTGGATTTCCCTCTTATTTTATGATTGCAATCACCTGTGTAGAAAATGAAATTCCTTTATTATAAATGAAATAGTTGAACACAATGTGATACCAAACATATGGAGCAGACTCCCATTTGAATGTCTACAGAGGAAGGTAACTGATGTGTTTATTGATTTCAAATTAATTAGTACTTTAATTTTGTTTTTGCTTTTTGTTCAAATTTTCTTTTACAAGGTAAATGAAACTTTATTTGTGGATATCACTGCCAGCACTTGCTATTACAACTATGTAGCTACATTTCATGGCGTAAACATGGTACATATTTTACTGTTTTACTGCAGCAGTAAAGCAGGTGCATAAGGTACAGTATGCCAAAGAATGTCATATCATACAGTCAGCTCTGCAAGCTATCCAAAGTGGTACTTAATATATGGTTGTATATTAGGGCCTGTGTCCTGAGATCAAATAGTTGCCGCCTAGACATGTTAATGGATCGCCAAGCTGAAAATCAATCCGTAACTTACTCTCCATCTAATGATTATCCCAGTCTGTGCAAGTGCGTGGAACTCTGACCCTACCACAAGTCTGCAACAGAGACCGGCTGATTGAGGCTGGAGCTGATGTCCTATGTATCATACTAAATATTGTGTCTTATTGTTTTTTCCTTATTGTTTTTTCCTAAAAAAAAATCTGCCTTCATTTTTATGACACTCCCAGAAATCATCTGCTTACCCAACCCACCTCCCAAACACCGACATCCAGTCAATCAAACTGCGAGGTTATTGCGAATAGATTCCTCCCAGTTTTTTGTCACTGTTTACTGTCAAGCATGCACAGTTGTTCCATAATTGGTAGGCTTGTGAATGCACACAACAGCAATCAAGTCTGAATAACCCCCTTAGTGTCAAACAGTGCTTTTTGAGTAGCAGAAGAGAATACTAAAACACAGGAGAAATTTCACATTCCTCAGGTGAGGACACAGCTGTCCCTGCAACTTTTGTAGCAATGAAACTTTACAGAGTCTGGTTCAGCAATGATAGTAACTGGAATTCATACGTGTGCTTCATGAGTCCTGTGTAAAGTTGAAGGAGCTAAACGTGGGCGGACCTCCTTCCCATATCAAGGAGAGGAGGTCCAGAATTAAACACTATCTGAAGATGGCTATGGTTCCTGTTATCAAGATCTGAAAATGTTGTATTTTTGAGCTCCATGAATTTGATTATGATACAACTCTATGGGGAACGCAGGCCAGACTGGATCTGAAAGGTAAGTATGAGATACCAGTGATATCTTTCATGCTACATTTATAACACATGGCCCAGATACTTAATTTCTACAAAAGAAGGTAAAGATTAACATTTTCACCTACTTTTGTAGAAATTAAGGGATAATGAATAGACCCCTTAAAATAGACCAGTAAGGATTGGGAGCTATACGTATTTAAGGATTTAGGAAGCCTTCATCTATATACAATGGTAAAACATCCTGTTAAACAGAACAAAAAAGAAACTGAACGGACTTGAAACAAGGATTCTCTATAAGATTTTTCAGTGTATTTTGATCCTCTTTCAGTTATGGTGTCTTAGCTTTCGTCTTACACTGGCTTTTTCTATTTCCCAGTTTCTCATACTTGGATAGATTACATTTGATCAGGATTATTTTTTTCAACATACGTAGAATATGCTGAGACAGGGAATGGCTTGTTAAGATTCATCTTTTCAGGACTTTTATCATGGACGGATGCTTTGAAAATGGCATGAACTGGAAATACTTTGAAAAATGAGCATTGTAAGGTGAAAATAGGATTACTTATATTTTACACTTTAATCTCATGTGAAGCAATATTTTACAATCTAACAGATATATTGTCAAATAACATATAATTAAAGCACATGCTACACGCAATACCCCCTTGGACATTGAACATGGTGTGAAGAGATTCTACAGGACATGGGAATTTTACCTTCTCACCCTTCTGGCCAGCTACAAACCACTATTAGTTAGGTCTTTCAAAATACTGCTTAGTCCTTCAGAAGGTTACGTAGGGCCTGATTCAGGATTGTAAGTAGGGTGGCCAATCCCAGGATTGGGATCATCGGGATCCTGGGAATCGGCCCCAAAATGGCCGGGATTTTAATCCCGAGATTGGAATTTCCGCTCAGGTGCTGCCTGGCTTCTCCGGTTCTCAGCTATGCGGCTCTGCTCAGCGTAACCTAGTCACAGGTCACTCTGCGCAGTCCACACAGCCTCTCAGCCTTCCCCCACACCCCTGCCCTTGTAGCTGTCCCAGCACTGATCCCAGCATTCCACATGCCTGGCTAAGAGATGCACCCCCCACCACGCTGCGCAGTTCGCTCAGCCCGTCCACACTCTTGGCCATGTAGCTGTCCTGGCATTGATCCCAGCGTTCCATCTGCCCGGCTAAGCGCTGCACCCCCACCAGGCTCCATGCTGCAACCCACCAGGCTCCATTCTGCACCCCCGCCAGGCTCCCTGCTGCACCCGCGCCAGGCTCCCTGCTGCACCCGCACTTTTTATTATTAGGGAACCCAATCCCAGTATTGAGCATTTTTCAATCCTAAATTTATGTAAAAAAAAGTTTGTCCTTTTTTTGTTTTAGCTACTGTACCTGTTCATGGTGGTTTTTTTTTTCTTGGTAGTATCTGCATTGTGTTATTGTAATATGCCATTTGTATTGTTGCTTTATAGGCATATTAATAAATTGTGTGCCAAAGATTTTGAATTTGTATACGTAGTGCTACGATAAAGCAGATACAGTTTTTTCTTACACTAAGTTCTGTTGTGCTTCATTTGCGTCTTTGTACATGTGGAATACTAAGTCTTGTGCGATTAAATTGGCAGCCCTACATCTCTAGTATACTTCGGGGTTTGGCTGCCTAGGTGATGACACATTTAAACTTTTACCATTTAAATGTCTCATACCGTATGCCAAACCGTATGCCATGTAACTGCCAAGCAATTTAGACATCACCCCATTCCATCTGACCAGTGCCGCAGTCAGTTGGCATCACAATAGAAAACCCAACGGAAATAGCATATAGACACAGTAGCGGCTGTGTTCGAAGAAGCAGTCTCGTCTGCAACTGCATCTACCTCTATATATGTTGGATGGCTGAAGGCAGAAGTAGATGGCTGAAGGCAGAAGTAGATTTCCACAAGGCAACCTGGGGCCCATAAAAATATCCTGGCCATCCAAAACGTTATCAGACCTCATCATATGGATCTGCCCACATTCCCAAAGTCGCTTTGATGTTCTTTGATGGTATGAAAAATATTTGGACAAAATGGTCTCATCCACTGTATGTGGGCAGCCAGTTTACTTTAAACTTGACACATGTATTAAGCCTAATTCCAAAAGAACTAGAGCCTGAGTCAGATTTGTACCCAATATCGATGGTAACGCAGCTGAGCATTTAACCGTAGACTGTACATGCACAAAGGTACTCCATCCATGCTGCCTGCAATCGGTTATGGTATAAAACATAGACTGAATCATCATAGACAGTCATATGGTCGACAGTCACAAGGTTGACAGGGTCTAAAATGTCGACATGGTTAAAATGTCGACATGGTCAAAAGGTCGACAGACAAAAGGGCAATATGGGAAAATGTTGACATGCGTTTTTAATGTTTTTAGGATGTCTATGTCGACATAGGTCGACATGAACACTGTCTAAGCTGCGCTGCGCTCGGCAGACTATTTTATTCTCCCTCCATGCCCTAGTGAATGGTAGGGCATGAAATACCGCCTGTAGGCTGAAAATTTTGTACAAAAATGCATGTCTACCTTTTCCATGTCGACCTTTGGACCATGTCGACCTTTAGACACTGTCAATTTATTGTGTGTCGACCTTTTTACTGTCGACCTTTTGACCCTGTTGAGCTTTTGACTGTCTACCATTAGTGGTCGACCATATGACTGTCTATCATCAGTCAGTCTATGATCAGTCCGGATACCCCTGCAATCAGCAGCAGCAATATAGTGCTATGGATTGTTTGAGAGAGTAGGGCCCCAAACCTGTATCTTGCATGTAGCCCCATGAAGTTTAAATTCACGAAAGTGGAGGACAGAAAAGAATGCCTTTTGCTGGTGCACCTAAGAAAAAATGAACTCATAATACATAACGTTTATTGGGTTTATTATTGAAAGATTTTTTTTCAGAAATAAAACCACACATACAACAATAACAACATAAATTAAAAAGGGAGGATATTCCCCTGACTCAGTGTGACCCCGAAGTCACTTCTACCCTCTGATTATTTGTGGGTATTTTTTGATACGGTGTGCAACCAAATGAGAGTAAATTCTCTCTATTGAAAAAGATTCACTGTGCTTCAGTCATGAACAGATCATAAAATATAATACCTCTCAACTCTAGATTCGATACATTTAGGGCTAAAATCGTATGCCTCAAATTGTATCCTTCAGAGGAGCAGGGTTCCGGACCAGGTTACGGCATGCACTAGACACAGGCAGCAGTCCCGTTTCGGTGCAGCCGTCAGCCCCTGGAGCCACTAATGTCTCTTGCAGCAGAGCGCTGGTGAACTACATGAGCGGTGTGCAGGCGTGCACTTGCCTCGTTCACCCAGCTAGCTCAGGTTAGAGAAGACGCTAGGTCTGGTGCCAGACTAGCGTCTTGGTCACGGAATGAACCAGTGACCGGGGTTGCGCAGTGGTACAGATCAAAATAGTAACATTGTATGTGGGGAAGGGAAAAGGGGGTTTTCAACACACTGAGTGTGTTAGTCGGTCAGCGTATGCTTCGCAATGAACGCTTCCTCGGGACCACCCGGTTGGGCTCCCGGAAGCTCCTTTTATTCCACCTATCCTATGCATATTGATGAGATGCAAATAATTGGGGGGGTGTGTTCCAGCGTGCAGATCATTGGCCTATATTTCAATACCCGTGTCAGATCATAGTTTGTAAGTAGCGTTTGCATTGATGCATATCCTAACTTAGAAAAATGGGGGAGAAAGAGTCAAAACAGGGGCAAAGAAGAGGAGTAATGAGATATGAAAAAGTGAAGGAGTTTTTTGTAGTCGCATTTTGCGGCTGTGCATTTGTCGACACTTCGACAGAGTCCGTATGTTGTTAATACAAAGAGTTCGCGGACCCGATAGTCTTCTGTCAGACTTATATTATAATAGGTTAATTAATGCACAGTCAGTCAATAACTGTGGGAAAGATATAAATATAATTTCCAAGGATATAAGAAGTTTAAATTCACCTCTGGTGTTCAGTGTGGGCCCCCATGGACTCAGGGGTGTGGGTTCCCTGCATAACCGGCAACCACTAACACCTCTCTTTTCCATAGATAAGTGCACCTACAGTAGCAGGGAGATCATAAACATTTAAGAAACATTCAATACTGGAAATAGCTGTAGCAGAAGTCTTTTGTATTAGAAGCTCCTGGTAAAATGACACACTCCGTAGAACAAATTGGTGCTGCATTTTCTTTTAATACTGACTTTAATTGCATTTTCAGCCAATAGACCAAACATGTAAGCATTTAGCACATGTTCAACTAGTAAAATCCAATTACTTGGTATAAACGTCTCTGTAACCTCTTGTGAAAATGTACCACTAGAACTCACAATCACAGCACAGAGGGATTTTCTTTCACCCATAATGACTTGTGGCACTTTCCTGTACCCGGTTGGCGCTGTGATGATGCTGTAAGCTGCAGGATCCAAGCTGCAACAGATCAATTCACAATTTACTCAGCCGTGACTGAGAGGTTGTGAAGGAGGACTTCTTAACCAGGCTGGGAGCAGCAGTAGCAGGGAGCTCTGAAACTGACACGTGTATTCAGTCCTAAGCTTGTAAAAACCAACACGTTAACACCCGTGAGTGTCAGCCATTTAAAAACACTTCCAATTGATGCCTAGAATTTGAAATACCTTTAGCAAATGAGGCACAAAGAGACAGGCGTAAAACAACACTTTGCATCCATTAAACCTAGACACTGTTCTCTCTCCCCTTCCACATCAGCTCCTCTCCTCTCTGACTCATGTCTCCGCTCCACTCCATCAGCCCTGACAGAACCTTGAAAGACACAAGCGGGAGGTTTAATTAAAAGCTGGTCGATTTGACGAACAATCAGATGAGGTCACTCTAGGTTTTTTCTTTCTCATTCTCTTGAGATTCATCAAGCGTTTTAGTGCCCCTTATTTTATTTGGGAATGGACACATACATTTCCACACAAGAGATATAATGGCTGATTTGCAAAGTTAGTAACCACAAGGGAAGAATGTTGTGTATTAAACAGAATACTGTTTATATTATCAACAAACTGGAGCATTCTATTAACCTGACACTTCATTTTATACAGTGTCTGTTATTACTGTCAGTTTGTATTATCATTAACTGTTGGGAGTTCATCTGGAAATGAAGGCCCAAACACAGCATTTTGTCACCACAAGTAGTAGTACATATGAGGTTTGTGAAAGGGAATTCATAGTTTTTTTTACTTTATTATTTTAGGAAGAAGTAAGTCTCATCAGTAGCATCTTAAGAGAGGAGGAGCCTCCTCGAGCTGGGCCTCTGGTAAAAATGGCGAGGTGGACATTTTTCTAGCGATTATCGCAGCCGGCTGTCAGGTATATGCATTGCAGACAGCACAGCCTCCAGGCATGCTGCTGCTGATGCAGCTGGTAAGAATCAATCACTGGAGGCAGAGGGAGAAAGAAGCCGGCCGCTGCTGCTGCGCTGTAACTGGGAAGGGCGAGAAGGCGCCCTCTAGAGTTTCCGGCGCCTTGAGCACACGCTCAGTGGCGGCTGGGGCAGGGTGCCATATGCCCCCCCGGGCCAGTGCGATTTTAGCAACCTGGGGCCAGCTGCCTGTACTTTCAACAGCTGGGAGGCATACTATTGCCCGTTTGTTTAATAAGAAGGATCAGCGCGGCAGCGCCGACTTCCTGCGTACAGTCAGTCAGCTGTAGCTGTAGCAGTTGAGAAGGGAAGGAAGAAAGAGATCCCCTTGCTTTGCTGCTTCCGGACACTGTCAGCCCCGTGTGGTGAGATTATGTGACAGCCTCCAGGAGCAGCAGCGAGTGTGGAGGCTGCCATGTGCTCCTGGGGAAAGCAGAGCTGGGTTCCTCGGTGGCCTTGACTCGGCAGCAGTGGTCGGCGGCCTCATCCTCAGCATTCTGTACGTGGACTCATCCGCCATCTTAACCACAGCACAGGAGCCGGGAACTAGGGTGAGCATTATCTGTATATACAGGTCGAGTAATACCTGCTCCCCATCACCAAAACCTATATCTGGCATCCCGGAGGGGAGAATCTCGATAACTCTCCCTCCCTAATGCCTAACCCTTCTCACTAATGCCAAACCCCCATACCCCATCACCTAAACTTACCCCGCACCGCAGCTTAACCATAACCCACCCATCGAAGTGCGCAACACTAACCCCCCCTCCCCACCACTTAACCCTACCCCCCCCCTAGTTCTTAAACCTACCCCCCTCCCAGCCTAACACTTACCCACCCACATAATTACACCTGGCACTCACAAACAGCATCAGTGCCCTATGGAAGGATTTGCATATGAATATATTATATATATATATATATATATAGATAGAAATATATATATATGGGTTGTTGGGAGCGGCGGCACTCAGACGAAAATATATATATATATATATTTATAAAATGGTGGAGGCCACCTGCTTGTGTTGCTCCCCTGGCTGAAACTTGCCAGCCAGCCCCTGCACACGCTCCACTGGAACCACCCTTCCTACGCCCCTGATCCCCGTACGGATGCTGCCATATTCTTCTCTTTCTTATAATTCGGATCCGTGCACTGCTATCCTGTTTGAATAAAATAAAAATAATTTAAAAAATGGTGTAGGTGCCCCCACCACGACTATAACCAGCCCCAGCTCATAGAACTGGTCCTGGTTTTAGAATTGCAGGGGGGACAATAAAGCAGGGTTTCCCAGGATTTCAAAACCCAGCACCAGGCTCATGGGCAGGTCCTTGTTCCCAAAATACCGGGTACAAAATTAATAGGGTCCCCTATATTTTGACAACCAGCATCAGGCCCAAACAGCCACCAGGGTAATACCACAGCTGGGGGAGACTTTTTTTACAAGCTCCCCCATACAAAGCATTAACCTCCTGACTGGTTAGCTACAAGTACCAGTGGGCCCTTTAATGCCCTGCATGCTGGGACTTGTGGTTCTCCACGTCCCTGCATGAAGGGGATGTTTGCTGGGTCCAGGCCTGGGCTGGCCCGTCAGGGGGTTAATACTTTGGCCGAGGGAACTTGTATAAATAGTCTCCCCCGGTGGGACCCAGGTATTTTCCTCCAAAAGAAAAAAAACTGAGCAGTTGCACCTGAGCCTTTTACATAGTTTCAAACTTAGTTGCACACAAATGTACAAATGTTGCACATTAGATGAATGTGTATCTGTAGTTTATCGCTCCCAGTTGTTTCATTGGTTTAAATAAGATATTTCTTTTGAACACGAAAAACACTGGTGTGCTGAGTGGGGCTATTTGGTGTGACTTGAACTTGCCCACTCTTAGGGTCAGCCAGGAGGTCCAGGAGAGTAGGAAAGTATGAGTTGCAATGTAAAAGTGACATATGTCTAACAATTTTATTTACATAGTAATGTACTAAAGGTTTAGTATCCCTTTTCCAAATATCCGTTATCCAAATTATACCAAAAACCATAGTTTCCAGAATGTGAAAAAAAAAAAAATTTAGTTAGCTAAAAGCATTACTAGGGACATCTGTACCAACACTACTGGGGACATAATATGTAACTGCCACTAAATATGTGCAAGAAAATGATTGCTTGGCATTCCAGATCAGTTCCTGAGATTGTACACAAACTTCATGTTTTGAAATCTTCTTTCATGCACAAAAAATATGTTTGTGTATATTATGTGTTTGATGTGTATATACAATATAAATTTAAGATACCTCAAGATACCTCTTTGTAATATAAAATATTCCAAATTGTGGAATAATCCGTTATCCAAAATTCTTCTGGTTCCGAGCATTTTGGATAAGGGATACTCAACCTGTATAGGAAATAGTTTGGACCAGCAATAGTAAGCAATTTTGTCCCTTTTATTACCGATTTGTGAGGACCACTACAGCATACATGCAGTTCCATGGGCATACATCCCAACTATCCACCTGTCCCACTCCTGTGTTGCAATGTATTGGGGAAAAAGGGGGATGGGTGGTAGCGCAAGGGGAGAGCTTGGGGCAGCCCAGCTTTTTCAGGAATGCTGAGTATGCCTTTAGAACAGGGGTGGGGAACTTCAGGCCCGGGGGCCGTATGCGGCCCCCGTAGCCGTTCTGAGTGGTCCTCCCACCCGCTTGGCAGCTTTCCAGGAGTCAAGTACAGGGGAATTCTCGTGAGAAGTCGGTAGTTCTCGCTAGATTCCTCTTAATCAACAGCAGCCGGAGAATGTCAGCCCTAGTTAGCGGCAGCCGCCAGAGCGTGGGACGGCTGCAGCAGGACAATTTGTAAGATACATTTTTACATATGGCCCCCAAAGGATTTTTTCCCCATACAAACGGCCCTTGACACAAAAAAGGTTCCCCTGCTTTAGAATTATAAAAATGAGGGTGCCATGTGGTTATATCCCTTCCAATGAAGCCACTTTCCATTCCCAGGTGCAGAGTCCCATTTTGAAATATGAATTATATGGCTGTGTGCCATGGTAACTTATTACTCTTGTAGTCATGTGTGCAACACGGTGAATGTATGGCCAGCGCTTAGGACACACACACACATCTAGTTGCCTCACAAGCCATGGACTAAACTCCCAGAAGAGGCTATTTCTAATCCAACACTGTCTAAATGAAAAAGAAGAAAAAGTACCATAAGCGTTATACAGTGGATACAGGTTGAGTATCCCTTATCCAAAATGCTCGGGACCAGGAGAATTTTGGATAACGGATTATTCCGTATTTCGGAATATTTTAATATTTCAATGATGTATTTTGAAGTATCTTGCATTTATGCTGTATAAACACATAATATACACACAAATATATTTTATTACCACATAAAATACACACAAATATATTTTATTTGTTCAAAAAACAAGGTTTCAAAACATGAAACAAATTGTGTGTACTATCTCAGCAGTGAATTTAAATGCCAAGCAATCATTGTCTTGCACATATATAGTGCCAGTTACATATCATGTCACCAGTAGTGCTGTTACAAATGTCCCCAGTGAGTTTTTAGCAAAAAAAAAAATTTTTTTTCACTTTCTGGAATGTCTGGTTTTTGGAATAATTTGGATAACGGATATTCGGATACGGGATACTCGACCTGTACTGTGAATCACAAACCATCCCTCTCACATTTATATAGCAATGTTCTCCCTCCAGTCCATCCATAGAAGGAAGTACTATGGTTGGAAACTCTCTTTTATTCCCCAGTGACCTTCATTGTTTTTGATAATATGTATCAAGATTGTGTTTTTTTCAAACATTTTTATTGTATTTTTAGCTTATGTTTGTTAATAAAAACAATAAATCAATATTGAAAATGATGCAATATCTTTCAGGTCCCTCTGCTTGCACTGACAGCTACCACAATTCAAATTTGATGAAATGTTTTAATGCACATGGTCATTGCACAGAAATGGAGGGAAATTTCTGCTAGGGTGGTGTTGTGGCTTCCCATCAGTCTTCTCTTGGTATCATTTGGAGGAAAAACCTGTACCTTGCTTATCCATATACATGCAAAAAAAAAACATAATAAGTAAATTAAAACAACCGTCATGCCATTTTATTGCTACTGTCCTCTGAAATCTGGCGAGTTATGACACTTTCTGCTGTAATAAATTTTGTTTAATTTACTGGAAATATCTCTAGGAGGCCACATTGTTCAGATCTAGCCATCAAATTTACTATTACTAGTTTTGTAAATGTAAAGACTAGATTGCATCTGTGCCAGCTCACACTTCCTGGAAAAAAAAGAGATTATCAGCTTTCTGTTCTTTGCATCCTGCCAAGATGTTTATTTCCCAGGATGCTGCTTTTGTTTTCTTTCTCAAATCTAAAAATTTAAAGGCATTGTGGCCTCAAAAATGTTATGTTTACTTGTGTCTGCTGCAAGAAGCAGGCGTCTATGCTAGACATACAGTAGTTTTATGTTATTTCTAAATCACTTGTCACACCATTGCCTGCTCAGCATCCTCCTGACAATGGGCCTGATTCACAGGTACATGCAATCAGGACCGCCAAGAGGTATGCCGGGTAAAATTTTGGGGGTGTGGCCTAATTGTGGAAAACTTGGACACCTCCCGCTATTAGGTCACCCCCCCCCCCCCCCTAAATGTTTAGGGGGGTGAAAAAACACTCTAAAGTCAAAGGTAGGGTGTTATTGTCCCGCCCCCCCCCAGCAGCAGCAGCACAAACCTACTGCATGTGCTGTGCTGACAGTAGGCTCAGCATGAGCTCTCACGCTGTCAGCACAGCACATGCTGAGCCTGCTGTCAGCACAGCACATGCTGTAGGTGTGTTGATACTGCTGCCCGGGGGAAGGGGGGGCGGACCAGGGCCCCTTCTGGGCCCCTTCAGCAAGCCCAGGTCCGGGTAATTAATACCCTCTCCCCCCCCTCTCGGCTGCCCTGCATGCGAGAGAGTAGACAAGTATACCACATGTACAAGTGATTGAATAGTGATAGATTATGAACATTTTATGTACAAAGTGAGTAACAAGTAGTCATTATTTGGGTGTGGTGGCATGGATAGAAAAACACAGGTGCATTACAATCGTTTTCTGGGCGTACCAAAATTAATCACTGTAAATTCATTTGCAGTTAAATGGGCCCTGGCTTCTTATGAGAGTCGCTCCGGCGGCTCCGCTGTGACCGATATCGGAGCTTGCGAATGCAGTTGCACGCACATCTGAATGAAGCTTGAATCTGCTTTGTCAGGCCACAGGCAAATATGTTTAACCAACTTCAGACATGGAAATACAGATTTATTTTGTGTTCAAGCTGTTTTGTCAGTGATAAAAGGGTAAAAATTATGTTATGGTGCCTTTAAAGAAAAGCTCCCATAGCTGTTCACTATGTAATTATGGCTTCATGCATATCCGTATTGCTGTGCCATACACAGACTAGCGGGCGGACGCAGATCTCTTGGCCTCTAGAATAGAAAAATAATTTAATAGTGGTAAATGTTATTCATTTTCCTTTTTACTCATTACATTGACTGTAGAAAATATGATTTTTTTTGGTGTTTCATTTGTGCCTCGAACAAAAAATAAATTAATACAAGTATACAGTATTTATAAAAGTCACACATATTCAAAGGACAATCTTTAAAAGCGTACACTATAGAAAACCTTCTGGGCTCTGGAACACTATTAATTCAATCTAGAACTAGCTAGTAAAATGCTTCCAGCAGTCTTTAACATACCCATTATTCCAGATCACTGTGTGATGTGAAAAGAAGCTAAAATCCCTTGAATTCATCTATTGTATTGTTTGATGTCCCATCATTGCTAAGTACTGATTTTTGGTACTTTGTGAAGGACCCACATGTGTGAATGGGTCCTGCAACGAATTAGGTGCAATGTTTGGTCCCGGAAATGGACACGCCTTTTTGGTAATCTGGTCATGGATCTAGGCAGGGTTAGGCCAGCATTTCCTAAATGGTAGGTCACAGCACATTTTCTATTTGTGACACAGAAAATACCCAACTTTTCTATCCAAGTAGAATTTCTGTAGTACTTTCCGGCAATTGGAATATAAGGACTGGAGCTCATGCAGAATCCTTTTTCTTGTTAAAGTTAGTGAAGTGAAGTCTATAATTGGTGCAAACCTGTCCGCATTCAAGATTCTTCTCTGTGTTTGTTGAGGTCTGATCCGTAGATATCACCAGATACATGGTGAAGGCACCAAGTTTCCGAAGATCTGTGCAAGCATTCTAATCACCAATCTCCAGACAAATTATATCCATTTTTCTGGAGAGTGACGCATTCACAGCAGACTTTGTGTGACTTTGAGTCTATTACGGTAAAAGTTGGTGTGAGAGAAAGAGAAGCCAACCAGAAGCTCCACACGAGCCCTCTCCCCTCTTAATACATCCCTGGCAAAATAAAACCCCAAGAGTGATGTAAACAGGTTGGAATGCATAGCCACACCCCTCCCGCAAACCAATGCTCTGTCCTGTGAAGCCATGCTTCCTTTTTGCAGCCGCTTCATTGGGTGACAAGAGAGTAAGTGATGTCACTGCCTAGCAGGTGCACAGGTTTATTCACATGTGGAGTTAATTATTTTACTTGCGATTTTGTGAAGAGATCTAGAGACTTTTGTGTGTCCAACATTTTTTCAGGAGAGGTGGCTCTCCTGAATCCTGCCCGCTTCCTAGTGAAACAGACAGGATTGCATGTTACTCACCACAATTCCTCTAGTTAATGTGTACAAAATGAAAAACTCTGTATTCAAACAGATTATGTCCTCTAAAAAACGAATAGGTAGATGATGAAAATAATAATAATAATACGATTCCCAGTTGAAATGATGGCTGCTCCAAACTATGAATATGGATCTAGTTATAAAGGTATAAAGCATCTCAAGTTTTGAATTAAAGTAATAGATTCCTGTTGTGTTGTGCTGCAAACCTTGAAGGGAATACATTTAGATCTTTTCCACGGAGATTGTGCCAAGTCACAGAAGTCAGCCTGAAATAGTATGTTTTGGGAATGCAAAAGGGAATGCATGCATCACAAAGGCATAGAAAAATTAATTATATAAGACATACTGTACAGTAGTAGACTAGCAGGTGTTATTGTGGACGAAAATAAAGGAATTAGTTTCTAGGCACCTCTTGCCAGATTGGAGGAGACTGCATATTGGGGGTCATTAAGGTGCGGTTGTTCTTCCTACTCCTGGTGATATGCTGAATGTAATTGGCATTATATACTAATATGGGCAGAGGCTAATCCCTGCAAAAGAATGCCCACTGTGATTGCATCATTTAGGCATTGCTAACAAAAATGCACATTGGGTTGCCACACAAAGTCTGAATGCATTTGTAAATGTGCAGGTTGAGCTGATTTCCCAGGATGCACAGAAATCTGAATTAGAAAATGCCGTCCGAATGGCCATGCCATGCATTCCTTTGCACAACCACCCCAAAAGCAGAATTCCTGCCACTTTGGGCCTTATTCTGGTTCACTCTTCCTGACAAAATCCTTCTTAGATGGACAAAACCATGTGCACTGCAGGGGGCAGATGTTACTTGTGCAGAGAGAATTAGATTTGGGTGGGGTTTTACTTCAAAGTAAGATCTATATTGCAGTGTAAAAATAAAGCAGTCAGTATTTTCCCTGCACAGAAACAAAATAACTCACCCAAATCTAATTCTCTCTGCACATTTTACATCTCCCCCCCTGCAGTGCATATGATTTTGTCAATCTAAGAAGGATTATGTCAAAGAGTGAACTAGAATAAGGCCCTTTGTGACTAAAATCTTGCCTCGACTGCACTCGTAAATCACTCGCTGCATATGCGCACTGTGGTTCAGAGGCATACATGGTACAAAAACGTAGATATATGAACAATAGCCACTTTGTGTCCACACTTGAATGACCCCCACTGAGGAAATCAGTTCTACAAGAGGCATGTACATTAGCATGTGATACAGTGCATACGCTTTGTGTGTACACATATCGCATAGGATATAACATGTGTGGCTGACCATGTTGGAATTTGCATCCTGGGTGAACGAATAAAGGACATAGGTAACTGTATAAGAATAAATGTATTAATAACGGCCTAATACGTGTGCATATAACATTTCCTGCTTCACCTTTTTCCCCAGCGAAGCAGGGAGCAGCAGCTCCAAAACGCATTAGCACCTCAAGTACCACATTGGGGGAGTGAAAACTCCCTCCTCCGGCAATTGCTGCCTTGTTTTTCATCTGGCTGGCTTCTTCAAGATCTTCTGTGCGGCCCCTGAGCCGGCAGACTTAGCAGCCAGGGAGAGTGGGTATGGGCAGTGACAATTGCTACTGTTGAGTGATTGATAGTTGCAGGTGTTGCAGAGGGCACAGCTAATGACTGTTCATGCAATCCCCCCGCATATCGGTGTGCTATCTTGTAGATACAGTAGTAGCTCCGATAATGACAGGGGAGCTTCACTTTGCACACTTGTCCTCCTTCATAGATGGGGGAGGTTCCCACTGGCATGCGAATGTACGTTCATGTAAAACATCTGTTCGCAAGCCTTGCAAATGAATTCGGTGTGCGAATAGGTGGTGCGGACTAACCATTTGCAAGGCGGGGTTTGGGTCATTCGCAAGGGTCCATGCACGTGTCCGAACGAATGAACCAGAATAAGGCCCAGTATGTAAGCTGTTACTTAGAATTGCTTCAACATAATTTCCATCTTCAATAGAACTATCATCTTAGTAGATTTACCCCTGTGAGAGCAAATGTTAGTTTCCCAGATACATAGAATAATAAAGCCTTTTAAATAATTAAAGAAATCCTGAAATGATGATTGTTTAGATGCGCAGGATACAGATTACAAGTTTAGGATATGATGTAGCTGGGTTTATTGGAGTCACTCCAATAGCCAGTATTCCATAATGCAAAAGGCAAAAAGCTAAATCCCAATCCACACCTCAATCAGCCGTATTTTCAAAGACCTGTGCTTACTAAGCCAACACCTCATTTTTCCAGGAAATTGAACACCAGGTAAATTGGGACTAGTCACACACTGAGCAGAGAATAACAAATATGTCTGTGGGGTGTATAAAAAAGAATATTGTTTTTAAGATTAATGCCACCTGGTGAATATAAAATATAAGTTTAAAAAAAATGTGCAGCTGAAAGGCTATTTAAATTATAGAAATTATCTACTTTTAGTAATCATATATTAAAATACTGGGTATGCATTTACCCTGTGTGCCGTGGCCACGGCTGGCAAGAGAAGTCCCGGGCCCGGTACAACAACTTCCCAGGGGCCCCAATGGAGGGGGTGTGACCAAAACATGTTGGGGGCATGTTTTATCTATATAATAAGTTGAAGAGTCTGTGTGCGTGTGTGTGTGTGTGTGTGCGTGTCCGTCGCATTGCGGGCACACCGTGGCACTCAGAGCTGCCAAATTTGGCAACAAGGTACCTCTGGACCTGGTGGTGTGCACCTCGAAGCCGTTTTTGGGAAATTTCACTTAGAAATTTTAAAAACACCAAGTTTAAATTTGCCTTCATTGATGATCTGGGGAAAAAGATTGACGATCGGGGAAACCGATGTCGAAGGAACAACTCCACACCTGATATCATTGCTGTCATTGAGCATGAATGACACAGTCTAACATTATGGTGAAGGGTTTAAACAATTAGGAATAACTGAGGATATACATAGACCACACATCACACACACACACACGTACATATTGTACACGCACATAGTACACCACATATGCACACAACACACATATATATAGGTAGCGCACCTCACACACTTACGCATTGGACAGATACACACAACAAAACATACACATAACACACCACATGCAGTACAACACAAAACCATATACACTACAACACACACCCAAAAACAGTACAACAAACACACAGAACACACACACTTAAACATTGTGCAGATACAGAAACACACAGAACACACACACTTAAGCATTGTCAGGATACGCACAGCACACTACACGCACATATATATGTAGCGCACCTCACATTCAGCAGATACACATAACACAACACACACACATAACACACCACTCATGGTACAACACACACCCACATTCACTACAACACGCACCCAAAAACAGTACAATACAAAGAACACACACAAACATTGCACAGATACACACAGCACACTACACACACACATTTATACGTAGCACACCTTACGCACTTACACATTGGGCAGATAAACACAACACACACACATAACATACCTCTAACAGCACAACACACACCCACATCCACCACACACACACACACACACACACAAAAAAAACAGTACAACACACAAAACACATACTTAAACACTGCACAGATACACAAATGCACAACACACACATACTGTATATACATAGCATACGCATTGGACAGATACATACAACACAACACACACAACCACATACACTACAACACACACACAAAAACAGTAACACACACAAACACATAAAAAAATAATTTGCCATTTATTTAACAGTCTGTACCGGCTAATGAAAACTGTACCTAATGTACCAGCTTTTCTTTTTTTCCCATATCCATCTCTGCGCACCCCGGCCAGTTGCACTGAGAAATCTTTGTCCTGGCCAATGCACCCGTTGATCAATACAAAGTGGGTACACTGCACTCACCCTGTTAGTCAGTTGGATGTTAGGCACTGCTCTGCCTTAAGGGTTTCCCAGACTCTTTTGGTTCATAGATAATGTTTGGTCGATGGGCATGAGCGCTGCATGTATTTGTTTGAAGTTATGAGTGTAAGAAGTTGAAGAATAAGACTTAGATGAAGATTTGTCACGTTATAGTGTACAATTTACTCAATAAATCGTGAAATAAATATGTGTACATAGAAGTACAATCAGGAAATTAAAGTAGAATTAAAAAATAAATTCTGATTCAAACTGATAATTGTTTGGATGGGGTGGGTTGCGAAACAAATCTATAGGTGGAGGGGGTATGGATATTGTGGGCATAATTAGTGTTTTATACACCCACAGGGGGTCCCCAGTTGATGAGAAATTTTCACTTCAGTGTCACCATAGGGGTATTTCCAATTGGGGTTCAGGTGGTCTTTTAGGGGTCCCTTTACAATCCCGTTGGTCTCTACTCCTGGAGCCTACGGTCTCCCTCAGTGATTGACTATCATTAAGGGAGACCGTAGGCTCAAGGAGGAGAGACCTACGGGATTGTAAAGGGTCCCTAAGAGACCACCTGGACCCCAATTGGGAATCCCGCTATGCTGACACTGTGACCGTGACACTGTACTGAAAATCCCATCAACTGAGGACCCCTGTAGGTGTACCAAACACCAATTATGCCCACAATATCCATACCCCCCCACCTATAGATTTGTTTCGAAACCCACCCCCATCCAAACAATTATCAGTTTGAATCAGAACTTATTTTATAATCCTACTGTCATTTTTTAATTGTACTTCTATGTACACGTATATATTTTTTCACAATTTATCGAGTAAATTGTACGCTTTAACATGGCAAATCTTTATCTCAGTCTTATTCTTCAACTTATTACACTCCAAACCTTATCAATGCACCCATTTATGATTGCGATGGCTGGATCGGTGTATTGGCCCGGTGGGTGTAGGGAAGAATTTGGCCCATTGCACTCGTTCCCAGTGGTGCATTGCAGTGGTGCGGTTAGCGTGCATCGTGTCATGATGTCGTGTTGCCAGGCCTGCGGACCTGCTCCCACACTCAGTGGCTATCCCACTGTTTGGTAGAGATGCCCGGTGCATGTGCTTTACAGATCTCTAGACCTCAGAGACTGTTGCAGGCAGGGAGCGGTGAATTTTTAATTAATTATGGCACGGTAAGTAATGCCCACCCCGGTCTCCACGCACTCAGCGCCTGTAATTACACACCCTAGAAACTGTACCGTTGAAAGTATAGAAATGGAGGTGTGGCCACATCCCTTTCTGATTTTGTACCAATTTCTGACCCTCAGATGTTGGAAGGTATGTCATAGGTGCTAAATCTCAGGAGTGGATGTGGAATTCATCAACATATACAAGTTATCAACTCAGGAGCGTTGTGTTTCAAACAACAACACCACACCTGATTTCATTACCATCATTGAGTATCAATGCAAACACATTCTAACATTATGGTGGAATCTATAACAAATTACAATCTTAGGTCTTTGGCACAGCATACTGTAAGATGACATTTTTCAGCAATTTTGGAAATAAAAAAACCCCAAGGTTTTCCCGGGCAACGCCAGGCGGGTCAGCTAGTATATATATATATTAGAGATGAGCGTGTCCGGATCCCCGAGATCCGACAGATCCGAATATCGGGGATCCGGGCCAGATCCGAGCCGGCTCGGGTGTTCCCGCCTGAATTCCGGACCAATAACGAGGCCGAACGTCATCATCGCGCTGTCGGATTCTCGCGGGAGCGGGATCTTATAAAAGACGCACGCGCGCCCGCCATCTTCACTCCAATCTTGGAGAGGGAAGAGGGTGGTTGGGAAGCTCCGTGTGCTCCGTGCTGTGCTCTGTGCCATGTGCTCCGTGACCTGACCTGTGCCCTCACTGCCCTGTGCTGTGCTCCGTGCCATGTGCTCCGTGCTGTGCTCCGTGACCTGCCCTCACTGCCCTGTGTTGTAGACTTGTGGCCTGAGCCCTGTAGTGTGATTTAACTAACTAGGTGCTGCAGTGCTCACACGCAGGGGCTGCAGTGTCCACTGTCCAGGGGCTGTCCTGTGTCCCATGCCCTGTTGTGATTTATTTAGCCCTAAGCCCTGTGTTGTGATTAATTTTATTTAGCCCTGAACCCTGTGTTTTTTTTGTGATTTAACTAACTAACTCAGTGCTGCAGTGCTCACACGCAGGGGCTGCAGTGCTGCTGAGTAGTACACTGTGTACAGGGGCAGCATTAAGGGGCTGTGTCCAGTGTGACGGCCTATATCTTATCCATTGTCCAGTGTCACGAGTCACTCACGACATATATCCTGTGTCCTGTCCTGTGTGACGACTGACGACATATCCTGTGTCCAGTGTGACGACATATATCCTGTGTCCAGTGTGACGACATATATCCTGTGTCCAGTGTGACGACATATATCCTGTGTCCAGCGTAACATATATCCATTGTCCAGTGTGACGACATATATCCTGTGTCCAGTGTGACGACATATATCCAGTGTGACGACATATATCCTATATCCAGTGTGACGACATATATCCTGTGTCCAGTGTGATGACATATATCCTGTGTCCAGTGTGACGACATATATCCTGTGTCCAGTGTGACGACATATATCCAGTGGCCAGTGTGACGACAATATATCCTGTGTCCAGTGTCACAAGTCACAACATATATCCTGTGTCCAGTGTGACATGTAATGTGTGCCGGTATATATCCTGTGTCCAGTGTGACGACATATATCCTGTGTCCAGTGTGACGACATATATCCTGTGTCCAGTGTGACGACATATATCCATTGTCCAGTGTGACGACATATATCCAGTGGCCAGTGTGACGACAATATATCCTGTGTCCAGTGTCACAAGTCACAACATATATCCTGTGTCCAGTGTGACGACATATATCCTGTGTCCAGTGTGACGACATATATCCTGTGTCCAGTGTGACGACATATATCCAGTGGCCAGTGTGACGACAATATATCCTGTGTCCAGTGTCACAAGTCACAACATATATCCTGTGTCCAGTGTGACATGTAATGTGTGCCGGCATATATCCTGTGTCCAGCGTGACCTATATCCATTGTCCAGTGTGACGACATATATCCTGTGTCCAGTGTGACGACATATATCCTGTGTCCAGTTTGACGACATATATCCTGTGTCCAGTGTGACGACATATATCCAGTGGCCAGTGTGACGACAATATATCCTGTGTCCAGTGTCACAAGTCACAACATATATCCTGTGTCCAGTGTGACATGTAATGTGTGCCGGCATATATCCTGTGTCCAGCGTGACACAGCGCAGCTACAAGGGGGGGGGGGGGGGTTATTAAACTGCCACCCTGTCTGCCCCTGTAGTGCTGCTCTGCTTCCAATATGTGCCAGGTTGGAAGTGTAAGGTCCACATGTATGTGATGCCCACTGCTGTCGCCTAGCTTAGGCCCTTATTCTGATTGATGCGGACTTTACCGCGTTCTTACGGATCGCGTCTTTACGGCGTCTGCGCATGCGTGGAGAACGCTACGCGCATGTGCCACGCCTTGACTCGGTACCAGTTCGGACAAAGCCCGTCCAAAACTGGTCACCGCAATCAGTCGGGAAATAGGGGCGTATTATGGGCGTCATGCGGAATGACACATGGGCGTAGTTTCAAAGTGGGCAAAACGGGGCGGAAACATGGGCGGACACGGGGGAGTACACTTATGTTGGGGGGCGTACATTCGGAAACCACTCCGAATGCACGCGAGCAAAAAGGGCTGAAATGTGCGGTGTCCACAAGTGTACTATTGCTTTGCGGACACCACTCGTTCATGCGGTAGGCGAACGTACGCCTAATGACTACAACCATTAACACCTGAACCCAATACAATCTACTCCTTTACTCATTACTCACTAATAGGACGCTTGTCAGTGCTTTAATTGAAACCATTGCACTTCAATTGCTGTAAGGGTTAATGTGTGCTATGCATGTGTTAGGCATGCTTGTAAGGATATATTGGAATCTAATTGATTCCAATTCCAAATAAGCAGTTTTTTATGAGGATAGGTAATTGAATAAGTGGGTCATGTGATGTCTTGCAGAAGATACTTCATAGTGGGTTGTTTGGCGTAAATCCTCCGCTTACGTGCGGTAGCACCGCTTGGCTCCCGTTCGGATGCGGTATTCCCGAGCATACTCTGTAATACTCTGTAATACCGTGCCGAATCGGAGTGTTTCTCCCGCACACGCATGGTTTGTATGTCGTCCGTAAACACGCCCTGTTCTTAAAGAGTGAGTCCGTCCGAATGCGGAGGACACGTGGGCGTTTCTACGGACGATGGCCGCATGCGGCAAAACACCGTGGCGTGCGGACCGCTCCGTAAGAATGCGGGAATATCCGCACAGATCTGAATAAGGGCCTTAGTCATCCAGCTACCTCGGGATAACCTTATGGCCCTACTACAGTATATGAAAACGATTTTGTGAGCTGTGAAGTGATCAAAATTGTCTAGAAATGAGTGGAAACTAATGTTATTGAGCTTAATAACGCTTTAGGGGAAAAAACAGGCCCGAAAACTATTATTTTAGCAATTTTTAGCATTTTTCCAAATAAATCCAGATCCAAAACCAAAACCCGCAAGGGTGGTTTTGCCAAAACTAATCCAGATCCAAAACACGAAGGGAGATCCAGATCCAAAACCAAAACCCGAAAAAGTGGCCGCCGCACATCTCTAATATATATATATATATATATATATATATATATATATATATATATATATATATATACTAAAAGAAAAGATGAGAGCGCTCCATTGTGCAATATCACAAAAAGCTTTTATTTTAAGAACAAAGTTTTTCTTCTGTAAAAACAGGTATATAGTAACGTACCACAATGAGCGGTATAACGGGATAGACTGCAACGCCAGGCCACGCCCCAGGGGCGTGGCCTGGCGTTGAAGTCTATCCACCAGACGTGTTGGGATGCAGAGAACCCCGAGTGTAACCTCTCCTACAGCACATGTGTTTTGAGACACGTTTTATGCGAATATCTTGCGGTGGTTATACCGCTCATTGTGGTACGTTACTATATACCTGTTTTTACCGAAAAAAAACTTTGTTCATAAAATAAAAGCTTTTTGTGATATTGCACAATGGAGCGCTCTCATCTTTTCTTTTAGTGTTTCTACACCTGTGGAATTCAGGTGACTGAGAGCTGCCAGGACAAAAAATCCTTTGGTGCATGACAAATTGGAATTGGGACTATATATAAATCGTCCTTTGTGTGTGGATAATTCCAGCAATATCCACTGTCCGTAGGTTTTTCATCATTTGCGCACTTATTTCCTTTGCTATATATATATATATATATATATATATATATATATATATATATATATATATCACAATCGAAAGGGGGTTGTGACCTTGTCCTGCGCTGTTTGGAAAGCAGCACTTCTCTAGGGCCCCGCTGTTAATAGAGGTCCAGTGGATGGATAGAGAGAAAGATATAGAGGTGCGCTAGAATGTGTTTCACCAGAAAGAGTTTCTTACAAAAGTAAAAAGTAGAATATATTTATTCCATTAATAAAACATAAAATACATTATAAAATACATATATTCTGAACAGTGGTTGGAAACTTTCCAATTGATAATTTCACATGGATGTTCTGGTACCCGATTCAACCATAGATATATATTGGTCTGCAATAACCCTATGCGTTTCGTCCCTTGGGACTTCTTTAGGGGTAACAATGAATCAATCAGGTAACATAGACAAAATCTAATATACTCTAACATATATCAGTTTGTAGGGTACTGGAGCTTAATTTCATATACCCAAGAATGGCTTCAATCAAGGTCGGAAGTTATGAACATGATTAGGAAACTATCCACTTAGATGTCTTCACAAATTCAGTGGGATATTGGCTGATATGTGAATGGTATCCACAGTCCCAATGCAGAGATACCATATATATATATATATATATATATATATATATATATATATATATATATATATATAAACAAATATCAGAGACACTCACAGGACTTATATAAAGATAAGAATTCAGGGGTGGGAGGCCACAGCTGTGATCAACATTTCAGTTTATTCAACTTTTGTCAGGATCCTGACGAAAGTTGAGTAAGTCAGGATATCTGTTTATATTATTGAACACTGCAGGGTGTTCTAAGGCGGGCACCAGGGCCAATTGTCAACAGGAGGGTTTGAGTGCCAGTCTCCCCACTGCTATATATATTTCATGCGCTTGTAGAAAAAGCGGGGACACTTACCTGTGTGTGTGTGCCCCCCCCAGGCTGAAAGTTGCCAGCCCCTGGCTCCAGCAGGGATTTCAGCCTCCCTGAGCTCCTCCACCACACCTTCCTCTCCCTATGTGCAGGCTGCAGCATCCAGTCCCAGGCTGCTGCAGGACACGACAGTCAGACTTGTGAAATGATGAAATCATCATCTGCACTGAGCTATGCAGCTGTGAATGACTTCTGCCACTGCACACACACACACACACAGTGACAGCTCACCCACTCTCCTACTCCTCCTTATAATCAGCACCTGGCCGCCCGTGCTCCTGCCGCCACTACACAGCTGACGGGCGCCAATTGCGAAATATGTGCACAATTAGAAGTAAATCTTGTCCCTCTCCACATAACTGAGCATAAGGATAACATATAAACACAATTTACTTAACAAAAAATGTAATAAAAAAACATTTGGGCATGGGGTGCCATGAAAAAAATTCTGATACTCTAGGGCGCCGTCATTAAAAAAATGTTTGGGAACAACTAGACCGGGCCTGGACAACCTGTGGCTCTCCTGTTCTTGCGAAACTCACACATTCCAGCATGCCTTGCCACAGTTTAAGCATTACCTATTAGCAATAACAGTGGCAATGCATGCTGGGACTTGTAGTTTCACAATAGCTGGAAAGCTACCAGTTGTCCAGGCCATTATTAGACTATCCAATGGTGCCAGTCACCATCAATAATGGTCTAGATTTGCAAAAGCAGCCGCAGATCATTTCTTTGCATTATAGTGTTCCAATTATAGGGCCTTATTTTGGTTCACTCTTTCTGACAAATTTCTTTTTAGATGGACAAAACCATGTGCACTGCAGGTGAGGCAGATGTAACTTGTGCAGAGAGAATTAGATTTGGGTGGGGTTTTACTTCAAAATGAGATCTATATTGCAGTGTAAAAATAAAGCAGCCAGTATTTACCCTGCACAGAAACAAAATAACTCACCCAAATCTAATTCTCTCTGCACATTTTACATCTGTCCCCCTGCAGTGCACATGGTTTTGTCCATCTAAGAAGGATTTTGTCAGAAAGAGTGAACTAAAATAAGGCCCATAGTGCTTACAATAATACAAAAAGGTACACAGTGCTCAAACCGACACAGTTGTTTGAAGGCAATGTGTAAATTAATTAAAAACTGTGTTTTGGAGAATGTTAAACATTTGAGTTATGTTGCTTTAAGCTTATAGTATTATTTCATATTCCATTTATTTTAATGTTTGTCATTGGGCTGTGCTCCTATAGAGTATTAGGAATGCCTCTGTGTGTCACTGAGAGTATTGCTGCCTGTTGTAAGTAGAATCTGCAGATGTTTGAATTATACTGTAAAAAAAGCCTATACTTGCTCACCTAGTAGAACCAACAGCTCTTGCCATAAGCAGCATCATAAAACCCTAGTGAAAACTCATTCTCAACCCACCAAAACCCAGATTGAAAACCACCAGGATTTATCAGGTTATAAACACGCTCTTATAACTGCATCCTGGGATACTTCTGATGTTGTTACCTTCAATTTATATGCCCAACGGGGAGCCCTGGATATGTGTTCTTGAAAGATTATCAGCAAACAACATCTGTGAAGAAGTCTTACTTTATCCCAATTAAAGGAATCTCTGCCTGTGGAGGAATCCCTTGTGATGTTAACAACTTTCTGAATTATTTCACTACATTTTTGTCTAAAGGCAACTTTTGCTTGAAAACTAGTTAATGAATTTAGAGATATGACTTATCCATTTTTAACAGCCCTTTTTTACATCTTTTTGTTTGTGAAATGTAGAACGTTAGACACGGCTGAATACAAATAAAAGGGTATAGTAGGGGAATATTTACTATTAGCGGGCCGTTGTAAACTATGGACTACATATGCAATATCATATGCGCTTTCTGTTGAGCCCTCATGTTTAGTAGGAGCGTAGCATAAAGTAAGAAGCCTCAAAGATGCAGAACTACCATTGGTGCAGCAGGTGCAGTGCACCCGGGCCTACCACTGTCACCCTCTGTTTTCCCTGTCACACTCTGCCTCCCCCTGTCTCCCACTGTTGTGTAGCATATTGTGAACTTGGAGTGAGGTGGAGGAGGGGGGACACATTTTATTTTTGCCCCTATGCCCACAACCGATTATTCCTCCACTGAAGCCTTGGTTATAGATGTGAGTTTCAATACATCCGGGTGGTAAAGATTTTCTAAAGTGCACAAAAAAACTCAAAATCGTGTCACATTCTGGAAAAGTACCCATTGATTACCCAGTTTATATTATCAAGCAGTGCCATCAGTGAGTTTGTCCTTCCAAAGCTTTACCATGCAGAGCATAGACTAATCTGCCCTGGAAATTATGGTCAAATAGAATACCTTAGTTGAATCAGCATTTGTAATCATTGAGCAGTATGGCCCGATGACTAATAACCACATCAGTTTATGTGCGAGTCATTGGCACAAAGATATATCATCCCCTTTGCCCATAAAATATATGGCCTCATCTGTCCATTCATATTGGTTATGGATACGCTTATTTGGCTAGATAGCAATTATTTGTCGACAAAGCATTTTAGGTGTAAAATGTAATTTATAATGTGTGTCCCCTAATGTTTCTGTATATGGAACCAGTCCCAATATGAAATGCAAAAATGATGGATGTTTGTACAGAGTTATAAAGTAGATTCTAGCAGGGGTAGATTTTGTAAAATCTACCACTAAGAGCAATGTCTGTAACTTTCTTTTACTACCTGTAGTACAGTCATAAAACAGGTTAAATTCAAACCATCTCAGTGTGAAACATTTAGTAATAAGCCATTTCCATTCATTATAAGTTGCAGAGTAACTGCGCCCAAATTCTGAATTTATAAACCAATAGGTGAAGGCAACACTGGTCAGATGTGCGTTTTCATCGTCAATAAGAATATTGTTTTTATTTTCACTTAAGCCCCACACACACTAGACAATTTTTTAAAAGATATCGTTCAGAAGGGCCTTTCTAAGCAACATTGTTTAAAAACTAATCTAGTGTGTACGCTCAATATCCTATAACGATATTCACTCCCACGCATCATTAATGACCCATCCTCCCATCATCTGACAGTATTGCACTGAGGGGCAACCGGTGATGTCACTGATGTATATTCCTAAACGATATTGTTCAGTGGAGGTTATTCTGGTCCACACACTTGCATGCAAATTTGACGTTTTTAAATGCGCATTCGCATTTCTGCACATTTGCTGGGTGAGTGCAGCCACGGAGAATAGAGTGTTTGCCGGGCACAGGCAACCAAGACTGCGGGCCAGGGGATTCGCCCATGGGAACTGCCGCCCATGTGGAGTGAGCATGAAAAGTCACTTAGATATGCGTGCACCATACACGTCATTCCATAGTCGGGGACCATCGAATGATTTGGGTGTTTCCTGATAGGTTGCAAATGGCTGTTTATGCTAAACACCCATTTGCAGCCATGCGGGGGAATTCACACTGCGAATAGGGGGCGGCGGCAAATGTGAACACGCATAAGTTGCGAAAAATGACATACAGCGATGCGAACGAAGCAGCGCTGTGTGTCAACCAGAAAAAAACCCAGTGTGTATGCACTGTATGGTTTGCCCAGCAAATATATACTGTACTTATCAGCAGTGCAGCTAATCTAGCGTGTTCAATGCTTTACAGCAATATGGGCTTTAAGTTCTACTAATAATATTTTAAAACTGACTAGTGAATATATTTAAAAAAGTAAAAACTTGAAAAACATTAGAAGTTTTAACCCATTGGTAAATCAGGTCCTTAACATTGCTGTATTGGTTTAAACTGTATTTAATTTACAAACCATAGATTGGATTTTAAATGAAAAAAAAAAATATATAATTACATTTCATCTTTGCAAGAAAAAAAGATTGTAGCAGTCAGACTGGTAGAGTGCCCATGAAGCATAGTTCATTTCTGCCATATTGACAGCATAAAAGCGCAATAGATACAGTACAAACTGGTCTGGGGGACACCTCTGTCTGGCCTGTAAGTCCACTTATTACTGTATGTGTAGCAGAGGGAGGAGCAGCATCTGTACTTATATGTTAGTTGGGCGCCCACTAAGCTATTTGCTTAGTTTTACGCATCCCCTCGTGGGGCGCGCTACGCTCGCCACGCTTCCAGCTCGGTGGCTTGCTGCGCTCGCCACACTATATAACATCAGCTCCACGTGGACATGGATAGTGGGGGTATGAGCATCTTTTGCTCCTGTTTCAGACTGACAGTGTGGCTCTGGGCTGTGATATCATAGTCAAGTGCCAAAAAAAAACATGGAGGAACAGCAGCCAAGAACATCAGGGCTTAGAAGAAGCATTCAAAATCTGACTACTGCCACATTATGTTAGTACCCAGCAGTACCCCCTGCAGTGAAAACTCAACAATTTAAAAGTGCCAAAATATTGGTTTTTTATTATTTGAAGTGTACCCTAAAGCTTGGCATCCTGGATAACCAACGTTTGGTTTACCTTGTGGTAGCTTCAGCCCTGCATACATAGCAAAAACTGTTAATTGGAAGCAAAGTATTCGGAAGCTGCCAAAATACAGAATGTAGGATCACATACTTGAGCATTTTATCATATGTACCTGCATATCTACTTGCGCCATCCATTAGCATATAGATAAAGTTGCTGTGTAATCCCATGGCAATATAAGGGTGCACACAGGTATACATATGTAAAATATTGAATTAACTGATGAAACAATGGTTTGAAGGAACAATTCCTTTTAAAATAAATACATTACATTGCAATATTTCTCTGTTATTAACAGTTTTTTTCAATGTGTTTTTCTAATTCACAAAATGAGTCCCTTTATTTGCATGATTTATAGTCTTTGGAAACTATACTGAGGTTTTGACCTTTGATGTGTCAAGTTGTATTCTTCAGTAATGTAAGATCTTATGTCTAACATACTGTATGACTATTTAAGAGCTATTTCTGAAAACACTTGTAAATGTGCTGTAATTCATTTATTGTTTGCGGAGGACAGAAATTAAACATCCAAGGCATGCAGTTTATGTCATGTAGGAAATAAGCAGACTTGGTGGGCAAAGCGTTATTATGTTCTGTCAACTTCTCTGTCTTATTGACGTGCTTGTCGATGCTGTCTGAATCCTCTTGATATGTTGGTGTCCCTCCAGCGCTGTACAACCTGATGGCTGCGGACAGCACTGAAAGCAGACAGGTTATTGTACTCTTTGCATGTATAAAGCGTCTCTTTACCATTCCTCTCACACCACCTAATCCGCTTTCTCATGATGCACCAAGCTTTCCTGTTTAATTCACTCTTCTAGGCAATAAAGCAGGCTGTATTCCAGCAGGAACCATGGCTGCTCTTTTTTTTTTTTTTGTATTTTATTTATAATACTGCATGTAATTTCCTAGAAGTCCCCAAGACGGGAATAGATGATGCTGAAGTAGAAAGGGATGAAAGAAAAGCCAGATACACACCAGAGCTGACAGCTGTTTCTCCATTCTGACGGGAGAGGAGACGGGAGAACAAGGGAACAAGACGGGAGGAGGAGATGCATGGAAAGGGCATTTGTAATGAAAGATTTGCCCAGGTGATAAATTATCTGTAGTGGTCCTAGAGATTCATTTTCGCACCTGAGCTTGTGACAGCAACGTGCATGGAATTCATTCTCCTTGCTCGAGAGCACAGATAACTAAATGCGTGTTCCTTATTTTCACCCGAATCCCCTCCAAGCTGTGGAACGTTAGCATAAATATAAGTGCCAGGAGAACTGGAGCTCAGGGCCGGCAGTTGCAGGAAAGACCAGAGAACATGGCATGAATGTTTGCAAACAACACATTACAGCAGCATTTCTGATTTGGACGTAGTAAGAAAGTTCTGAATAATCAACATGAAGCGAAGTCAAAAGCGGAACTGAGTCAGTAACTTGCTGCTATGAATAATTCTATAGCAATCCATGTCACACCGCCACAAGTTATTTTCTTACATGCTGGCATTATAGGAGACCCATCATGCCCCATTGGTGCGTAGACTGTCAGCATGATGTTCATCTTCCCGCTGGCTTGTTCAGCGACACCTGGATGGACACAATTTAAGAACTATACAGTGTTATAAGGTTTTGAAATCTGGTGTCTGGCTTAATCAGCCTAATTATTTGAACATAAAATAATACCCTTATATAAACTGAATGCTGCAAGCAAGATAACATGAACTATTGCACTCTTGGGTCAAATTGCCTTTCAAGATTGTAATTAATAAGAATAATTATGTGGTATGTCTAATATGAGGGCTTCCCAAATTACTGCTCTGAGAGTGTTCTTAGGGAATGCTTTTTTTATTTTGCTAATTAATATCTTTGTGCTCTAAGTTTTAATTATAAGTACAAAACTGGCACACTGTACATTTATTAATGCACCACTCATTTATGATCATTTACAGCCTCGCTTTAAATCACTGTTCATGCAGAAAAAAAAAATTAAGTAAATTTGATGTTTTTATAATATACAATTAGAAGGCCCTCAATTTGCTTCTGACAACACCAGCACTCTGTGGTTCTATGTGCCTTTATTATCCCTGAATCTTGTCTTTACATATCTATCGCTTTTTTATTTTTTTAAGGTGCATATTTATTGCAAACCACATTTTTATTGTGAATGAGATAAAAAAAATTGCATAACTTTGTAACTTAAAAATGTATATATTCACAATAAATTTGTCACTTGCCAATAGATGGGCTTCAATAAGAGCCTGTCCTGATGAAGCGGTGGAAGCATTGTTATAATGTAACGCTATCACACTGCTTCCTGGTCTCCCACTGTCAATACCCACGTGCTGCCATTAGCCAACACATACATAATCGGGTGCCAATGGGTAGATTATGTGAAAATATAGCCCATAAGTTACTATAAGCTAACACTATCTAGAGAGCATCTGTTATTGGTGGCCGAGCTCCATAACTTCAGGCTCAGACTGGCCCTCCGGGGTATGGGGGAAATACGGGGGCCGACACAAAATGTTTTAATGTTAATGCCACTGGGCAGTCATCTGCTACTGACTGACCTGGCAGCTGCAAAATTACTTTGTTATTGCTGCCGGGCAGTCATCAGCTATTGACTTACATGGCGGCTGCAGGCAGAGAGTCTGATTCCAGGTCTGTTCCCAAAGGTGCCGTGCAGGCGGGTGGGCAGTTGTCATGTCGCATAATGACATCACATTGTGTCCTGATGTCACATCACATCATGGCATCACCTGCTGGACCCAATATCCTGTTTTTAGGTTAGATACTGTATGATAAAGACACATATCTGCAATGAGTCCCATCCCCATGCAGTATTAAGTAACATGTGTTTCTCCAACTATTATGGAACTAAAGGTTGCAGCATCCTAGCTTCTAGCATGGAAGAGCTGTAGATTGCCTCAATGTGCTACTCAAAATTATCATGTATATGTTTATAGAATTTTGGATATTATTAACATGTATTGAAAGAAGGAAGGAATGGGCATGAGTTAGTCCATTATAATAATGGCATTATTCTTGTGTAAGACTCAATTACACATGGGTGCATATGTAAATCCTCCAAGCACTTGCTTGGAGGAGTAACAATATAGATCTGTGATAATGACTGATTGCTCTGTCACTCATCCAGCTGATAGTACTAAATATAGTAACATTAAGCCAATATCATACAAAGACAAATGGGCTGGGGGACTTAGCGCTGCACTTAGAGGGCTGAGCTGTATGGTTTGAACTGCAACAAGACCTGAGGGTATTACCCAGTACCCCCCCCCCCCCCCCACACACACACATGCACAATGAATATGTGGGGGGGGGGGGTCTTGAGTGATCAATTGCATACATAAAGGAACAGTTGTGTATATGAAGTAACATCGTACATGGATATTGCTATATGCAAATGGGTTGGTACCGATAACTGCACTTTAACTGTATTGAAAAGTCAAATGCAAGTCAAGTTCTGAGGGGATGATGTCCTTTTACCACCAGGTGCATAATCTTACCCAAAGTCCGAGTAATTATTGCTGTTCCAGTCAGGCGAGTGGGTCCAATGTATGTTATCAGATTGTTGAATGCCAGTGAGCAGCTGATCTGGCGGTTCCTCCAACTCCGGGTACAATTTGTATATTTCATTTAAGTTATATTGGATGGTATATACTTTCATTTAAGGTGCAAAATGTGACTTTCATTAGACACTGTCAGACACTATTATATGTTACTCCATTACATTATTATATTCCGTGCTCCTAACACAGATGCTCCTGTTTTTGAAGCTGATACAACATTTTGTATTATTTATTTAATTATTTATTATTATTAACAGTTTCTTATATAGCGCACACATATTCCGCAGCGCTTTACAGAGAATATTTGAACATTCACATCAGTCCCTGCCCCAGTGGAGCTTACAATCTATGTTCCCTATCACATGTGCACACACATTTATTCTAGGGTTAATTTTGTTGGAAGCCAATTAGCCTACCTGTATATTTTTGGATTGTGGGAGGAAACTGGAGAACCTGGAGTAATTTTACACAAGCACGGGGAAAATATACAAACTCAGCACATTTAGGGACATGGTGGGAATCAAACCCATGACCTCAGTGCTGTGGGGCATTAATGCTACGTGAAGATGGCATTAGCTACTAGGGCCTTAGTAAATTGGCCATTATCACAGTCCACATCGACTGCTGTTGTGATTAATATCCTGATAAAAAAACCGGCCAGACGGCTTAAATAATGCAACAAGCCTTCCAAAAGCATCCAGTTTTAGAGGATTTCATACATACACCCCTTAAACACTCCAGCTATTGCAAGTCTATTTCTATTATTTATTCATAGCACTTGATATACTGTAGAGTGGCTTTTTATTGTTCTATAAATGAGCAGGGATTACTACTGACTTATATTCTTCAAACTTTGTTGCCACACTGTTCATATAGGAGTCATATATGACTCTCCTGCCAATGGGAAGAATAAGTGTCTATCTTGCAAGAGCAGAATGTAGTCCAGATCTATTACATGACTGATGGAAATCCATGGCTGGTACTGGTACTGAGGGGTAGATTTATTAAGCTCTGTGAAGTTATAAAGTGTCTGTTTTTTATCACCGGCCAATCAGCTCCTACCTGTGAGGTTACAGGCTTGGTTTGAAAAATGTCAGGTAGGAGCTGATTGGCCGGTGATAAAAACCAGACACTTTGGGGGAGATTCTCTAATCTAAAAATGCGGTAATGCCCCATAGAAGCCCCATAGAAGCCAGTGGGCTTCTATCGCAACCCTCCGCCGTACCGCGCCGACCCCCCGCCGCCCCGCATCGCCCCCTCCCCCCTCACCTGTGTCCGGGCAGCACAGCGCAGTGCTGCCCGGACCTGTGACCTCCTCCCTGCACTGATCCTCTTCCGGGTGCAGGGAGGAGGAGAGCCCGGCGCAGCAGCAGCAGCGCCGGGTGTGGGAGGGAGGGGAGAGCCGCCGGGACCTGCTGGGACCCGGCGACTCTCACCGCAAAGGACAGCTCTTAACGCAAGAGCTGTCCTTTGCCTTAATTATCGCATATGTTACAGCATATGCGATAATTAAATATGCGATGGGTGACGAAGGGGGGCGGAGATTCTTAGAGAATCTCCCCCTTTATCACTTCACCAAGTTTAATAAATGTACCCCTGAGGGCCTTATTCTGGTTCACTCTTAGAGGCAAATTTCTTCTCAAATGAACAAAACCATGTGCACTGCAGGTGGAGCAGATGTAACGTGCAGATATAATTAGATTTGGGTGGGGGGTTTTCTTCAAAGATATGAGATATATATTGCAGTGTAGAAATAAAGCAGTCAGTATTTTCCCTGCACAGAAACAAAATAACTCACCCAAATCTAATTCTATCTGCACATGTTATATCTGCCCCACCTGCAGTGCACATGGTTTTGTCCATTTGAGAAGGAAATTTGCCTCTAAGAGTGAACCAGAATAAGGCCCTAAAAGAGGAAGAGTAACCTGGGCATCTTTGAAAGTATCAAAGCAAATTATTAAACAAGACCGCAGCCTTGAAAAGTTCACTATATATAAAACAAATGATGTGTTCCAAATGGATGCAGCTCCAGGGTCCTGTCCTTGTATTTATGTATTCTGCTCTTGGAATGTTCTCAAACAGTTTGTATATTAGCAGTTGAAAGTAAAAGGTGATCCAAACCCATTCAAAAAGAATCACATGGAAAAATGTTAACAATATAGATTTTGCCATAATGTAACATTACCATTAACAATGCAGTTAGTTCTTGCCAGCACATCAGGAAACAGTGTGGTTTCACCTGTAGTATACCATAGTCATGTACAGTAAGGTTGATGATTCACATCTAATGCCTGCAGGCACTGCTTCCGAATATATTGTTAAAGGAAGGGTTCAGAGCCATGGCTCCACTTTCTCAGAAGGTGTTTCTCATTTGCATATTAATAGTTCACATCAGCTAGTTATGTTGTATCAATCAACACGTTAAGATGCAATTACTTTATAAAGTAGAAAATTTATAAAACCATTCTACCAAAAAGAAAACTGTAATCATGAGGTCTCTAGGTACAGTGTTAATTGAAGGGGATGGGGAATATTCAGTATTTATTATTCTTTTATTTTTTACATGCAAAATATGAATGTTTTTAAGTGTTGATTAGAAAGTGGTACCATAAAAACAGTATAAAAGATTCATATTGTCTTAGTTTTCATTTGAAATAAGGGAATTCATTTATTGGGGAGGGGGGAATAGGGCGCACCATGGGACACTACGGCTCCAGACAATACAGGCAGCCGACACAGTCTATCACCTCATCCACCGGGATGGTTCCCTGTAAATTAGCTGTGCCGGTAGCTCCAATGGCCTTTGAACTCTGGTACCAATACCTGCGGTCACGTGTGTGAAGGTCAATCGGGACAATAGATACGCACCACTTTGTCTATTATTTCTGCCAGAACATATGGAGAGTTGTATTATACTTGGTGACCTTTGATTTAACCTATCATAAATCCTCATCATTGGCTATTATAATACTGGTTATATGACGGCCATCTTTATTTTTATTTTCATCTAATTTTTTACTTCATTTTATTTTCACAGAGTTATTAAATAGTTTGATATACTGTAATGTATTTATTATTCCGCAGTGTGTTCTAATTTACATGCTAAAGAAGATATTTTAGAAATATGCCAATAAAAGTTATGTCTTAATGAATAACCATAGTGTAACAATCATTTCTGGTACTTAAGAGTGCCCCGCAGCAGAGTTCTTTTTCCTCCATTTTATAACAAACAACATATTATTATATATCATATTGGAGAACTATCTCCGGAAGTCAGTTGTACCAGAAAGACTAACAATATACCCGGACTTACAACATAAATGTACAATTAGACTGTTGCGACTTTTTTTCTAATTTTATTACAAGGGCCAAGTTTTAAAATGTGTTACCAGGAATAAATGCAGTGAGAGAAATACTGTTTTGATGCAATACTGAACCAAGAAACATTTATAAAAGTAATAGTGAATTCTACCACCTTTAGAACTATCCCTAAATCCTGACTTTTACCTGGCATTCGAGTGCCTTTTGTTTTGCCGGTCTCAGTCTGATCCCCCTTTCAAACTGAAAAGCAATTTACCAGGTCAAGCATTTGGACCCAGTAATTGGCTGATCAACCCAGGTATTTCTTCTTTGAGACCCTGGAATTTAAACATGGATTGGCCACTGCACACAAGAAAAGGGACCGTGTTGAACAGCAAATTAAAGGGTAGAAAGGCTTGACCTGGTAATTTACTTTTCTGTGTGAAGGGGGGGGGGGGGGGGGGGGCAGACTGAGGACCTGATTCAGACCTGATTGCTGCTGTGTAAATTTGCACGGAGACCGCTTATTGATAGACTGTGCATGCGTATGGTTAGCATTATTGACATCAGCTTCTGCCTCTATCAGGCTGATTTCATCGCAGCCACCAAGTAAGTCTATTACTATGCTCAGTGGGGAAATCATTCTATAGTGAATGAGCTGCGAATAGATATGCAGCTTTTTGCTGGACTGCGACATTTTCACTATCCTTTTGCATGCTTGCAAAGGGTGGGATTACACTCTGGCGAGGTGGCAGCTAACTATTCACAGTGCTAATTCGCTGCCAAGCGATCCAGTCTGAATTAGGCCCTGGGACCGGCAAAACAACCCGGCACTCAAATGCCAGGTAAAATGTGCTTTTCTGTGTAAAAGGGGTATTAGAGTGTTTTTGAATTAGCACCAGAAACAACTGCAGTATATACACTGGTGAAATATCTCGAAGACCCTGGATGGAAATCATAGAACAGGTTATATTTATGTATAATATGTACTTTCATTTTCTATGGCTGTAATACGAATCAGAGCTTCTTTTTTATTGTACAACCTACTGTATTTACTATGTAACACTGATGATATATTATGGCACTATTCATGTAACATAAGCTCATATGTATTTGTATTTTCCCCAGTATAATTTCAGCTACTGAGAGAGGCATCCATTTAGCTGTGATCATTTTTCCACAGATAAAAACGGGCTATCCAATTATAGGCTGGTTTTATTGGCCAAAAAAATGACCCACTGTAGTATGATAACACATGGAATGATCATCTGGAGGATGAGTCCCCGATTTCATGTGTTATCGCAGCTGAGATGGCTGCTTATTGCGGATTATGCTTCAGTGATCCCATGTGTTATCATGGTTCTGAGGGCTGCTTAACATAATTTATATTTCGGGAGTCTGAGGCACCTGAAGCTTTATCCCAGATACATGCTGTCACCCCCCCTATGGATGTATCGCAGGTTCCTATTTGGGAATTTGGGATCATTTATACGTCCTTATTGATGCTCCTCCTATTGACTCATGAAAAACCCAAACAGGATCCTAGATTTGATTGATCGGCTTCTGAGTTGTATATTATTTTGTACATTATGTTGTATGCCAGTACATTTAATCATTCATAATGTAGACATTGTTACCATTAGCAGAACTAATGTGTCAATCCTTCTTTTTTTGCAGGGTCCATGTCATAGGATGAACACTGCTTGTCCCCTCTTACTATCTGTGATATCGTCTCTTGTCTTGTGCTCTTGGGGTTCCAACCCCACACCGAGCACATGCTCGGCTCTGGCCTCTGGAGTTCTATACGGAGCCTTCTCTCTTAAGGACCTTTTTCCTGTTTCCTCCCCTGGTTGCTCTTGGACCCTGGAGAACCCAGATCCAACCAAATACACATTATATCTAAAGTTCACTCACGAGGAGCAAGTGTGCTCACATCTATCCCCCATGGTGCAACCTTTGGATCATTATCTTCCCAATCACACCTGCAGCCGGCCTGAGGAGGGAGCAGACGAAGCTCAGGAACTTTGTATCCCTGGAACACCTTTTACCGTTTCTCACTTTGACAAAAACTTTCTTCGGATCTGTTTGTCTGAGCAACCCCTTTCCATTCAGCTACTGTCCGACTCTGTGCTTAGTTTCCGCTTTGTGGAGGTGTTATTGGTCAACCATGACAATTCTAGCCAGTTTGCCTGTGGTGTACTGTGTCGTTGGTTTGAGGAATGTTTGAGAGCTCGCGACTGGGGGGTGCGTTGTGGATTGACCCAGACCGGCTGCACCTGTCCAGAAACTGTAGCACGCGGACGCAATGACACAGTCTCCAACTCCATTGTTCCTGCGAGTCATAGTGACTGCTGTGTTACCCAGATGCTCCCTGGAACCAACAATGAGGCGTATCATCAGCCAGTTCCTTATGGTATGCACATTTATATACATCATCTATCAGTTTATGATTAATGCATAAAGTACTATATTAATAAAATATAGATGTTTATAGTATATATTTACATTGCAAACATAACGTAAAGTAACAAAGTTTGTCATTAATTTAATGCACAACTTTTAATAAGAAAATATAGATGCTGCAAAATAGCCCACAAAAGGCCCAGACATAATGGGGTAAATGTAATAGCCTACGAGTTAAAGAAGCAATCATTTAAAAACCTGTCTTTGACTTTAAACTAAGGCTATTTTAAAGCTAAACCACTGAAAACTTGTGTATACCCAGTAACTACAGATGTGTCTCTTCTATGGATTATTGTATTGATTCCAGTAGAAACAGTACTACCCCTTTCACATTGCCAAAATAACCCGAGTCGGATCTAGGTTGTTGCTGGGTCGTCCTGCGTCAAGCAACCTGGCATTTTGACCCAGGTTATAAGAAGAGTCAAACCTGGGTTGCTCTGTGTATAATGGACAACCCAGGTTTAATGTGAATATGCTGGACCAGGGTCAGACCCGGGATTACGATCCAGACTAAAGTTTTCTATTGGTAAATTTGATAACTGTTGGTTTTGGTTTAGAATCAAAACAGATGGATACTGACATGTAAAGAGAGTGTGTTGTTATCAACAAAAATATATATTTACCTTGCTGTACTTGCTGTCTGCCTTGAACAGGAAGGTGAATTTTTTTTACGAATATAGCAGGGAAAACCAAACATAGAGGTTGTGCTTAGTTTGAAATAAGAGTAAAAAAATAATAATAACTGTGCCCCCCACCCCCAATTCCCTAATAAATAACAAACTATGAATCTATATCTTGTATTGGAATTTAGGGGGAAACAATATTCACTCTATTTTCTTTAAACCAGCATGAGTCTGAACCCACCTCGGCAGATAATTCTGAAGCGGGAGACACACAATGTGGGGTCCCCCTGCCATACTGTTGACTAGCCCCGAACTGGTTAGGCCTGGTTTGAAAAGAAAAGTAATACATTTGTAGGTGATGAAATTTTGTTTCTAAACTCTAAAAGTACTGTACATATATTGTGTGTCAAGTAAGACTAGAGCTTCAAACTGATTGTTAAGCTGTGTTCACATCAGATGATATTTTAAATGATATGCACAATGACGACCGGTCATAACAACATTTTCTTGTATATTGTATAGTGTTTATGCACTATTGGGGGTATTCAATGTCGCCCTCTATTTCTAATATGGGAAATAGCGGCCTTTAACTGGTGCCACCTATTCAATGCTACCGTTTCCGACAGCATTGAAGGCAGAATCCGATGAAACAGATCTGACTTCAAAACTAGTCAGATCTGTCTTGTCGGAAACAGTCATGGATTGTCAAATTCACGGTCTTTCTCAACAATCCATGGCCGTTTCACCAACATGCCCACTTTCCAACACCCGACAACCGGCTGTCGAGATTCCGTCGAATTGGGCGGGATATATATCGAAAGCAGATCTTTGGGTGTAGGTAAACCTTATGTCTGCTAATGCTCATAAATTGCTATACTTCTGTTCCATCTCTGGAAAAAGTCTGAAAATTAAATAAATGAGTTACAGTGTTGACAAATGTTGTATATTAAACCACCTAGGTGGAGAAATATATACAGGCGCTTGTGGATGGTTTGTTTGGCAAGCTGCTAACACCAAGGGGAGGTCAACCCCCAAAAATACGCAATAGAGAAAACACAAAGGGTGGTGGAGCGCTTAGAAAAAATATAAAAGTTTGACCAACTGGGTATTACAAATATTTTATTTTACTCATTAAAACGTCAATAATTAAAAGCAATTGCATATGATAGAGATAGAAATTAAAATAAAACAATGGTATACAGTCTGGTGTGGATTACATAAAAAATTAAGCACAGATCCATACATAAACTGTATCTCACTTGTTCCCAGTGTTCCTCTCCTGAGTAGAAAAATCACAATCTCCCACTTTGGTGTTTGTGGTAACTGGAATGGCGGGTGTCCATAGACCTGACTGGAAGCTTTAAACCGGATCTTGATTTTATGTGGATTCTTTGGTTCAGTCCTTGATATAAAGGAGGCTCCAGTGAATAACAGGTGGTGGTGTCCCTTCTGATGTCCAGTGCAGATGTTCAACAGTTTGGAAGAATTGGGAGAGGGAGAGTTGGTCCAAGTGAAAAGGTTTCTGTTTGTAATCCAAAGGGTCAGACTGTACACGCTCGGTCTGACGCGTTTCGTCGTCCACAGACAACTTTTTCAAAGGTATAAGTTACAGTGTTGTACTGGAGCTTGCTAGATTGGGTTTTGACAGAGTCCCCATAGATAGTAATGGTTACTGCTTTTGTGAGAACTTAGAGGGAGATGCAGAATTTTCTGTAGTACAACCATGAAAAATGACCCGATACACAAAAATAAGGTAACAGCTGTGTTTGGAAGTTTGAAAACATTTTTCACTTAATAAAAAGGCATAAATAGTCCACAAATTCAACAAAATCCTCAAAATAGTTTGATCCCTAACAATTCTAACCTTGACTTCTCAATTGTAAAAATGTTCAAAAACCTTGCTGACACTGGGGCAGATGTATGATCCGTCGATATGGGGGAGAAGGGGTATTAGCGCACGTTATGTGCGCTGATACCGCTTCTCCCCCATGTATGAAGCAGCTATGCTCCCCTGTCCATATCGGCGCTGCTATCAAAATGATAGCAGGCCGAATGTATGAACGGTCAGCATCGCTGACCGTTCCGCACGAAGCCTGCTTTGGCTTCGCCAGCATCAGGCTGGCGAAGCCCTATGTAAACAGCAGGGACAGCGCTGTCCCTGCTGTCAGCTGTGGGCTGCGCTGGGGATCTCGCGTGAACAGTGTTAATACATCTTGTCGATGTCCCTTCCTGCTTCGCCTCGCTATTGAGGCGAAGCAGGAAGTATCATAGCGGCGCGATAATGATACATCTGCCCCTGTAAGTGAAAGCTTGAAAACTTATATACAATGTAAAATATATATTGTGCTCTTGATAAACCTTTATGTAATTTAGCTTAGAAGTACATTTGCAAGTCAGATGTTATAATAGGTTTTGAGTCATCCTAATTAAATTTGTGCCTTATTCTTTAATTCAGAGTCCAGTGACAATTATTATTATTTATTTATTCATTACCAGTTATTTATATAGTGTACACATATTCCACAGTGCTTTATAGAGAATATTTCAACATTAACATCAGTCCCTGCCCAAATGGACTTTACAATGTATATTCCTTACCAAATGCAACCCTCATACATATTACATGTTGTTGGGAGCTAATTAATGTACCACTTTATAATTTTGGATCATGTGAGGAAACTGGAGTACCCGGAGGAAACCCACACAAGCACAGGGAGAATATACAAACTCCGCACAGTTAGGGCCATGGTGGGAATTGAACCTATGGCCTCAGTTCTGTGAGGCAGTAATGGCAGACATTTCTGTGAGGCAGACATTACACTGTCCATGCTGCCCACAATTAGAGACAATATTTAAAACAAAAATGGATACTTGTTTAGTTTCACGGGGGCAGCATGGCCGCGTGCTACTTCCAGGTCGGCGTCCCCTCGTGCTTGCCACACTTTCTAAAATAAACTCCATGCCAACGTGGATAGTTCATACCCCCACTATCCACGTTGGCATGGAGTTGATTTTAGATAGTGTGGCAAGCCACCGAGCCCGCAGCGTGGGCGAGCGTAGCAAGCCCCACAAAGGGACACAGACCCGGAAGTAGCACGCAGCCATGCTGCCACTGTGAAACTAAATAAGTACCCAAAAATGGAGCTACTGTAGATTCACCATTTGCCAGGCTCACCTGGATCACCTTGCCCGTAACTGCCCAGGTCACATTCCTCTTTACGCTTACTGTTTATACAAAGAGGAGTTTGTGTTGTAGGCGAATCAGCAATCACTCAATCTTTTTCACATTCCTACTTACCACCTTGTAGTAAGGGGAGTGCATTATGGGACTGTTAGAGCAATCAATAACCTCAATGGATTGACATGGACTACGATTGTTTGATGATGGTTTCCACCAAAGAAGTATATATGGGATGTACAGGAGTTGGAGACATGCTTATCTTAAGGACTGCATTAAAAGATGCAGTTCCACTGACACCAGCGGCCATGTTCCATCAGGAGAGCAATGTGGTTGGTCTAAGATCCGATGTTGCTGATGATGTCTGCTCAATGATGTGGCGATTTAAACATTGCAGCAGATTAGCGCTGCAGCCTGTGGGCATCTCAGTAGACAGTCCATTGGTTGCTGTAGTAAAATTAACCTACAGTAGCAGCTGCAACAAAAGCCACTGCAGCCACTACTGGATTAGTGGCAGAGACTCTGTATGCATCCATATTTCAAAAACCTATAACTGTGAAGATAAGTTCCTATTGTTCTTGTTGTTTGCCTATAGTATGGCATTAAGGGATTTACTATTGATATAACTTACCCTGTTGGGTGTACTATTTGTAATGGTAGCACCTTCACTTATACCCCTTTTCCACTAGCAAAGATAACCAGGGTCGATGCATTGGAAATGCGCCCAAAGCAGAAATCCAGATGTGTCTGACCCAGGACTCCAACCGGTGTAGTTACCTGGGTCCAGGGGCAGTGGAAACGAGTATCCCGTGTCAATGCAACAAAGGTCCCGTTCACTGCAATGTAGAAGCAGCCGCTGGGAGTCCCGCCTCCCAATGACGTCACCGACTGGCTTAAGCCGGGTCGGTTGACTACTGGGAAAGGGTTTGCAGACAGGGTCGCACCCAGGTACAAAATCCTGAGTGCGACCCGGCTTGTCTAATGGAAATGGGATATAACACTGAAGAGACATTGGTTATAACTTTATTAACATTCTGTAAGCTGGTGTCACACTTAAGGCCGCCGGCAGGGGGGTGCCAGGGGTACAGCCCGGGCCCCAACATTACTAGTGGCGGCCCTGGTCACGCTACCCTGACCCAGTGACCGGATCGTCCCAGGCGGGGGGGGCACCCCGGTGCTCTCCCGCTCCACGCGTGGGGGGGAGGAATACGGTTGCCGTGCTGCTTCTGGGGGGGGGGGGTGATGCGGCCGGTGGGCTGACTGGTGGAAGGGAGATACAGCCACTAAGCGAGGGGTCTTCAGCAGGAGCTCAGCGCCCTCAGCGGACAGGAGCTCAGGTCTAGCTCAGCAGGCGGGCGGGCAGGAGAGCTGGCTCAGCGGGTGGGAGTCAGAGCTGGAGGTCTGGCTTAGCGGGCAGGAGGGAGGGCTCGCTGCGCTATGTGCAGTTCAGTCCCGGCGCAGTGCAGACTCTTTAGCACACCACAATGACAAGCGACAACACACTTAGAGGAGCAGCACAAAACCCTTTACACATCCAGGCTCAATGCATGGATTTTTAACATTGCACAATACAATACATGCAGTACAAATAGCAAACAGATTCTCATACTCAGTCCTAGAGTAATTGGTGTCATACTGCTACTGTACTTAATGTTCTTTGCAGCTGGCAAACAGTTCAGACCTCAGGAAATTAAGGTTAGCTCCCATCAGATGGAAAGTATCAGTGCGTGTATACAGAGTCAATAGGTAGAGACTGGATGGAGGTGAAGTGATTCTATTTGGAGAGTGAGAATCATATTTAGGGGTATATGTACAGGTAATATTATAGTTTCTTTCAAATTACACTACCAGAACCGCTGACAAGTAGCCACCACTTAGTCCATATAATCCCTATTATGTTCAAGTGGCAGTGTGCATGAATACTGTATACTGTATGTGAAATCAAAACAAAGCCATCCCCTCACAAGAGCCCAAAGCAATACCAGCCTATCATCTGAAGGAAAAAGTGCAATATCATGCCATGTTAGACTGCTTTACCTTCCAATAAAAGTAACAAGGCAAAAAACTGAAAATATAACATGTTTTATTTGCAATATTAAATAAAACCAAATTTTGCAATATAGAACTTAGAACAAGCCAGTATTAAGTAAACACACCTAAAACCAAATAAAAGAAAACTATACCCATACTAATACCCCTTTTACACCAAAGAAATAACCTAGGTTATTGCAGGGTCAACCCATGTCAGTGCTTGGTGTAAAAGGGGTAAAAAAATAAATAACTCAGGTCCTGTTACCTATTAATTCAACCCAGGAAATATTCCGGGTTGAACACAGGTGAGACCCGTGTTCAGGGGCAGTTTAAACTGGTAAACCCAGGTCATCGGACCCAGGACCCGTTTACACCAATGGGGAGCACATACCTCCTGACCGCAGCGTCCTGCGGTCAGTCTGGAGGTTGGACAGGGGTGCATACAGCCTCTGCAGCGGTCTGCTGTACTATGCAGACAGTAGCAGAACCAGGGAGAGGTGAATTAATGCCTGTGTGTGGAATCCATTCACCGCACAGATGGAGCCTGGAGGCGCACGGAGCCTGGGCTTTTACAGGTGCTTGGCTTTCCCCCAGCCTGTTGGTTGGCATTGCGGGGGGTCACGGCTGGCAGATTTTACGGCGCTTGGAGGTGATGTCATTGCCAAGTGACGGCTCAGAACCCGCCTCCACCGACGTCACCCCCCCAGCTTTATGCCAAGGGGATGCCGGTGTAAAAGTCGCCATACGCCAGGTTGCCCACGGTTGAAACCCGACATTTTGTTGTAAAAGGGGTATAAATGAAATTAATAAAAACAACTAATATTCCCTAAATGAAAGGTTGAATATTGAGCTCTATGAAACAAATAACAATTTATTATGGGCGGTGGTGCAGAGAATGACCCACTATATAAGTGTCTATATAGAGCCCTATAAACAATTAAATTGCTCTGTGAGGCACCATCTAGTGGCCACCGCTAGCAAAACACTCACATTTCCACAGCAGACGTCCGGAGCAGCATTCACATTTTATATAGGAATTGCTCTGAGTTGTACTGTACTTGTCCATGGTGCTGAAGCTCCAGATAATGGCCACAAATAGATGCTTTTCATAGCTGCTTCCAGCTTTTCTCTCATCTCCGAAAACTGACCTGAGGCAATCTTTCAAGCCACTCTCCTTTTACCCCAATTACTGTTGTGCTTATTGCAGTACCTTATGCATTTGAAACTCTCCAAAACTCGGACTCTCCAGGTCATGGATAGTGCTTCTGGTGGTAGAACAGCAAGTCAGTTACAAATAAGAGCATTGATTGAACAAATATATAAATAAAAGTGCAGCAAAAGTTTAACATTTTAAGCACGATTTTGCTCATTATAATAGAGTTTGGCAGCTACTGTTGAGTGTGAAACTGAGGTTGTAATCTGTGGGGAAATAGTGTGCGGTATTAAAGTAGGCATCATACCTTCAGCCTGCTTCTGTTCACAGGACCTGTCTGCTTTTTACTGGCAATTCAAAATATTTGCAGGTTGTTTGGTCCAGCCCTAAGTGAGGGGCGAAGTGAGGGGTGTGAGTGAGGGGCGTGAGTGAAAACAGAAAACAGGAAAGATGCAATATTGTCAAATAAAGGTCAAAATTGATTTATCCACACTCACATTTAACACACACACACACATATATATATATATGGCCTACAATGCTCTCCTGACTGACACGCTTTAATAACTAGTTTGTGTGCGCAAATATACATACATATATATACATTCTGGCAGAGACAGCATTACATGAGAGTAATGTGCAGGATCCGGACTAGGTTTTGGAGCAGTAGCAGAAGCAAGGTTGGGTAATCAGCAGCACCTGTGATCTCCTGATGTAAGGCTTTCCAGGGCAAAGGGTAAATGCTCTTGATGGTGGATTAGCTGCCCAAGTGATAGGCCGGGGTGTGGGCTATGGCAGGGACCACTGGAGCATTTGCAAGAGTCTGTTATATGCTGAGTTACCTGTATGCTGCTGCCTGTAACTACGCTTGCCTGTGGAATTGATCTGGTATGCTGTGATCTGCTTTTCAAAATGAAGAATCAAAATGTAATTAGAATCCCATGTATTTGATCCTTTTCACTATATATATCTACATATGTGTATACTTATTTTTTTCTGCCTGCATCTGTGGTGTGCAGTTATTTTTGTAATAGCATTTGCTTAATTTGAGTGTGTGCAATGCATATAACCACACTAGAAATCCCCATTGATATATATGGGAATATACACACTGGCGGAAATTCTTAACAATTTCGCAGATTCCAACGACAAAATCAGTGTGTTGTCCAGTGTGTATGCACAATGTCGCTGAGGAAATATTCTCCCACCGGTTGTCAGCAGCATCCTCCTTCCTCTGTACATGCAGTTGATGGATATCGCTACCGAGAGCCATGTTGTGCAATGCAGCATGCGCCCTATTCCCCCCACTGTCACTTGTCGTGGCTGGCATCGGTAAGTGTGTATGCACACTGTCAGGTCCGTTGCGCTAGATGTCACCAGGTACACACAAGATGTCAATGTATACACAGCTTAAGGGTTCACAGTGTAGTGCTGTATTTTTCCAATTCATGTTAATGATCTATAGAAAATAGGCAATTAAAATGAATGGCCCATTGACCTGAATGGAGTTCACCAGCATTCTTCAACCCCTCCCTACAACCAATCAATGGATATTCAATTAATCTCTGTTGATGTGTGATTAAAGCAGAATTCCAATGCACTACGATTAGAAAAAATTTTCTATGGATTGTAAGGAAATGCCATGAATTTTAAATTAAAGATGTCTCCAGTGGACAACAATAATAAATTAATGTTGGACATTCTGCCTGCTTCTGTTTTCTTATAGAAAATGTTTCTCCTATTCATTTCAATAGCCCACTAATTTCTGCACGTACTGTATCATACACTCTCGAATTCCCACTGAAATGAATGCGGTATAAAAATAATGTAAAAATCTCCATCCTAGTTGTCTTTTGGAATAGCAAATGAATGAATATGTTCTGTGAATATAAATTGCAAGAGGAAATCACTGCACTAGGCTTTATGATGTAGTAATGAGTGATTGAATCGCCATATAATGTACAGTATATGCACTGATTTCATTTACAAATTTAATAAGTATTGTGGTTCAGCCTAATTAGCTGTTCAGGGTATGTAATAAAAGAGATAGAAATGCCAAGCAGGAAGATCACCATCAAATATGGGTATTTTGAAAATAGTTAATTAAAATGTCTTTTATGTGAGTTATTTTGAAACAGGGGTAAAAGATGAAACAATTGGATTACTGGGTTAAAGTAACCTAACAGTACAAATCATATCAGTTCCTGTACTAACCTTATATATATGATATATATTGTATGTTTATAGGCCTGTATATTGGCAGCCTCAATAGGAAACTGTAGCAAAACATTTGTCGGCTTGAGGATGATCCCTCTTTAATACTTACAAGGAAAGTGGTATATATTTAATTCAACCAGTATAATTGACAGCCTAAAGTCTCTCACTCACAGGGAATCTGTCACCGGCTCTACCTAGCATTTGACACTAGAGTCCATATCAGGTATAGTCACTATTGAGTTTAAATATCTATTATATAATCTGCTCCTGTTGCTGTTTAGTGCAGGAACAGTAAGGGCTGGAAGCATTACCGGTCCCCCCATCCACTCCTCTCTCACAGCTCTCTCTAGCTGCCTTTGATCTTCCCCCAATGCTGTATGGGTGTACAGGACTTTTCCTTAAGGTGCACACACGGTGAGATTTCACTTTCTATTTGACCCCTGTTGGATCTGGGTCTGGATCTGGGTTGGTTACAGTGTTCACATTCAATTGTGACTATGTAGTACAGATCTGTACTATATAGTCTTGCCTGCCAAGACTGTTTTTCTATTTGATTTACATTATACGGACTATGCATTGGGATCAAATCTGAGAATTCGATGCCCATTCAATTTTCTTTTCAATTTCTATTAGATTTGCTTCTATAAGCAAATTCGAATAAAAAATAGTGCATATCTCACCATGTGTACCCTCTATTACTGTCACTGGTTCTACTGGTATACTTCTGGTGGACTCCATGTCACACTCCCATTACACAGGGTAAATCCTGTATCTTGTTTAACTACTAGATGGACACATTGACACCTTGCAAATCTTTATGCAAATCTTCACTGCAATAGGAACAGACAGAAAACTCCAAGCACGCCAGTGACCCTGATAAGCAGGGCCAGATTAACAATGTGCGGATGGAGCTGTTGCTCCAGGCCTCCACATAAATATAGTCCCATCATCATGACAGTATGATAATCACCAGACAGACATAAGTTGGCCACATGGTTGGCCATAAATCATAAATTGCATTCCTATTTCACACATTTTTGCATTTTTTTTACTTTTATATATTTAGGGAGACATTGGGGTGTATAGTGTCCTTCATGCCTACATGGCACTGGCCTCACCTCCTCCACTTCTTATGAAAGACCCTTGAACATTTTCAGCTCCAGGCACTTTAGGCTCTTAATCCGGCCCTGCTGATAAAGTGTAACCATATCCAAGATCCAGAACAACAATCACACCAGGAATCCCGTTCAGCAAGCCGCCAACCTCATAGAAGGAGTAGGTCCGCAGTTTGTACTGGATCAAGCTGAGTCTGTAGTGCAGCATGACGCCAGATCACCAGAGCAAATAAGAAGGCAAACACAAGCAGGACGCACAGATTTTTGTCCCTCCATGGAGCCTGGCCAAACCAGTGAATGTTGATGTATGGAGAGGGAGTCCCTCAAATTAACAATTTAAAGGTAGGATCAGTACAGTGCTGAGATTGTGTGACTGCTTATACTGCTGACTTTTAAACCAAGTTATGAACAGAGTTGCCATGCAACCTTGTAGATATACACACATGAGGTGCTACTACATGTAACACACGCATATGTGCTACACAACCTACACAGAACACAAAGAAGAAGACAGCAAAAGAGGGAGGGAGAGAGAAAGTGGGTAGGGAGAAAGAGAAATATTGGTAGGAAGAGAGAGACAAAGTGGATTGTGGGCTAGGGGGTGATTCTCTAATACAGAAATGCAGTAAAACCCCCGTTATTGGGTTTTTACAGCATTTCTGTTTGTTCTGTCCCCCCTCCGCAGTGTCACCGCTGCGGAGGGAATCGCCAGAAAAAGCTGTCGATTCCCTGCAGAAGTGTATGGGCTTCTTACTGCAGCGTTACTGTGAGGGATCCGCCATAGATCCCTCCCAGCATGCCCCCCCGCCGTCCCCGTCACTCTGACCCGGAAGTACAGGGCCGGCACCACATCGCAAGGGTCAGCTCTTATGGCAAGAGCTGTCCCTTGCGTTAATGACCGCATATGTTAGAGAATATGTGGTCATTAAAAAATGCGGTGACCGGCGGCGATATAGGGCTGCGGATGTTAGAACATCCCGCCCCTAGGGAGAGAGAGACTCATGGATGGGGAAAGGTCAACATAGGGGTAGGCAAGGAGAAAGACACACAGTGGGTAGAAAGGGAGATAAATGTTAGGGAACGTGGGAGACAGTGGTTAGAAAGGGAGAGAGAGGGTAGTTAGGGAGAGTGAGAGGAAGACACGTGCATGGGGAGAAATAATTGGTTTGGGATACAGATGAGAGACAAGGATAGTTCCACATGTAGAAGGAGGGGACACAGGAGTTAAGAATAGAAAGCGAAAAACAGGAGTGTAGATAGGGGGAGAGAGAGACATGCAGGGGCAGGCAGAGAGAGACAAAGATAGGGTAAGTGAAGGGAGAGAAATGGAAAGTAGGAAGAAGAGAGAATGAAAGAAAACCTACAATGGCCAGGCATACAGTGAATCATTAAATTATGGATCCAAAATACTATTAGATAATATAATAAGCAAAACCTGAACCTTGTTTGGGTGACTTTATTATAGCATACTTGTATTTACCAACTCTCTAGGATAGGAATCACCAGAAGAAAGCTTAACGTTCTCCTCCCAGCCCTGGCTTAGTGGGTGAGATCTGAGAGACTGGTATATTCTCCTGGAAGTTTAGGAGATCACCCCAAATTTTTGGAATTTCACAGACTTTCTAGGAGGGTAGGAAAGATGAATAGTGTGGATATTTACAGGTACACGGACCTATGTGTCTACAGCGCTGATTGCAGAAGTATGTCTTATTTTCAAAAACAGTCACTGTACCACTACAATTTAACAAAGCAAATCTAGCAGAGATAGCTGAGTGATACAAAGCTGCCCCTGCAATATTGGCCCAGAGCAGTGAGAGTCAATTTACTGCTTCACTGAGCCAATCTCTGTCGCTGTCTGCATATTTGAGCCAGCTTGCTATGGAATCATTTTTATATGGAATCTTATGTAAGATACATGTAAAAATATCCTTTATTATAGGAACAGTGGCTGATTGAGCATTATGGGAGAAAGTGGTGTAACTATAGAAGGACAGACAGTGACATAGCTGTAGAGGCAAAGACATATGGGGGCATATAAGGACAGGTGGACATACAGAAGGAGGCATACAGTAGATGTAGGGAAGGGAGGGGGCATAGACAAACGAGCAGGAGGGGGCATAGGTGGACAGACATGGCTGGACTCTCTAACTATAGAGTTCTTCATTTTGTTTATTTTTAATTACTGCTGCCGCGCCGGGTTCAGGGCAGTGTACTTACTGGGAAGGAGGCCGAGCCACTTGTTCTGAGGAATCCAGTAATGTGGCTGCACCTGTGATAGCGATGCTAATGATGTGCACTAGTAGTGCTTCCACAGTGCTACGTCTGTCAGCTGCGCAGGCCCAGCGCTGCTACTGCATATGCAACAACACTGATGGATTCTGTAGAACAAGCGTCTCTGCCTCCCTGCTCCCACCTTCATCCCAAGAGGTAATTAAAAATAAATAATAATACATTTTAGAGGGTGAAGAGGGATTTTCTTCAGGCCCCCACCCCCAGCCTCATAACAGTTGCTTCTCCTCTACCATGTCCCCTCCCATCTGTCCATTCTATGCCCCCATCCATCCAATCATCTATGCTCCCTCCCGCCCTACCACCTGTTCGTTTATGCCCTCATATAGTACTCTGCCCGCCCCCGCGATGCCAGCGCATATGTACTAACATTTGCGGTTGGCATCACGGTGCGGGTCCTTGTCTCCTCCCTGCCGCCTGAACTGCCTTCACACCTGGGACAGCTAAGCAGCCTGTCCTCGGCACCTCCTCCTCCCCATGCAGCCGGAAGGACATCCGGCTGCGTTGCTAGGAGGAGTAAGGGCTTACCTTCCGGGGTCCAGGAGGACCTGCAAGAAGGTAAGCCCAAGGGAGGGGGAAAGGGGGGGGGGGGTCGGCGAAGTGGCGGGGTTGCGGCGAGCGTCGAAAAGAAGCCCATAGGCTTCTATTGGGAGTTTTACCGCATTTTCATTTTGATACATCTCGCCCTCTGTCTGTCCCTCTGTCCAACCATGCCCCTGTCCATCCATTAATGACCCCTCCGATCCATCCCTTTATACCCCCATTTGGTGCTCTATCTGTCCATATGTCTGTCAATGCCCCCTTTCATCTGTCCTTCAATACTCCCATATGGTGCTCTATAAGTTCATCTGTCCATCTATGCTCCCTCCTGCCTGTCCATCTATACCTCCATTTGGTGCTCTGTCTTTTCTTCTGTGTCTGTCTATGCCGCATATGATGCTACAGTATATCCATCCACCCATCTATGCCTCCACCACCATGCTGTGTTGTAGTCAAGTAAGTGTCTCTCCTGCTCACTCTTCTTCCCTCTCTCTCACATCTCTCCCTAATACTCTCTCTCTCTCTCTTTCGCTAATCTTTCTCTCCCTAACACCTTAAAGCTGTGTATACATGGGCCCTTATTCTGATTGAGTCGGACGGCTCCGTGTGCGGTCGGACGGCCAATGTTTGGTATTTGCGCATGTGCGGAGGCCTATCTGCGCATGTGCGAATGCCTCGCATGTCCAAACACGGAGTGAGGTCCATGCAGAAAACAATTATACGGAACCATCCGAGCAGGGGGTGGAGAGGCGCGTGAAGGGCTGTGTGGGCTCATTACTATATGCGTACGCCCCCGTTTCATGGGTGTTCCCATGAAAACGCTGGGTGTACCTATGGTAATGCAGCCATGACGCACGTATGGAGGCGGACAACTGACATAGCCGTTTGAGCACTCGGTGCTGCCTGACCGCTCGGTCCATCATTCGATGGTCGTCGACCATCGGAGGATGGGGGAGGTTTCCACAGATAAGGGAGGTGTTCGCATGAAACATCCTCTCGTGGTCCGTACGCTCGGCATCTTACCGCATTCGGACGGTGTGAGCGATCCATAGGTAGGCGGGGCTAAGAACACTTGGTTCCTGTCCAAAATATGGATCTGTCCGAATCAACTAGAATAAGGGCCATGGTGCAATATTGCTGGCAATAAGGTTGCTGAGCGACCATATTGCCAGCGATTTTTTGTGCCGCAGCGATAAATCGCCGGGTGCTCGCTCCCGTGTTCAGTCCCCTAATGGTCGCTGGTTGCAGAAGCATGCACTGGTGACCAGCTGTTTCCCTCTGCGGCTCCCCAGACAGAGTCTCCCTTTCATCAGCGACCATCTCTGGTCGCTAATGAAAACAGGACACTAAGGAATATATCGCACCGTGTGACTGGGTACACAGCTTGACACTGTCTCTTTTTCCATTAAAGCCCGCTCTCTCTTTCTCCCCCTGACACCCTCTTTCTCATTCCCTTCTCTCTCCCTCTATCTCTCTGCTGCCCACAAGGGACACTGTATTGACAAAGGCTGGGAGTCGGGGGGGGGGGGGGGGGGGGGCAGGGGTGTTCAAGATTTTGCTATTGGGCCCACTGTTAGTTACACTGCTGAGATATTGTGCCAAAGGATAGCCCAACCTGCTGTATGTATGTCATATGTAAAACACTCGATTAAGCAGTTGAAGTCAAGGGTTAAAGTGAGGCAGTCTATGCACACAGAAACAGATTAACTTACTGGTATAATAAGGTGTAGGAAATGAAATGGAGGTTAATCACATCAGCCAGTATTGAGTGAGAACAAATAACATGTCATTTATATTAACACTTTTTAATCTCAATGTATGAATTTCCTGCAGCTGTGATTAGTATAGAAGCTGCCTAAGGAAAGAAAAATCTTTTAATCGCATTGTGGTGAAATATATCAACAGGTTATCAGAAGGGGAAATCATCTGGCGTGCCACATTATTCAAAGCATAGAGGCAGCCATTGCCGTCAGACCAGGAATATTTAATCTTCCATATGCTGCCTTTGGGCCTGAGTCAGGTCCTATCGCCATTAGGTAAAAAACGCGATGTGCCGATGTTCGCAGTAAAACTGCAGATGTGAGGTGATTGTCAGTCTGCAGCTATTGGGGGCCATTTTGTGTAAGATCTTTTATTTTCCAGCAGAGATTTCCTGGCCCAGGCATGTTCCTATGGTGTTGCACAAGTGATCAAGTGATCTGATGCTTCATGCTCAAGGAGTGTTTCACACATGCATGCTGGAGCCGACTACGTATACCAAGGAAGCAGCAGCTATATTGTCTACAACCACACCCTTTGTAATACCTGTTTGGTCTGCCCCTGGGGTACAAACTTGTGCCTACTGTGCAATAATTGATATGCCCACTTTGAGCGTCTTCAGATGCTGCAGTACTACAGTCGCTTAGTGCAACTTTAGATGCCTTCATTGTTCGCACCATCAAAACTTGCACCAGTCATGTGGCCTCCGATGTGAACAATTAAGCGTGGTTCTGATTCATACATGTATGCTATTCCACTGTTTTCACATTTGATCAGTAACAATACGCACACATACGGCAATTGAATTGTAATTACGGAATTTTATTTGCAAGTGATTGACAGGAAGCAACAGTCTTCTGGGGGTAACAGATAGTGACAGCTAAAATGGTCGTGGTCGGGCCATTTTCAGGGACTGTCTCGAGCAACATTTGTGGTCCTATATGCACATTTTTCCTTCATCTCAGTTACAGTATCAATGTTGCGCGACCATACCATCAGGGAGTCAGTGTGTGCATAATCTGTGTATGATGCTGCATATGTGTACACACATTGCAGGCAGCTCCTGTGGACATCTCACTACAAATTGTGGTGGCTGTTAAATAAGCATATTGGGGGAAATTTACTAAAATACGGTAGAAATTGATGTATTCGTATTCAGTTGTATTCAGACACATATTCATATTTTTGTAATTTACTAATTCAAATAACGTTAGTATTTAGTATTTTAAGACCGTAACAACCTGTTGTACAGTATTTGTATTTTTACAAAAATATGAATGAGTACGCCATCAAAAGAATACGCCTTGAATTTTAAATTAGTATCAAAATACGAATGTATACTAAGTGTATTCTAGTACAAAACACCTTTGTAAATTATGCTCGGAAATACAAATGTGTAAATAAAATACACCACCGATACTATTCTTAGTAAATTTTGTCCATTGTTGCACATCTGCAATTAGGAAAACAGCAGCTGCAACAGAATACACGTATGACTCTGGCCTTGTGTACGCATCTCCCAGGCATGGCTGATACACCCATAACACGCCCACAAGACGTGCCATCTCCACGCTATTGTCCAGGAATGTCCAGCACATTTCCAGTATATATCTGATACCATGTGTTTCAATTGTAACTGTGGCTCTGTGAGTACACACATAGGCCCTTATTCTTATCGGCACGGTACGGCCCGCGTGCGGCCGTACCGCCGATGTTTGTGGTCTGCACATGCGCAGAGGTCATTCTGCGCATGTGCAGCCCCCTTCGCCGCAGACGGATTTCGTCCGCCGCAAAGGGGGCGGATAGGGGCGTGAGAGGCATCATGCCCTCATTTCCCTATGTGTACGCCCCGCGTTTCATGGGCGTTCCCATGCAAACGCGGGGCGTATGCATGGTAATGAGGGCATGACGCCCTCATTACCATGACATGGGGGCGGAAAGCTGACGTCGCCGGATGTCAGCTTTCAGCCCCCATACAAGCTACCACACGGACGATTGTCCGTGTGGTCTTAGCTTGCGGGAGCTGCCGCGGCGTGCGGGCCTGCCTTCGATGGTCGTCGACCATCGAAGGCAGGGGGCAGCTCCCACCATGGTGGAGGCGTAGCCTCCACCATTTTTGAGCGGATCGCCAGCCGTCCGTGTATGGACGGCCGTGGCGATCCGTCTGGTGGGCGGCCCTTGGTTTGTGCGGTCGGAGCCCCGTGTGCGGCTCTGACCGCACCAACCAGAATAAGGGCCATAGTGTGACGTGTGCACCGTATGTGTATTGTAGGATTTCCACACATGCTCAGTAGCAGAAAAATTGCTCAACTCCATAAACATTGGCATTGTGTGAGAATCAGGTCCTACTTCTTTCGGTTCTGATTTTCTATACCATTACGTATGTGTGTGTGTGTGTCTATGGTGGTGGTGGTGGTGGGGGGGTTAGTACCCTGAGAACCCCCTTTCCCTTCACCCCTTGACAGGTCAAAGTTTTGTTTTGCTTCTTTTGAGAAGGAGATAGCTGTCAATCACGGCACCTTCCAAATAGAGTGGCACATCGGGGGAAATTTACTAAAGGAAATGTGTAAAAAATAGGTGTAAAAATAGGTGTATTTGTATCCAGAAATACACTTATTTTTGACATTTTCTATCCCAAAAATACGGCAATTCGTATTGATGTGCTATCAATACGAATTGCCGTATTTTCGGGATAGAAAATGTCAAAAATAAGTGTATTTCTGGATACAAATACACCTATTTTTACACCTATTTTCTACACATTTCCTTTAGTAAATTTCCCCCGATATGTGGACATGAATAATTACTGTGTTCTTTTTCTAAAGTGTCAAGTGAATATTGTTTCTTTAAAAGCATCATTAAATTAATATAAATAGTTTCTAATCTGCATAGAAATTGTTATTTAGAACCCAACTGGGATCAATGGCAGCTTCAGTTTAGAAAAATCGCTGCTTAGCAAATGCTACCTTTCAGAATTGAAAACCACCAGCAATCAATGTCGGTTTCTGACTGTTTCAAGATGATACCAAACTTGTCGCATAGTAAGTTTAACCCAAGATGCTGTTAGACAGGGCTATTTTTCAGCAGGCTCCAGCAGGAACTGAGGCCCTTATTCTAGTTCACTCTTTCTGACAAATTATTTCTTAGATGGACAAAACCATGTGCACTGCAGGTGAGGCAGGTGTAAAACCCCACCCAAATCTAATTCTCTCTGCACATGTAACACCTGCCTCACCTGCAGTGCACATGGTTTTGTCCATCTAAGAAATATTTTGTCAGAAAGAGTAAACTAGAATAAGGGCCTCAGTTCCTGCTGGAGCCTACTGAAAAATAGCCCTGCTGTTAGATGACTGCACACACATGTTTATGCTGGATGTCAGTGTTAGTATTAGTCTAAAGCAGCCCATACACGCTCCGTTGTGTTCGGCTCTGTTCTGTACTATGCGATGCACGCTCCCGCGCATTACATAGTACAGTACAAAAGGAATGTGCTGCACATACTTTTTGTACTAGCTACACATCGTATCGGATCGCAGTGCATGCACAATGCATGCAACAAGGCATGCGATCCGATATGATGTGTACTATTTAAGTCCCGAAACGGATCCCTTAAACGGAGCGTGTATGGGCACCTTAACAGTTTTTAGTCCTGGCAAGATTTCATTCTACTTCCATGTGCGCAAGACATAGCCAACCAGGAGTGAGTGTAGTGTGGTATGGAAAGTGACCTGATTTTTGCATATTGCTCTTTCTTTTGCGTAGAAGAAGAACAGAAATCTCCTTAACATGTGTACTAGATTAGTTTTTCTTTTACATTCTCACCTGCTCTCTACTTTGCAACCCAATAACTCTGAACCCAAATAATGACAGAGATATGTGTGGACAGGGTCGCCAACAGAGAGGTATGGGTGGGATTCTGGGATATGAGCTATAGACATAGATAAGGAGCTTGAGCTAATTAGGGGTCCGTTCGCTTGCTGATAATCCCATAAGCATGTTGAGTGTACCAAGATATTTTCACTGGGTGCGGCTACTCGCCAAGTAGGCCATGAGAGCGCTTACAGCAGCCCGGCATGTGACAAGAAGGTCACAGCTTTATATATAAAAAGCTATGCTTTCTAAGAGACAACAATGCAAATGTCTGCTCCAACCATAATGTCAGCTATTTGGGAGACCCAACTACATCTGGTATCCTGGCATTAGACCATGAAGAGCCCATTCCCTTTCTATAGTTTTGCATAATGCTTAAAGGGAATTTTCACATAGCACTTCCTTGATCCACCCAGATGAGGGTGACTATAGAGTTTCCCTGCCTTGATATGACCCATCTACAATGTAAATTTGTTACATATGCTTCCATTTGAACGTTTGGGGTCACCCAGGCAATTTTGTGTTTCACATGAAAACTGACTATTATTAATCAAATGAGTTGCAAAATGAATAAAACATATAGTCAAGACATTGGCAAGGTTTGAAATAGTGTTTTTTTATTTGAAATATTTGAAAGAATAATAATAATTATTATAATTTTATCCTTAAAACTTTGATTTCATCAAATACTGCTCCTTTTGCAGCAATTACAGCATTACAGACCTTTGGCATGCTAGCTGTTAATTTGTTGAGGTAATCTTAAGAAATTTTGACCTAGGATACAAGCTGCCTGCTTCTTCCCTAAATAGTTCTTGCATAATTTGAATGGTACTTATATTTTAGTTGGGCGCCCACTATAGTTAGTACGCTCATACCCCCACTATCCATGTCGGCATGGAGTTGACTTTATATAGTGTGGCGAGCGCAGCGAGCCACCGCGCCCGAAGCATGGTGAGCATAGCGAGCCCCGCAAGGGGACGCGTAAAACTAAATAGCTTAGTGGGCGCCCAACTAACATAAAAGTACCATTTGAATTGGCTTGATGGGCACTTCTTGCGTACCATACAGTCAAGCTGCTCCCACAACAGTTCACTGCAGTTGAGATCTGGTGACTGCACCGGCCACAATATTACAGCCAGAATACCAGCTGCCTGCTTCTTTCTTAAATAGTTCTAGCATAATTTATAGGTGTGCTTTGGGCCATTGTCTTGTTGGAGGAGGGATAGCTTTCCTTATTCAAAATCCCTTTTACCTTGTACAAGTCTTCCACTTTACCAGCACCAAAGCAGCCCAGGCCCCCAGAACATCACATTACTTCCCCCATGCTTGACAGTTGGTGCCAGCCACTCTTCTGGCATCTTTTTGATTGTTCTGCGTCTCACAAATGTTCTTTTGTGCGAATCAAGCACCTCAAACTTAGATTTGTCTGTCCATAACACCTTTCTCTGTCCAATGTCTGTGTGTTTTTGCCCATATTAATCTTTTCCTATTATTTGCCAGTCTCAGATACGACTATTTTTTTTGCCACTCTAATTTCAAGGCCAGCATCCCAGAGTTGCCTCTTCACTTTAGGCATTGACACTGGCATTTTGCAGGTTCCATTTAATGATGCTGCCAGTTAAGGACCTGTGAGGCATCTATTTCTCAAACTAGAGACTATAATGTACTTGTCTTTTTGCTCAGTTTTGCACCAGGGCTGCCCACTTCCCTTTCTACTCTGTTAGAGCCTGTTTGTGCTGTTCTCTGAAGGGAGTAGTACACACAGTTGCAGGAAATGTTCAGTTTCTTGGCCATTTTTTGTATGAACAAGAATAGACTGTCAAGTCTCACATGAATGTTCCCTTTTTCTGGCCATTTTGATAGTATAATCGAACCCACAAATGTGATACTCCAGATACTCAACTAGCTCAAAGGAAGGACAGTTGTATTGCTTCTCTAACAAGCAACCCCATTTTCAGCTGTGCTTACATAATTGCACAAGGGTTTTCAAATCATCCTAATGGTCTTCTACTGCAATTAGCAAACACAATATACCATTAGAACACTGGAGTGATGTTTTCTGGAAATGGACCTCTATACACCTGCAGATATTCCTTGAAAAAGACATTTGAAGCTAGTATAGTTATTTTCCACATTAACAATGTATAGAGTGTATTTCTGATAAATGTAATGTTATCTGCAATGAAAAAAATCAGGGATTTTCTTTCAAAGATAAGGACATTTTTAAGTGACCCCAAACTTTTGACCGGTAGTGTACATAAAGCAAATCTTCTCATAACAATAGTTCTTACCACCCACCTCTTCTGGCTACTTCCTTGAAATAAAATTACTGTAAATGCAGAGTTCTTGCTGACAATGGGGGTTAAGCTGCAAATGGCTGGCGAAAATCACACCGATCAGCGGCTAGCTGCAAATCCATATGCAACTCCCCATCAAATCATTTCTGTGCGGAATAGAAACATGTCTACCTGTGCAATAGAAACAGGATGATTAAGCCCGGAACTGACATCACACACCCTCGCTGAAAACGCCTAGGTATGCCCGCATTTTTTCTGATACTCACAGAAAACGGCTGGTTACACACCCCAAACGGCAGCTTCCATTCAGTCAAACCAGGGCCGGTGCAAGGCACCGGAGCGCCCCAGGCGAGTCGGGGTAGGGACGCCCCGGTGCCGGGGTACCTGTTGCGCCGTCTGAGGAGCGGGCAGGGGGGTCCAGGCTGGCATCTGACAGGAGCCAGCCCTGCAGTGGTGTCCTTGCCGCGCGGGTACCTCCTGCGGCGCTGAGTATAAAGCTGGCGGCGGTTTGGGGGTCCCTTCAGTGAATAAGAAATAACTAGCGCTATGCGGCGGCGCGGGAAGCGCTTCTTTTTTAAAAACACTGGCCGCACGGCGCACGCTGATTGGCTAAGATTCAGCCAATCAGCATGCGCCGTGCGGCCAGTGTTTTCAAACAGAAGCGTTTCCCGCGCCGCCGCATAGCGCTAGTTATTTCTTATTCACTGAAGGGACCCCCCACCGCCGCCAGCTTAAGCTTTATACTCAGCGCCGCAGGAGGTACCCGCGTGGCAAGGACACCACTGCAGGCTTCTGTCAGAAACCTGCATGGACCCCCTTTGCACGGGGGGCAAGGGGCGAACTGCCTAGACCTGCCTAGTGGTGGCGCTGGCCCTGAGTCAAACTGCAGTCATTATGTGATTTAAAAAATGCTGATTTGTGACGCTGGTTGGCCTTGTGCTTTACTGTGATCCAAACACATGTGCAATCATTTGATAATCGGTAGTCACCATGCAAATTCACACAACTGTGATCAAGTATTGGAGGTTATCAAGAATAGCCCCCAATGTTTTACTTGGGTGTTGTTGGCTGAAATCTTTCAACTCTAAAACAGTGGTGAACTGATCCTTATCCAACTAATCCTTAACCCCTAACCCCCTATTCTTCCAAGCATCATTTCCATCCCATGTCCAACCTCCTCACACATGTCTGCTGCAAGCTTTTTGTTCAGCTCCACTTCACCCCTTGCTGCTGTCCCATTGGTTTCTTCTGCTCCTGTACCTACTGTACTTTTTAAAATGTCATCCCTAGCTCTCAGTCTGACCTACCTTCACTTCTGCAGACTGCTCTAACTGCATACAGTAATGAGTTAATGATTTAACCGACACCATTATTATAAGCATGAACTAGTAGGGCAGTACGGATGGTGTAATGGTTAGCATTACTGCCTCATAGCACTGAGGTCATGGGTTCGATTCCCACCATGGCCCTAACTGTGCGGAGTTTGTATACTCTCCCCGTACTTGCGTGGGTTTACTCCGGGTGCTCTGGTTTCCTCCCACAACCCAAAAATATACTGCTAGGTTAATTGGCTCCTAAAAAATTAACCCTAGAATGTCTGTGTGTGCGTGTACATGTGGTAGGGAATATAGATTGAAAGCTCCACTGGGGCAGGGACTGATGTGAATGTTCGAATATTCTCTGTAAAGTGCTGCAGAATATGCATGCGCTATATAAGAAACTGTAAATAAATAAATAAATAAATAGTAAAGGAAATATCTTGTGCAGCCTCAACGTTTATCACCCTTCAGGCTGATGTTGACCCTCTGTCATCTTTACTTATAATGTGACAAGTTGTCTTTACAATTATTATTTTAAGTGCAAGTGGGTGCCCATGCCTGATAGGCAGAATGGATGCTAGGTAGACAGACATCTGTAACAGTCTAGGGAAAAAGCTAAATTTGATATTTGGTGGCTTTTAACTATAGATGTGCACCAGACACTTTTCAAGTTTTGTGTTTTGGTTTTGGATCTCCCTTCGTGTTTTGGATCTGGATTGGTTTTTACAAAACCACCCTTTTGGGTTTTGGATCTGTATTTTTTTAAGTCATAAAAACAGCTAAAATCCAGAATTTTTTCGTTCACACAGTAACATTTACATTAATAACATTAATTTCCACTCATCTCCAGTCTATTCTGAACACCTCTCAGCTCACAAAATAGTTTTTAGGCCAAAAGGTTGCACCAAGATAGCTGGATGACTAATCTAAGCAACACTAGTGGCACATCAAGGAGTGGCACTGTAGTGGAAGGCAGGATGGTTGTTTCAAACACTTGGCCCCAAAGAGCACATAATGCAAAGAAAAGAAGTGCAAGATGGAATTGTCCAACCACACTTATGTTGTATAAATAGAACATGCACATTTAACAAACCTATCATTTCAGCAACAGGGTCTGCCATACAACTGAAGCTGAAATGATTGGTTTGTTTGGTCCCCCACAAAAAAAAAGCAATCAATCTATCTTTGATTGTACAAACTGGCTCTAAAGAGGCAAGATGTTCTCCCCATCCTCCGATTCTTCGCCCCATTCAGTGTGTACATCCTCATCCTCACAGAGTATTAATTCATCCCAGCTGGAATTCACCATCACAGGTTTAGAGTTAGATTTGGGTGGGGCTGTACTTCAAACTGATATCTATATAGCAGTGTAAAAATAAAGCAGCCAGTATTTACCCTGCATAGAAACAATAAAACACCCAAATCTAACTCACTCTGCACGTTACATCAGCCCCACCTGCAGTGCACATGGTTTTGTCCATTAGAGAGTGATTGTGTCTTTCCGAGTGAATCAGAATAACCCCCTTTGTGGAGGCTATTGCTGTTCTTCCTGGACAAATTTATAATTCAATTTGATAAAGATCATCTTCTCCACATTTTGTAGAAGTAACCTCTGAAGCCGATCACTGACAAGGTTCCCGGCTGCACTAAAAACTCTTTCAAAGTACACACTGGAGGGGGGGCAACTTAGGTAATATAAAGACAGTTTGTGCAAGGGCATCCAAATTGCCTCTTTTTCCTGCCAGTATAGATACAGACTGTCTGACATGCTTACTTGGATGTTGTCACCGATATAATCGTCCACCAGTCTTTCATGGTGACAGCATCATATGCAGTGACAGTAGACATGTCAATAATTGTAGGCAGCTCCTCCAGTACTGAACAGATGTCCAATCTAGCTCCAGACTGCCCTTCATCACCATAGGTGTGGGACAAAGGGACTACACCAGTGGTAGCCAACCCTAGCCCTCGAGAGCTACCAACAGTTCACATTTTCCAGACAACCTAGCTGCTGCACAGCTGCACTCATTAATCACTGACACATTTTAAAAGATCCACAGATGGAGCTAATTAGCTCACTTGTGATTCTGTGAGGAGACCTGCAAAACATGCACGGTTGGTAGCTCTCGAGGACTAGGGTTGGCTACCCCAGGTCTACACCAACAAGGTCAACAACCATTAGGTTGACACCTTTAGGTCGACAAACAAGAAGGTCTACATGCAAAAAGGTTGACATTCAATGGATGTTGACATGCAAAAAGGTTGACACGAGCATTAGGATGGCATGGGGGAAGGTCGACATTCAAAAGGTCAACATGTTTTTTTTTTACATTTTTTGTTGTTGAAAATAACACAGCCAACATGGACACTAAAACATAGCACCACGTCCCCTCGCATGGCTCACTACTCTTACCATGCTTCGGGCACAGTGCCTCGCTACGCTTGGCACACTATTTTATTCTCCCGCCATGCACTAGTGGATAGTAGGACATGAAATACCACCTGTCGGCAAATGTTGGCTCAAAAAAAAGTAAAAAACCCCATGTCGACCTTTTGACTGTCGACCTTCCCCACGTGTCAACCTTTATGCATGTTGACCTTTTTTCACGCCAACCTTTTTGTATGTCAACCTTTTTGCATGTCGACCATCTTGTTTGTTGACCTAATGGTGTCAACATAATGGTTTTCGACCTTTTTGGTGTAGACCCATTGTCCAGATCCTCATCACCACCAGTGGTTCTGCTATGAAAATGCATATTTTTTGCAAAAGCCTGAGGAGTGGAATGACCTGACTCAAGCTGTTAGTGTCTGAACTGATTTCATGTGTGGCAACTTCGAAGGGTTGGAGAACCTTGCACAACTCAGAAATCACTTGCACTTGAGTCAGGGGAATTTATCTATGTCAGAGGAGGATGTATAGGCTTGAATGGCATTTGCTGGTCCTCCATCCTCTGAATCATATAGAGGGTAGAATTCTACCTCCTTACTACCACTTGCTTCAGGTGATGGCAGGGCAGGTTCAGGAGATTATGCTGGCACTCCAGTCTTGGACACACAGCTGCTGAATGTCAAAAGTGGCCTAAAATATTTCAGGCCAACCACAGCATCTCCTGCATGCCCCTGTCATTTTTCAAAAAATTGTGCACCACCAAATAAATTGTGTGAGCAAAACATGGGACGTGCTGGAATTTGCCCAGATGCTCGCACAATTGTGGTGTTGTCTGATATCACAAATCCCCAGGAGAGTCTAAGCAGGGTAAGCCATTTTGCTATGATGGTCCTGAGTTTCTCAGAGAGGTTCTCAGCGGTGTGCCTCTTATGGAAACCGGTGATACACAGCGTAGCCTAGGAATGAGTTAGCATTTGTGAGATGCTGCTACTGGTGCTGCTGCTGATATTGCTGGGTGAGGCAATACATCTACCTAGTTGGCTGTCACAGTCATGTAGTCCTTTGATTGCCCTGTTCCACTTGACCACATGTCCGTGGTTAGGTAGACAGTGGGTACAATAACATTTTTGAGGGCATTAAGGACACTTTTCCCTGTACAGTTTTGGAATTGCTTGCCTAGTAAAGTGGAATCTAGATGGGATATGGTACCGGGGACACAGTACATCCATCAACTGCCTAAATTCCACTACACTGATGGAAGATACTGGGCTAATGTCTAAAACCAGCATAGTTGTTATGACCTCAGTAATCCACTTTGCAGCAGGGTGACTGCTGTCATACTTTATCTTCCTTGTAAAAGACTGTTGGACAGCCAATTGCTTAGTTAAAGTAGTAGAAGTGGTCTTCCAACTTTCTCCCTGGAATAATGGTCCACTAACAGCAGCAGCGGCGGCGGCACTAGGCGTAGTACTCAAAGATCATCTGGAGGAATCCCAGATAGAGTCAGTCATGGGGGTGATATGGCCTACAGGACTACTTCTAATCCTAATTGAAGAAGAAATCGATGGTACAGGAGTTGGTCATGTGGATTGTAGGAGCTTGGATACAACAGGAAAAAGCGAATTAGGTTTCACTGGACTGCTAACGCTCTTAGCTAATGTTTCTGAATTTGGCAATGTCTAATCGGGAATGTGCTGCAGGTGACAAATAAGGGAGGATCTTCCTAGGTGGTTAGCATCCGTACCCCTACTTATTAAGCTTTTATAAAGACTACATGTGGCGAGACAGTTGTTGTCCAGATTTGGATAGAAATAATTCCAGACTGAAGAGGTGGATTTTTTGAGCTTTTGTCCAGGAATTACAATGGGCTTTTTCATCCTATGGCCAACAACTGTCACCACTGATGCTTGATTCAAACAAACCATATCACCATCAGAAGCCTCATTGTCAACTTCCCCTTCAGTGCCAGATACAGATAGCGCCAATAAGCCTGTCCTGGTGTACTTCTACAGTGACACTCTCAATCTCAATGTCAGCAAATACACTGGTGATGCTCCGTCCAGCACTTGCAGAGGGTGTGCAAACGGTGGAAGGAGTCTCCTCTCCCTTCTACAGTGTTGGGAAGGTCAAGTCTCAACATTGAAACCACAGACACACTTGGACTCTCTTCAGGGATTTGTTATATCTGAGCTTTAACCAGTTTTATTTTTTAAATTTTTTCGAGATGGTGGAGGGCATACATTTTCATGAAAGCTGAACCACCGTGAACAAAGGCCAAGGCCTTAGCCTTTCCATGCCACTTTGTGTCAAAAATGGCATATTGCCAATTTTAAGTTTCTCGTTAACTGACTATACTTGTTTTTTAGTAGTGTTAGATTTTTTCATTTCATTTTTCAAGCCCTCTATGACATTGGGCATCGGCCTTAGCAGGCGAGGTTTATGGTCTTGCATCGTCCTTGTCATTACTGGTGGCAGTAGCTTCAAAGTAGGAAGTGGTTAATGATCTTTAAATTATGTGTCCTCCATTTCTCATCAACATGCGCCACCACTTTACTTATATACAGCAGCAAAGGGAAGCTCTACTGGACTTATATACAGCAGCAAAGGGCAGCACTATTGGACTTATATATGGCAGTAAAGGACAGCACTACTGCACTTATACAGTATATTGCTGCACAGGGCAGCGCTACTGAACTTATATACAGCAGCACAGGGCAGCAATACTGAACGTATATATGGCAGCACAGGCACAGCGACAGCATTACTGCACTTATATATGGCCGTACAGGTCAGCACTACTGGACTTATATATGGCTGCACAGGGCAGCATCACTGGACTAATATACAGCAGCACAGGGAAGCACTATTGGCCTTATATATGTTATATGGCAGCACAGGACAGCACTACTCCCCTTAAATATGGCCACACAGGGCAGTGCTACTGGACTTATATACAGCAGCACAGGGCAGCAAAGCTGGACTTATATACAGCAGCACAGGGCAGCACTACTGGACTTCTATAAGGCCACACAGGACTAAGAGGGCAGACAAGCAAAACCCAGGTATATGGCAGACCAGGCACCCCACCCAACACCACCACCTACAGGCAGAGGTCCGTCCTGCACCCTCTCCTATGCTGGAGTGAAGATGACGCAGACCGTCTGGGATTTATATTGGATTTCAAACTCCTGAGAATCCGACAGCGGGATGATGATGTTTTGAGCCGGGCTCGTACCCCGCCTCAGATTGTGAAGTTGGGTGGGATTCGGATCTGGAAGATCCGAGCCTGCTCATTCCTACTTTTAGGTTTAACATGAGGCAACATTGAGATTTCCTTCAGAGAGCATAGTTAAGTCATCCGAAAATGTTCACCATACTCCTGAGATGCTCAGTCAAAGAGTTCTTCTGGTCTAGCAATTGTTTTCCCCAGAGCTGAATCTGGTCACAAGTCCCCGACAGATTAATTGTGAGGAAAAACATTGTTTTCCTAGCATGGTGCTGCCATAATTGGTGGCGTGTTGTGCAGCTCGGGGCTCAGTGCCGATCGTGGCTGCTTCTCCTTAACATTGCTTTTTTTATTTTATTGCACTTGAGTGTTCAGCCAAGGAGCTTAATGTCTTCATGGGAAATTTCAGAGAATAAATCTGAAATCCATTTCCACTGTGCACAGTAGATCAGCTCAAGTGTTTGTTACTCTTATTTAATTTGTGCTTGCTGTCTCCTTTTTCCGCAGCTCGCTCTTTTGTCGGTCTTTTCCTCTTTCACAAATGTTCTCTCCCGCTGTGATCACTCTGTGTTTTTTTTCTGTATTTCTGCACACCTTTTTATTGTCTGCTCTCCCCCCTTATAATTAGCGTTCCCTATATCTGTTCTTTATGTTGATCCCTGTGACATCTTGGGATCAGACCAATGCTGCATGCTGGGTAGTGGATTACCTTATTTCACGTATTTGATGCTCCCTGCTGTTAATCATTTATGTATTTACTGTAAACATAGCAAATGGAAAGCATTTAAAATGATTGCAATTTTCCTAGTCAATGGCAGGTGGATGGGTATCAGAGTGAAATAAAAAAAATCTTGCAGTGTCCATTTAAATATACATCCATATGAGAGAATCCATTAGATCATCTCCTTCTCGCTAGACCAAAGAATGAGCAGGCAGTAATATGAGCAGGTAACCAGACCGATCTCTAACTGGTCCAGGAACTCAGTAATTCTTCCGAGGACATGGGAAGATGATAAAACGCAAGACCGAGCAAGTACAGCAGCTGCAGCAATAACTTCAGGCTTTATAAAAGCAACAGGCTCCTCTCCCCTCCCAGCTCACGCATTGCCTCGACTGACTTTATTAATAACATTTTATTAGCTACCTGCAGAGTCCTGAGCCTTGCAGGGGATTGGAGAATGAACAAATCTTCACTCAGACTCCTTTTTTCTATATCAGTAGTAATAGGACGTGCTGCAATTGAAAACTGGGTTTTGTTGTCCAAGCCAGAAACTGTAAAAGATCCTAAGGGGCTTATATATCAAACTGCATGAAAGAGAAATTTCTAAAGATGTCATAAAGTGCACCATTTGTGGAATGCACCAGTTAGCTGATTTTTATGATGCTGCGCACCTGGTTTTATGATAAACACAGTCATTTGTGACATTTTGGCGTTCTGGGACTGGCGCTCACATTCAGGGGATAGAGATACAGAGGTGATGCATATCGATGTATAAATGAAAATATTTAGAATGTATCTTGTTTTTACTGTATCTCATAATACAGAAATGAGATATACACATTTTAGGGGTTTTATAAAGAAAATATTTCAAAATATATTTATACAGTATATATATATTTTACAGTTTCTTATACAGTGCAGGATATTCTGTTGCACTTTACAATTCGAAATAGTGATGAAACAAACTGGGTAATAACAGACCGACAGAGGTAGGAGGGCCCTGCGCACAAGCATGCAATCTATATTTTATCTTCTTCCAATCAATTTTAGGCCTTAACATCGGAAGTAATTGGTTCCTGGGATGCCATCATCAAATTCAGTGATGCATTGCCTAATAGCCATCGATGGTTTGTATGTGCACATGCACAGATACAATCGGAAATTCACACATATGCATATAAATAGCTACAGACTCCTCCTCTATGCGTCTGCAGCTGCATACAAACTTTTTAGTCATCGGATGAGCATGAGAAAGCTGCAACCGATAAGAAACCCATGGGAAATGTATTTCCATCAGGTCAGAAACTTTGATGGTTGCTAACCATCGGTTTCCGATGTCCATCCATAATCATGTGTTTCCATAATGTATGGAAAGAGTATTCAATAGCATATTATGGAGGACAGTATCTAAAAGTATGTATAAGGAAATGAATGCTGATTGGCTCTTGTATCTTCTTTTACCACTTTCAGTCATCCCTAATGTGTAATAAAGTATTTAAACCCATTTGTAATTTGTAGGGATGTTTACTTAGGTTGCATTATTTTCTCTAAAGCTCTGTACACACGGTGCGGTGGAGGAGCCCATGCTGAACGACGTCTAAAGCCCAATTGTTCATCACACATCGGGGTACACTCGCAATGCACACTGTGATGTGTGCTGAGCAATCTGTGCAGAGCGGGGCTTGTTTATAGGCAAAGCCTGCGATCTAGCAGGAACATCTTTCCCTATGGGCAATGGAGATGCATGGGACCGCACATTGCCATCGCCTGGGGTTATACACACGTGGCAATCAGTACTCCATTTCTAAGCTATCTGATGGGGTAAAATCGTTCCATGTGTATGCCCCCTTACACGGTAATGCTATGACTCCATGCCTTTATTCTTTACATGCCAGGGTGTGAGCAAACAGAGGTTCCAGCAATTATTCACATGCATCTGTGAATAACAATGAAACACAGAAATACAGATAAGGCAGGTAAAGCATTGCACAGACATAACTGATGAAAATATTTCCCACACAGAAATGTGGGAAGCCATTTTATTTATGTATTTACAGTCCCATGCCCACCAACATTCTTATTTTTGTTATATTGTTCCTAATCTCAAACTCAGACAGGATCATTTTGGTGAATGTGGGTGTGGTTTTGGGATATATGTGTGTGGATTGGGTGGGTCATGACAAGGGGGTTGGGCACTATAATCCCAGCAGTCAATACTCCATCTGATCCCGGTAAGTATAATTTGCCCATAGCAACCAATTAGCTTTTATAGACTGTGCTAGATCATTTATATCTACCAATTTATTAGTTGCTGTGTGTAACATGACTTTGATCAAGCTTCAAAAAACAGCCAATCAGCTCCTACCTGTCATTTTTTAAACCCAACCTGTAACATGGCAGTTAGGAGCTGGTTGTTTATCACTCTCCATTGTATAAATACTTGAAACTTAATACATCTGGCCCTTCATAGATCTTCCCTTCTATATCTGATACAATGCATCATAAATCGTTTGTGCAAATGTGTAGTTTGCCGCATAATATCCCTTGTCATCTCCCCAATGATTAGGCCTAAAGCATAAGCTGATGAAGATAATCTTAATAATAATAATGATATTAATAATATTTTAGGTACTTGTGTAATAGCACGGCGCCCGTTACGTAGTTAGCATAGCGTCCCTGTCAGAATCAGCATAGTGTTCCCGCTGCCAGCGTAGTCAGCGTCCCTGTCCGATTCAGCGTAGTGTTCTCGTGGCCAGTGTAGTCAGTTAGCGTTACGCAGTTACCGTAGTCAGTCAGATGGGAAGGTGAAGTGACTGCGGCTGTATTATTTCTGAAGCACCTTGTTAATTTGGATAAGCTCCTTGTTAATTTGGAATGGCTGCTGAACCACTGACAATGTTTAACCTGCCGCAGACAAAGAAGGAGTTGGTGGCATTTTTTCAACAGCACCATTTGCTGCCACTCACACAAACCTGTCTTAATGGCCACCCAATGCACTTGAGTATAAAAGAGTGTATGTGGCGCTGCCACATTAATACATGTCGAAAGAAGGTCAGTCTCCATGCGGCACATTGGTTTCAGGGCTATCGCATCCCATTTCTTACCCATCTTCATTTTATATTTTCATGGGCAGAGGAGCTTACAAGCATTTCTTTTTGTGAGCGACAACTAAAGTTGTCGAACAAAACCATCATGTTGTATAATAATTTGATGCATGAGGCCTGCACCCTGGATTTAATGTTGCAGCCCTAACGCCGGATTGTCGGTCCGGGCAAAATAGTGGAGGTGGGCGAGAGTCTCTTTGTCCAGAGAAAAAGTAATGTCAGACGCATCCTGCCTCAACAGTGGTTGTTTGGATGCATATCCCGAGACACTGGTGAGTGTTTTGTAATGACTGTTGCCAGCACCCTGATGTCCACCATCAACAAGTATATAGAACCGGGTACCACTATATATTCCGATTGCTGGCGTGCATACAACACTGAACAGCTTGAGCAGGCAGGGTACCACAATGCACATGTAAACCACCGGTATAATTTCCTGGACCCAGAGACTGGGGTTCATACCCAAAACATTGAATGGCTGTGGGGATCTTGCAAGTGGTGGAACAAAAGGCAAAGGGGCACTATGCGCCCAAATCTGGACTCATATCTTCACAAATTTATTTGGCGTAAAACTCTCGGCGCAGAAAACCCTTTCCAGTGGATTCTATTTGTCTTAACTCTGCTCCCAACGGCCAACAAACCAGCCGACACAAATGCAGACACAGTTGTGTCAGCTTCACCTGCATTTGCCATGATTGCAGAAACTGAAGAATAACTGTTTTTTTATTTTCTTTGTCTTGTTATTTGATATTATTGTACTTTGTTAAGTGTTTTTTTTCTTCTTTATTATTCACTAAAATCCAGTTACCAGTTAACAAATGTCGTCATTACTGTCTCAGATGTATGATATGGCAGGTGTGAATGTTTTCTTTAAACACCCCCACTATCCACACCAGCCCGAAGCACAGCGAGCGCACGCGTTACGCATTCCCCCGACCTGTTCATACCTGCACTATCCACATCGGCATGGTGTTGATTTTATAAAGTGTGGCGAGCGCAGCGTGCCAGTGAGCCTGAAGCGAGGTGATGCGGAATACATGTAAAGTAATCCGTGTCCCCTCACGGGACTCGCCACGCTTCGGCTCGCTGCACTCACCACACTTTCTAAAGTGGATGCCACGCGGACGTGGATAGTGGGGCTATGAACAGGTCGGGGAAATGCGTAACGCGTCCGCTCGCCACACTTCGGGCTCGCGTGGATAGTGGGTGTTTGAAAAGGAAGCATTTGCCAGTATATAACATGGAGCACTGCCAAATGCCTCCTTTATTGTGCATGAGACGCACTTGCACCCTCATCCCCCCTTCGTGCACGAGACGCACGTGCTACCAAACTCCCTAACCCCGTCTCCCTGAAGCGGACACGGGCAGGGTTGCCGAACCCTGCCGCCGGCGCCCGCATGATCCCCTCTCTGCTGGCATCTGCCAGTGCAGGGGATCTGGCGGTTACCAGCGCTGTGTGAGGGCCACTCACTAGGCTTGCCAGGGACGCCGGGGACAGAGCTGTAGCTCCCGGGGACAATGCGGTGACTAGCTGCCTGACGGGGACACTACGCAGGGCTGCCGCGCAGTCTCGTTCGGCTACGCTGACAACACAAGCAATACAGCAATAGACAATGGTCTTCCTGCCCCTCCCCCCAAGAAATTGTGCAAGTAGCCCCCATCCTCCCCAGATATCCACATTCCCCTTGGCCATTGATACAAATAATGCAAATTGTGGCACAGGGTGGGCTTCAAACTAAAATTTGTGTCATTTTAGCTCTGCCCATCGTTGTAGAACCGCAAATTGCAGTATTTTACTCAAATGGGTGCGAGGCTATATGATATACGAGTCAGTCTCCGACTTCCAAATTGAACATCAGTGTCCCTTAGCTTGGCTTCTCCCGAAGAAGGCTACAAAAAATTATTGAAGTATGCTATGATTGCAGTAGTATATTACAAATTTACTAGAGATGCAGCAATAACATGATAAGGGACAGAGTGGAGCCGCTACACATGCCCAGTGTGCAGTATCAAGTCTGCTATATATATATAGATCATCTGAGCACTCAATCAGTGCACAATGCCAGAGAGTCCAGATAGCAGCTGTCAGCAAGAATAGACAGGTGTCTTAACATGATGTGGGAGGATGTGTGGGTAGCTATTTTCAGTCTCCTACTGTATACACAGGTTGAGTATCCCTTATCCAAAATGTTTGGGACCAGAAGAATTTTGGGTACTTATGTAGTAACTGGGCTGCCAATTTTGAAATCGGGTCCATCGCATCGCACCCGACCATATCGCATGCGATGCGATGCGATGGACCCGATTTTTCCATAGGATTCAATGTTAAAATGGACTGAGTCCAATTCAACATGGAATTCAATGGAAAAAGGGGTCCTTTTCATACCCCTACTATCCAAGTGGGCATGGAGTTGGATATAAACCTGTGGCGAGCGTAGCGAGCCACCGAGCCCGAAGCGTGGCGAGCGTAGCGAGCCCCGCGAGGGGCCACAGAATACCGTCCCCTCGCGGGGCTCGCTTCGCTCGCCACGCTTCGGGCTCGGTGGCTCGCTACGCTCGCCACAGGTTTATATCCAACTCCATGCCCACTTGGATAGTAGGGGTATGAAAAGGACCCCTTTTTCCCATTGAATTCCATGTTAAAATGGACTCAGTCCATTTTAACATTGAATCCTATGGAAAAATCGGGTCATCGCATCGCATGCGATATGGTCGTATGCGATGCGATGCGATATCGCATCGCATCGCATCTGATTGTATGCCTTAACTTAAGGCATACAATAAAAAAATCGGCAGCCCAGATACTACATAAGTACCGAATTTTGGTTAACGGATTATTCCGTATTTCAGAATATTTGAATATACCAATGAGGAATCTTGCATTTATGTTGTACAAACACATCAAACACATGAAATACATACAAATATATTTTATTTGTACATAAAATAGGTTTCAAAACATGAAACAAAGTTTGTGTACTATCTCGAGTACTGAATTTAAATGCTAAGCAATCATATTTAGTGTCAGTTACATATCATGCCCTCAGTAGTGTTGGTACAGTAGTGCAAAAAAAATAAAAAATCACTTTCTGGAATGTATGGATTTCGGAATAATTTGGATAACGGATATTCGGATAAGGGATAACAAACCTGTGTATTATGGGATGTTTAACCTTTTTTTTTAAACACATTATTTACACTATTGGGGGGGGGGGGATCCAGTTAGATTGTCTGAAAAAAATTCTCTTGATTTTTATTTTCCATGCTTGAGGTGTGGATTATTAGATAGACAGGGGTAAATGTACTAAGATGGGCGTTCTATTGAAGATAAAATGTTGCCCATAGCAATAATTTGGAACAAATATTCCCTGAATTTAAATAAAGTACAGTTTGGGATGTAATTATAATGAATCAGATTTATTAATTGCATTATTTGATAAAAAACTAAATCATCAATTTTGTGGACATTTTGGGTTAATTTCTTAATAATGCCCCTTTGTGGGCTGGCAACACTCACTCCAAATCCAGCATGTGCCCCTGCCTTACTGAGTCTCTTTCCAAGCTGGTACCATTCCAGCGTCAATAGCACTAATTTGATTATGCAGTACCCACACAAATTATACCTTGTTTTCTTCGGGCACTTTACATTTTTAGAAAACACCATTAGTTGGCTCATGCTTATTGAAACTGAAAGAAAATGTGTGTATTTTTTATAATTTTTTAGAACCATTAATAAATACTGTGCAGTTCTTCTTTTCAATCCGCAGCAAAATGCATTATTGTAAACAAAGGGATTTTAATAAAAATCTGTACTTAAAAATATTTTTTTGTTGGCTGGTTTGCAACATTTTGAATGAAGCACATCAAGAGGCCTGAATGCTGTTCACACCAATAGTGTATATCTTTATAAAAAAAAGATATTAAGATGCCTGGGAATCTACATAGTATGAAATGTGCATTTTTAATCATTTACATAACTTATTTCATCCACACAATTTACACAGAATTCCCTTATAGCATAACATGCATACACTTTACTGTGTATTTTGCATTGACAGTGTACCTATACAATAAACTTCGGTGGGGACTCCTCATGGTCTCAGACTGTGGGGAAAATGCCATAGTATACTGATGTACTTGCCTACCTCACCCTTTCCTTCAGGGAGAAAATGCTCTGTTCCTGGACTACCCTGGTATTGTATGATTGCCATCATCTGTGGTGAAACACCTTTTATTATCAATTACCTACAGTAGCTCCCCACAGGTGATGGCAATCATATATTACCAGGGAAGTCCAGGAACGGAGCATTTTGTCCCTCATGGAGAGGGTCAGGTAGGCAAGTATGTATATTGTATACATAGAAGTTTCTTACTCATTAGCGGTAGGTAAAGAAAGCTGTGTGGGGGGAGGAAACATTAGTGTGGCGAGCCCGAAGCATGGCGAGGGGACACATATTACGTCTGAAGTAATGCGCGTGCGCTTGCCATGCTTCGGGCTCGCTGCGCTCGCCATGCTTCGGGCTCGGTGGCGTGCTACGCTCGCCACACTATATAAAATCAACTCCATGCCGACGTGGATAGTGGGGGTATGAAAAGGTCGGAGGACGCGTACCGCAGCCGCTCGCCACACTTCGGGTTGACGTTGATCGTGGCGTGGTGTTAACAATGGGGGGGCATACATAGAAAAATGGGGTCTGGGGGGCATTTAACATTGGGGCCAATGTAAAATCGTGTCTCAGGGACCATTCAACATTGGTTCCAATGTAAAAATGGGTCGGTCGGGTCGATCACATCGCATGCGATTTGGTTGCATGCAATGTGATCGACCCGATTTTTGCGACCCGATTTCATACCGGTGACGCCGTGCTAGGAAACAAGTATTGTGTCGCTAGTATGTGATAAAAGAAAGCAGGAGACATAGGAGATATCTATTGCATACTCTTTAACTGTACCTTTTTGGCAGTACAGTTATGTTTTTTTGTGGCCTGTACCAGACAAAAAGGCCTTTTTTTGGGGTCTCCAACTCTGCATTGTAAGTATAGGAAATTTACACGTGGCCACGGCCCCTTTCCGAATTTGGACCGATTTCTGCCCTTTAGATGTTGGAGAGTATGCTATCCTATTCCAGCCAGGACTTCTTGCTGTAGCTATCTTCATAGTTTTCTATAGGGACTGTAAAAAGATCCAGGAAATATAGCTTCAATGGGGCAGCCATGCTTGAGATGGATAATGTGATTTGTTCCCACTGGGCTGGCAGAGATCCCAACGCACATCACATATTTATTGCACATGCACAGCTGGATAGCCACAGATTTTCAGTAGTGTAGACGGGTTCAAATCTTAAAGGGAACATAATCACGGATGCAATCACTTTACATCTTACTGATCTTTGGGGCAAGATTTTGTTGGAATCTCTGTGCCAGCGATTTGGAGTCTTCCTGAAAAAAGAATCCTTATTGCTGCAATAAGCGGTGACAAGGATTTAACATTTTTAGGGGCTGTGCATATTTTAGTCATAGAAAATTTACCCCACAATTACAGTGATGCACAGGACAATACATATGGAAGACCGGAGGTGGGGATGGCGGTGATCAGTATACCGATACCAGCATCCCGATGGAGGGAATCCTGATAAGGGTCAGGTAAGCATATTTACATAGTTACATAGTAGGTAAGGCTGAAAAAAGACTTGCATCCATCTAGTTCAACCTGGTATAGATATCCATTGCTGATTTGGTAGGTTCTGATATTTTACAGACAGATTATATTTCTTATTTGTACCCATGGATGTTTTTCTCCAGTAAATGTTTGTCCAACTTTGCCTTGAACGCATTTAATGAGCCAGCCGTTACCACCTCTCTGGGAAGAGAGTTCCAGAGTTTGACTGTTCTGACCGTAAAGAAATTCTTTCTACTAGCTCAATGGTTCACAACCTTTTTCGTCTCCCGTACCCCTTGATTAGACTTTTCATTTATGAGTACCCCCTCATCTCAATTTGAAATGTCCACAGTACTTACGAGTGTAGTGGAAGTGGGCAGTACGCGTGTACTAATGCGTGTCCTTATATTAAGGAGTAGTGGAGTAGTATGCAGTCAGGAATCCTCTGTGTCTGGCCGCTGGCTGTGTACTGTCATCGGGGTTCCCACTAATGCCTGTAGGATTAATGCCTCTGCTTTCTCGACACCTGACACGGGGCAGATGATTGCTGATGTTTGAGGGCAGTGTAGGTAGTTCCTAGTGGATTGCTGGTCAGGCAAAAGCGCAAGGAGACACTAATGACGCTGCAGACAGAACAAAAAGTGACACAACGTGTTTCGTCTCCATGGCAATGGGAGTCTTCTGCCGCCATCAAAAGACTTTTCCTTCTTCCGCCATTACCAATGTTATTTTCAAGTACCCCCAACTGGTCTGCAGAGTACCCCCAGGGGTACTAGTACCCCAGGTTGGGAACCACTGGACTAGCTGAATGAAATCTTTTTTCTACTAATCTGTACTCATGTCCTCGCGTCCTAGATTCCTTTCTAGTAGAAAAGAGGGTGTGTGACAGTTCCTTATATTGGCCCTTGATATACTTGTACATGTTGAGCATGTCCCCCCTTAAACGTCTCTTTTCCAATGTAAATAGTCCCAAATTGCTTAATCTCTCCCCGTAGCTTAAATTCTCCATTCCCCTAATAAGCTTTGTTGCTCGCCTTTGGACTTTTTCTAATTCTATGATATCCTTTTTATAGTGTGGGGCCCAGAACTGCACTCCGTACTCGAGGTGAGGTCTCACCAATGCTTTATACAGTGGCATAATTACCCTTGAGTCCCTAGTTTCCATTCCCCTCTTAATACATGCCAGAATTTTGTTGGCCTTTTTTGTAGCTACATTACAATGTCTATTTGGACTCCTAGATCCTTTTCAAGTATGGAATTACCCAGTTCCTCTCCGCTAAGGTTGTAACTTGCACACTGGTTGTATCTCCCAAGGTGCATAACCTTCCATTTTTTTGCCCACTCATCTAGAATTGCAAGATCATTTTGAAGCATGGTGACATCTTCTGATGATTTGTCTTCCCTTTGCCCCAAAACTCCAACCATCCCTCCCCATAGCCTAACCCTAACCCTCACCGCCAGTGCCTAATCTAAACCCCATACCCCACCACCTAAACCTAACTCATCAACCCAGCTAAGTGCCTACCCCCCCCCCCTTAATCCTAAATTGTGCCATCCTAATGTCTAAAGCTATCCCTCTCCCCCAGCCTATTGCTAATGCTGCCATCATACTTGCATACGGCATGCTGGCAGTCAGGATGCCGACAGTAGGCATGCCAGCAGTCAGGATTCCGGTGCTGGCATCCTCATCATTGTTGACATTACGGTGTAGGTCTCCTAGTAGTAGTTGGGATGACAGCATAGGTATTGTGACTGTTGGCCTCCTGTCCTCCAAGAACACATCCCCTGTATATGGAGCTCATGAATGACTTAACAGGAAAAGTAAATTTCGGAACAAGTGGAAGTATTATCCCCCCTGTGCCATCTCCACTCCCGAGCACTTTATGTACTGATACAGCATGAGGGTTGTACTTTGCATTACCTTGAGCTTTCTTATGAAGTTACTGCTTTAAAAAAGCTATCAGACAGCAAAAGCACATAACTAGACAATGTATGTACTGTAATTTAGAAAAAGCTAAATGTAGTGCAGTGGTAGCCAACTCCAGTCCCAAAGAGCTACCAACAGTTCATGTTTTCTAGATCACCTAGCTGGGGCACAGGTGCACTCATTACTCACTGACACATTATAATTGATCCACAGGTGGAGCTAACAACTTCACTTGTGATTCTGTGAGGAGACCTGGAAAACGTTAACTGTTGGTAGCTCTCAAGGACTGGAGTTGGCTACCCCTAATGTAGAGTATGCCGTGGACCTGCTTAGCTCCAAATTAAGGGGGGGGGGCAAGATATACTGTACCCCAGGCCCCCCTCTGTCAGGGGGCCCATGGCCAGAGCACACTGACATCACTAGATGTACCTCTTATATACAACAGCAGAACCAAGCAGTCAGAATGCAGGCAGGACAGTATGCAGTACAGCCATAGACACAGGCGTAAAATGGAGGGCACTTGATAACGAGTATTGGGGGTGCAGAGAAATATGTGGTGCTTTGTCAAGCTGCAGTGTGGATAAGGGGTAGTCAGCCCCTTATAGATGCAAAAAGAGAAAAGGGGGAATACACTGCACTGTGCAATATATAGATAAATTAAAAATAGTGAATTAGGCTTAAACTAAATTAAATGTAATTGTGCCAATTGGTAAAGCCGCAATACCGGTGAAACGCATTGGTGGACCAGAGGGTATCCCTAAACCAATCACATCTACCTTAATACTACTATCCACACCTGGTTCCGGACCAGCCTCCTCATCCAGTGTACTTACTGACCAGCAGCCATTGTTTGTTTCCACTCAAAAGGGCAACCTGCGCCCACACCCAAAAAGAACCTACCGCAGGCCATTTGGATGCATTGCACATTTAATAACATTGCCGTCAATTGCTGGTTAAGAGTGAACGGCTCAAATTCCTTTCCTTAATAAGGAGGCATTATAGAAAAGGATCCATTGAATACAGGACTCTATGAATACGGTACCGTATTGACTGGCTTAAATTAACCATTCCCTCTGGCACATTGCTGTGGTCTTTTAATTATGTTTTGTCATGTCTGAGTGTTACATGTTTTTAATAAACGCTATTGTATGTTATAAGCAATTGGCACTATGAAATTCTATTTAATTTAGTTTAATCCTAATTCATAATTTTCAATTTATATATTGCACAGTGCAGTGTATCCCCCCTTTTCTCTTATAGACAGACGCGTATCAGAATTCATGAGCTACCGATGGAACTTCCCACCCAGAGGGAGAGATAGGAGGGTGGAGAGAGCTGTAAGAGCTGTAAGTGACACAGGGATCCCAGCTTTTCCTCCTTGGCATTATTAAACTATTATTTGAAATATAACATATACCACCGGTTTTAATTGAATATACACAATTCATACTTCCCATCACAAACTATTCCAGGAGGAACAGAATGCTCCCTAACTGGATTTCCCTCTTAAGGTATGATTGTAATCACCTGTGTGGAAACACCATTCTAAGCAATTAATTAGTTCAACACGGGTGATGGCAATCATATATTTAGCATGAAGCCATATGATAAGACATATACATAAGACAGATGTAAAGAGCATTTGTCCCTCCTGGAATGGGTCATGTTGGGGAACAGTGTCGTAACTATAGCTGCGACGGTGGGGAGGAGCTGAATAAGTGTGTGGGTGCAGCGTAGCAGGGGAGGTGGTACCCTTTACCTGGGGAGCATGAAGCGACAGTGCCGCAGTGTCCGGGCACTGAAGCGATGAGAGTGGAATCTGTGGACATACAGCTGCGGCCGAGGCCGATGATTAACTGAGTGAGAGCGCACTCTCAGCCAATCAGCGACCTATCTTTTGAATTTTCAAACTCTGCCGCCGCTGTCCGTTTCAAACTCCGCTGCCGCTCCCACAGCACCCAGGCGCTGGTACTTCACGCTGCCCAGGTACAGGGTATCACCTCGCCTTCCCCTTCCTGTATCTGTCCCAGTCAAGGGGGGAAGGGGGGGCGGGGGGGTCTTAGCTGGGGTGGGAAGTGCCAAATTTTTCCTGGCGGAGGGTGGGGGGCGCATCATTTGTTGTTACGCCACTGTTGGGAAATATGAATAATCTAATATAAACCTCCCCCCCCCCCCCAAAAAAAAATAAAATAAAAATACCTTCCACCAGGGCCCCGCTGTAATAAATGCCCCGGGAACCACCAAGGCTTAATCCGGCTCTGGATATGCTGCTGTGTGCCCTTACTTGTTCTGTGCAGGATTTATTGAACAAGGAGACAGTGTCTGCGGCATGTTTTATGTGTGCTTTGTAATCCACCTCTAGTGACGGTTTTTACACCTGTTTTACAAACATATTGCTATATACTTACAGGGATTCAGTGCTGGAAGGTTATTCATTAATGGCATTGGCAACAAAATGGGTATATAGGGCAGAGGAAGGCAGCCCACTTTGACAGTACCACTATTGCTGTTGTCCCTGCTGTGTCATTACTGTCATGTGAAAAAAACATGATCTGTAAAACCACTAACCACTTTGGTTGCTGCAGGCAGAATAGAAAATTCTCATCTCCCCACAAAGAGCTAATTTAGCCTCCTGGAGTTATTTTGAAGTGCCAGATGGATTTTGTAACCTGCAAAATATGAAAGTGTTCAAGTATACGTGCAATGAAAAGTACTGGCGGACATTCGGTTACTACTTGCATGTTGTCACATTGGAAAATACATAAAAGTATACCACTGACAGTGGGTAGTGAGCAGCAAGTGGCACTGCTACTTTGTGGGTGTGATAATGAGGACAGCAGAACTGACTGGGGGCATTTTATAACATCTCTCCATAATTCAACTCATACTGTGGGAACCTCAAAAGAATTTTAATCTAATACAGTGTGTAACATTTCATAAATAGGTGTTAATACACTGTCATCCAGAAACGGCATTCAGAAAATAAGAAAAGAAAGAGGCAGGGGGGGTGTGATGGTAAATGTGTTAAAGTTCTTCATCTGAAGATCCTCTCACTGTAGGATTATACCCCTTTTACACCAAAATCCAGGATCCGAAAGGGTATTTGGAACACGGTTCGAAGCCAGGTCGGATCCAGGATTTGCTCCGTTTACACTGCGGTGCCGACCTGCAGTGTAAATGGGGGCAGCACTTGGAGATGACATCATCTTCATGCGCCGGGACCACAGATCACCGCGCCCGGACACCCACACTGAGGGCAAGCCCAGCACCAAGGTAACCTGCTGGGCTGCCCCAGCCTCCGTGCACCCCCTAGCCCCCATCTGCAAGGTGAATGGAAGCACGCACATTCACCTCCTCCCTACCTCCGCTGCTTTCTGCACAGTACACACCCAACCTCCATACTGACAGCAGGACACTGCGGACCAGAGGTTGGGCATCCCCATTGCTCTAAACGGGAGCGGGGTCAGATGACTCGGCATACCCATTTATACTGCCCACTACCCAGGTCCTGCCCGTGTTCCATCCTGGTTAGGACCTGCGTAGAAGTCCCATGAAAATGGACACGGGTTGACCCCTTTTACACTGCCACAGACCCAGATCCACAAAGGAAAATCTTGGGGTTTTGTGGCAATGTAAAAGGGGTATAAATCTGCTAAAATGGGAGTTATGTTGCCCATAGCAACCAACCAGATTCTCTTATCTTGTAGAAGCTGCTAAATAAATAAGAAGTAAAATCTGATTTGTTTCTATGGGCAACATCCCATCTTCAATAGAACTCATATCTTAGTTAATTTACCCCTGTGAACTGAAATATTCAAAACACATAGCGCACATGTACAGATGGAGCGGGCCTCGCTCTTGCTGGGGATGGCGGAAGATTCGCCATCCCCCGCCAGCCGCCGTAAGGGGACGCGCACGCATCGCCTTACAACGGGGCTCCCCCCGGGTCCCCGCCGCCTCGCCGAGGGTCGCCCCGGGTCCCCGCCACCTCCCCCCCTAACCCTGTCCGTCTCCCTGAAGCGGAGACGGACAGGGTTCCCTTCCCCTCGCCGATGGGAAACTGAGACGCACGCGCGTCTCAGTCAGATGGGGCGTCTCTTCGCCAGATTCTGGTGCAGCGCCAGCAATGAAGAGACCAGCTCCATCTGTAATAAGCCTTGGGAGGGATAAAGTAGAAAGAGATAAAGCACCAGTCAATCAGCGCCGAGCTTGTTTGAAAAATGTCAGGAGCTATTTGTTTGGTAATTTATATATCTCTCTCTCTACTGTATCACTTGCCAAGGCTTAGTACTGTACATCTGTCCTTTACTATCTACATAGGAGAAGATCTGTTACATTCAATTCTAAAGCCCCCGTGCACATGTCCAACAAGTTGGACCTGATTGAATTGAGATTTCTCCAATGTGCAGGAGGCAGAGGTGTAGGGAGGGCGGAGCCAGTGGAGCACATGCTCCGGGCGCCGGCGGGGCGCAGGGCGCCGCCCCCCCCTCCGCAATTGAGCTGGACGGGAGTCCAGGGACCGGGTTCATGGCCGCTGAGAGGGGAGTCGGTACAGTGACCGGACACACGGTCTGGGCAGCCTGGTCTAAAGGAGAGCAGGGTCAGCTTAGCAAAGAGGCGGCGGCACTGCGTGAAACAGTTGTTAGGACGGGAGTCGGGGACACACACAGCTGAGCCAGCAGTCCTCCACCGCTGTGGAGCTCTGCTGACACTCGCAAGATGATTATTTCATCATCTTGCGTGTCTGCAGCTGCAGCAGCGAATGTCCCGACTCCCGTCCTGACTCCTGACAACTGTGTCACACAGTGCTGCCGCTTCATACCAAGCTGACCCCGCTCTCCTTCAGACCTTGCAGGGGGACTGAATGCATGTAGGAAGGAGGGGGATGGATTCACTGGGTGGTGATCGCCCCCTTCCCCATGAAGAAAAGTCAGGCTTGGCAAGTGCGGTGGCTGGGTAAGTGACAGGGGTATGTGACAGGGGTATGCGACAGGGGTATGTGACACGAATAGCCACAGAGGAGCGCTACTTGTCATCCAGCAAAACATGCCCATGGGGTAGTTGTATTGGGGATCGCACCCCACTGGTGTGACTTCTAGGGATATTCTGAAAACTTGCTGCTGCTGATGCTGCTATCCTCTTTTGCCAGGCTGCCCCTGCCTGTATGTGTCTGCTCCCTGCTCTCACCTGGTATGCAGCACATCTGCGCCTGATACGTGCACTGCTCCCCGCAGCAGATATGGCGGTGGTGTGCTTGTATGTGGCTGGCTGCGACCCGCACTGTGCTGGAGCCTCTGCACCTGCTTAACAGCCCTCCAGCCTAGATCCTGGCAAAATTGTATAACTAGTATGAAGATCATCGCTTTGTGGGGCAGTAACTGCACCACCTGCAGTGTGCTGGCATCGGCAGGGGAAGGCTGGGGGATAATGATATCATTATCCCCCTGGCGGTGCCGGGGGATAATGATATCCCCCAGCACCGCCTTGGTAAGTTGCCTAGATCGGCCTAGTGTGTGCGGCAGCTGTGGTGATGCCCTAGCATTGCATAGCGCATAATTGCTGCAGGCACTGGCAGCGGCATTCTAGCACGGCCGGATGTAAGCAATGCACAGTAATGGGCATCATGGTGTGCAGTTGCGGTGTAATGGGCATCACTGTATGCGGCTTATTGTGTAATGGGCATTATGGTTTGTTATATAGTATGTAATGGGCATTATGGTTTGTTATATAGTATGTAATGGGCGTAGGATGTGTTATATAGTATGTAATGGGTGGTACGGTGTGTTATATACTGTAGTATGTAATTGGCATTACGGTGTGTTATATAGTATGTAATGGGTGGTACGGTGTGTTATATAGTATGTCATGTGCATTACGGTTTGTTATATAGTATGTAATAGGCATTACGGTGTGTTAAATAGTATGTAATGGGCGTACGATGTGTTATATAGTATGTGGTACGGTGTGTTATATAGTATGTAATGGGCATTACGGTGTGTTATATAGTATGTAATGGGTGGTACGGTGTGTTATATAGTATGTAATGGGCATTACGGTTTGTTATATAGTATGTAATAGGCATTACGGTGTGTTAAATAGTATGTAATGGGCATACGATGTGTTATATAGTATGTGGTACGGTGTGTTATATAGTATGTAATGGGCATTACGGTGTGTTATATAGTATGTAATGGGTGGTACGGTGTGTTATATAGTATGTAATGGGCATTACGGTTTGTTATATAGTATGTAATGGGCATTACGGTGTGTTAAATCGTATGTAATGGGCATTACGGAGTGTTATATAGTATGTAATGGCTTTACGGTGTGTTATATAGTATGTAATGGGCGTACGGTGTATTATATAGTATGTAATGGGTGGTACGGTGTGTTATATGGTATGTAATGGGCATTATGGTTTGTTATATAGTATGTAATGGGAATAACGGTGTGTTATATAGTATGTAATGGACTTTACGGTGTGTTATTTAGTATGTAATGGGCATTACGGTGTGTTATATAGTATGTAATGGGCATTACGGTGTGTTATATAGTATGTAATGGGTGGTACGGTGTGTTATATAGTATGTAATGGGCATTACGGTTTGTTATATAGTATGTAATGGGCATTACGGTGTGTTAAATCGTATGTAATGGGCATTACGGAGTGTTATATAGTATGTAATGGCTTTACGGTGTGTTATATAGTATGTAATGGGCGTACGGTGTATTATATAGTATGTAATGGGTGGTACGGTGTGTTATATGGTATGTAATGGGCATTATGGTTTGTTATATAGTATGTAATGGGAATAACGGTGTGTTATATAGTATGTAATGGACTTTACGGTGTGTTATTTAGTATGTAATAGGCATTACGGTGTGTTAAATAGTATGTAATGGGCGTACGATGTGTTATATAGTATGTGGTACGGTGTGTTATATAGTATGTAATGGGCATTACTGTGTGTTATATAGTATGTAATGGGTGGTACGGTGTGTTATATAGTATGTAATGGGCATTACGGTTTGTTATATAGTATGTAATGGGCATTACGGTGTGTTAAATCGTATGTAATGGGCATTACGGAGTGTTATATAGTATGTAATGGCTTTACGGTGTGTTATATAGTATGTAATGGGCGTACGGTGTATTATATAGTATGTAATGGGTGGTACGGTGTGTTATATGGTATGTAATAGGCATTATGGTTTGTTATATAGTATGTAATGGGAATAACGGTGTGTTATATAGTATGTAATGGACTTTACGGTGTGTTATTTAGTATGTAATGGGCATTACGGTGTGTTATATAGTATGTAATGGGCGTATGGTGTGTTATATAGTATGTAATGGGTGGTACGGTGTGTTATATAGTATGTAATGGGCATTACGGTGTGTGGTATAATGTTGGGCCACACCCACTTTTCACTGCGCAGGAGCCTCACCTACTACAAATTGGGGGGGGGCGTGAAACATGCCCTTGCTCCGGGCGCCGTGGCACATAGCTACACCACTGGCAGGAGGATCAATCTCTTGGTTAGACCCAATGCGCACGGGATTGTGCATTGGGTCCTACACATCAGGCACATCAGATTTTGTCAGATAAATTAGCCCAATCTATCTGAATTGGGTCAAATCTGACAAAATCTCAAAATTTTCAGGGGCCCTTTAGATTGTTCCTCACCTACAGTATTTCAGCTGAGTGTGATTTACATGTTCCACACATAAATATGTTTAAATGGAGTACACTATTGTTACTTTTATTTTATTGAAAATATTTGAATTCATCATCATTACACCAATGTTTATCACTATATTTACAATTAAGTATGGAACATTAAATCCCATATTAGAATCTGATTTATGCAGGGATGGCATTCCATGTGGCAGATTATGTAGAACGTTTGCAATATTATGTTCATTGCACCTTCTTTATCCAGGTTATAAAAAACACATCTAGTAGTATATTTTTCATCACCTACTGTAGATGTTAAGCTGTACACAGGATTATGTATTATGACCGAACTGTATGTGCCAGCCCCTCAGGACTTCGATGTCCTTGCTCAACCAGTAGGTAACAATCAATCCAATCTAAAAGTAAACAAATATTCATTGGTAAATGTCACAGGGTAAGAAAAGCCGTCAGTGCAGGAGTTTGTCTGGGATGGCTGTATTTGGTTGGTTTTGCCTTGTCAACGATTGCTGCTTAAAATATGGCCATTCTAACTAATGCTGTGCACACACAGTGAGATTTGGCATTAGATTTTGACTATATAATCAAAATCGTAGGCAGATCGTATGCAGATCGCATGCAGATCGCACAAGTTTTTTACCTTGCGATCCCGATGCACACTCCCATGACAGCACAAATCGAAACCCAGATAGACAGGGCAGCAATGACCATATGGTGCAAATCTAATGTAGATTGTATGAATTGTATGTAAATAGTACAGAGTTAGCAAAGATTGTATAGCACTCGAATCTTAAGTCTAATAGCAAGGGAATCTCACCGTGTGTACACACCATTAGACAATCTCCCGCTTATAAGGATTCTCACAATCCATATTATATTTACACGTGGACATGTATTACATCCATTGGTGACATCTGCAGTTTGTCTTTATCTAGAACATACATACACACTGCACAAGCTACAATATATGTATCAACAATGTGGCTCTTTGGTGTCTTCCTTCTCAGTCACTTTATTGCTATTCTGTCTTACAACCAATGTGTAGTATACATTTGACCCGATTACAGTCACCCGGGCTGCCATCAGAAATTGTGGGGCCTTGGACTGACAAAATCGGCAGGGCCCTCAAGGGAAATATAAACTTTGTTTATGATAAATTATAACTGGCCTTGGTCCCCTTTCTGTCTGGGCCTGAGACTGGAGTCCTGGCAGTCTCCCCCTGATGGCTGCCCTGACCTTCACCTTAATTGTTTTGTTGTACTGATTGTCGGTGGTTTCCCGACTATAAAAAGTTTCTTGCTTTAATTTTATAAATGTCAACAGTCATGGCAGGTGCTGGAAGCATTTGATTTTATTTCACATTGGAATTGGAAGCAGTACAACTTGGTACAGTATATGCAATGCATGTTATTGTAGGCCCTGCTGAGTGTTTTGCCAGTTTACTACCTTTTTTGTTGTTTGTTTTGTATCTACAGTAGAATGATTTCATAGTTTTTATTGTTGTCTTACAGTAGCATTGTTTAGTGTCTGTTTACTGTAAATTACCACTTACTGTCATCCTCCATATGCACAGTGTTCCCCCTCTAAATATGGTAAAAGATATAAAAAGCCATTATTTAGCATTGTAAATATGGAGCGGAGTTAAAAAGAAAAACCTTGGCTCACAATATAAGCTGACTTTTTTTCTCATGTAACATTGAAAGATATACAAACATACTGTATCTGCATACATCTAGCCTCAATACGCCATGCAGCGTGAGATGCCTGACGTGAGTAAGCAGCCAGGTCCCAGGTATCTCTGCTAAAGTTCGGTGTCTCTTTATGGCAAAAAATACGTTGCAACGCAATTCAACAAGGACACACAAGGAGATTGCCTGTGACGCTCGATCCGATTCTACCTGAGACACCTGCTGATACCTCTGGTCCCGTCATCCTGCACCTTGCGGCGCACGCCAGCGTCTGCTATCTGCCGGACTCGTGGAAGGGATAATCTGTGGCTTGGACTCGGGAGCTGTTTTGCCGTGGTATTTATACTATTGAGCCGTGTGGTAGCCAGCCCACAAATTTGGTACGAGCAATTGTTTTATTGTATCGTGGATCCTTGCTATGTGTGATCCCAATAAAGTTATCTTTTAATGCACCATGAAGCGCCCTCTCTCATTCCATCCCCTCTAGATATATATATATATATATATATATATATAAAATATATATATATATATATGTATATATATATATATATCCAAAAGACAGAGAGCGCACTCACCAGACTTATTTTTTGAATAAAACTTCAAGGTTTTATTTGATCCATTAAAATTCAAAGCAAGATCGATGGTTCGGGTCTGCACATGACCCTTTTTCAAGACAACAGCAAACGCCTGGATCCCTGGAGCACTTCACCCAGCCGGCAAAGCCATATGCCAATGCTCACATCTACTTCCGCATTCCACACAGCGGAAGCGGCCAGATTACCCCCTAATGCTGTGTTTATTCACTCTATCACCATAAGCAGGAAGTCACTTGCGGATTCACATTTCCACCTTGCGTTCCAACAGGATTTATGCGTGTCAGCGCTTCATCCACCTATTAATACATCCTGTATTCACAATGCAAGTAATAAATCTGTTTAATAGTAATCATTAGCTTCATACTTATAAAGAAGCAGCCACTGGATTAGGCTCTGCTAATGCATGACCAGGTTTATTTTGAAAATTAATACAAATATTTGTGTTCACTATGGGATTCACTCAGCTCCGAGGACACTGTCAATACCACCATCAAAAACATCATAACATATTACAATAAAATTCAAATTAGAAAGGGAAGGACACAGTCCACCTGGTCCCGACGGAGAACAAAAAAATCATTGCTCAACCATCAGATCCCAGATGAACCCCATCCACCCTCAGATGTATATCAGCACCCTATCCCTCATCGCAATATATAGTTAATGTAATACATGAAAAACTACATATAATCAAGCAAAAAGAGAATTTTTTTTTTTTTACTTTTGAAAAAATCCTTACAGAAAAACATTATTAAGAGCATACAATCAAAGTGATCCATGTTTTATTGAGGGTCATCAATGATATAGAGGGCATACTAAAAAGACTTCAGGAGTTTTCATGCCTTATTTAGGAAACCGTCAATGTTCAGAGAAACATCGATAGAGAATTTTTCTCATTAAGTCCCCTTGGGGCCACAGTATCCAAATAATGGATCCAAAATGCCTCCTTCTTTAGCATGGCTAATGCTCGGTCTCCACCCCGTGACGGGGCAATCCAGTCCATAACCATGTATCGCAAACATGATATTTGATGTTTTGCGGTTAAAAAATGAGCTGCTACAGGTTTATAAGTCTGGCCTGTCTTTAACACCAATTTTATAGAGGACTGATGTTGGCCCATTCTTACGCAGTACACACTGTCTTCCCTACATTCCCTACATACTCAAGTAGTAGATTATATGGTCAAGTAGGCAGTGTAGTTTGTAGCATAAAAAAATCTTCCTTCCACTGTGTGGATGACAGAAGTATGGGCCACAAATAAGGCCCCGACAAGTAGTACAGCCCAGACACTGGACGCAACCCTTTTTCTTTTGCAGCCATTGGGTATCAGCCAGCTTGGTGTGCTTCACGGAGGTCTGATACAGCTCATCTTTCAGATTCCTCCCTCATGTGACACTGATCAGTGGAGGATTTTTGTGAAGTCTCCTAAATGCTGGATCCGTAGTTATCATATGCCAGTTTCTCTTTAGGGACTTTTGTGTCGCTGTAAGTTGTGTGTCACAGTCGATCCTTTGCTTTATTCCTTGTATGTGGCTGAATAGACTGGTGAGTGGCTCTTGCCTTGGTTAGGCATTTCAGAACATCCTGAGTCTTGTATCTTCTGGCAATAAAGCGCTCGAACATTCACATAGTTGTTTTTCTGCTTGTACTGGGTCTGAGTTATTTCTCAAAACACGTAGGAATTGTGACACGGGCAGGTTTGATTTTAGCTGGTGTGGGTGATGACTGCTGGCCCACAGCAGCGTATTCCTGTCCGTCTCCTTCCTAAAAAGGGTGTAATGTAAAAATCCTCCAGCACGGTAAACTGTAACATCTAAAAAATGAATTTGTTTGGAGGCAACTGTTGCAGTGAAACGCACCGGAAGAGGTAAAAGCATTTCATGACACAATCATCTCATCCAAATCACAATTATGTTATCAATGTAGTGTTTAAAGTAGATCAAGTGATCTCTATATTTTGGAAACGTGGCACTGCTCACAATAATCCATATACAGACTCTGCTTCAGGAATTGGATTGAAAATTATCAGTTTCTATTGAACCTGGTTTTGTTGTGTCTTTGACGAACATCACTACCAGCCAGCCATCGATAAACGGCATGCTGCTGGTAGTCATTGTCAATCTGTTCTAATTTTTTTCTTTTAAAAGCAACCAGATCATTTTTGTATTTATCCACCTGTTTTTGTAAGTGACTAATTCCATCCTCACTCTTATCACTTTTTAAAATGGTGAGCGACTCCTTTTCTAGGTCTTTTATTTCAATTTTCAGCTTTTTTAAATTATCCCCCACCTCCTCAACTACCAAAGCGATCAAGTCTAACGAACATTTGTTTAGTACCCCACACCATCAGACACAGAATGCAGGATTTCTGCACCCAATGGTGGGGGTATTTGCAATGTGAAATCCTCTCGGTATGCGTTTCCTTAACTAACCGTGAAGTAGAAGGTCTATTTCACGTTTCTTAAGCTGATTTAATTTGTGAAACCTATCAGCAGAGGTCAGAGTAGGGAGTTTATCAAACTCTAGTTCATTGAATAATATTTTATCAACCTCATCATTGATCAAACTGACCTGTACATTTTAAGCATCGCTCAGCATCACTTCGTCTAACATCCCATAGCCTGACGCCATTTTGAAAGGACAAACAAACAAAGAGCTAATATGCGTCTGATATTAAAAACACTTCCAATGAAATATTCATATAGAACAAAATGCTACCACAGGATACAAATAAATTTCCATAAATAATACACTGTATAAGAAGCACACTATGTAGCAGAGATAATTAAGCAACAGTTGACTCCAAATCATTAACTTTCAAATGGGTGCCTGCTTTAGGAGAAAAGAGCAAACGCATATATATATATATATATATATATATATATGTGTTTATATATGTATATATATGTATATATGTATATTTCTATCACAAATACAGAAACACAGAGGCAAGCACAAGGTAGCAGACTAGCTTTCAAAGCTTTTGCTAGTTTTATATACTGTAATGCTGCTTTCAGACCGCAAAACTGGCTTTGACCCTGTATTTGGAAACGTTTCCAAAAACGGGTCTGCCAGGTAAAACCTCTTTCACACCGCATCTCTTAAACGGTATATTACCGATTAAGTGCGTTTTTTTTTACACTGGCAGACCCGACACTGGCAGGCCAGTCTTCTGCGCGCGCCACCCCGCCCCCCCTCCCCCGGGGGTTAACACCCCCAAATCCCCCCCACCCCAGGGCTAACAAACCCCCCCCCCCCATAAGAAAAGTGACTTTCGGAAAATGGCTGCCCCCATACAAAAGACAGTTTTTTTTAAAACAGGTTTTCCTATGGGGCAGCCATTTTTTTCATAAGTGCTTCCCCGACCATACTTCACTGCCGGGATCCACAACGAAGGTACCGGCTGCACGGCGGGTATCGACACACGCGCCGCGTGGGGGGGTGTCGACACATGCGCGGGGGGGCGACACGCGCGGGGGGCGGCTCCAGTGCTGCGAATATTTAATGAGTGCTCATTAAATATTCGCTGCTCTGAATTTAGGACCCAGCTCATTGGCTGGGTCCTAAATACCGTTTCAGACCCAATTTTGATCCCAAAATACCGGGTCTGAAACGGGTAGGACCCTGCATTTTAACCGGTTTGAAAAAACGGTATTTTCAAACCGGTTAATTGGATCTGCACCTTTCAGACCGCACAGATTACCGTTTTAAAACGGTAAAAAAACGGCAATATACCGTTTCCAAAGTGCGGTCTGAAAGGGGCATAAGACACTTGAATATTGTGTGTAATTGAGTCTGTATACAGAGCAGAACAGAACTTGTATCGAAAAAAACTATGGTTGCTACATTGTAACACTTCATGCAAAAATTCAGACACCACTTGGTACACTGAGTGCACACTATGTGATTTTCGTTAACGATATAAATGATGATAATGTTAACGATATTATAGTGCATAGCATTCAGTGTGTGCCCATTATATCTTTAACGATGAGGGTCATTAACAGTCGTCTCTGTCAACTCAACAAGCAGTCAAATCTGACAATATCTTCAGTGGCTGCATGTTCGCAGGGGTCCTGTTTATATACTGTAGGTGATGAATGATATAGGTAACAATATTGTTTATTGTTTTAGTGATATGTCTTTTGTTCTGCAGCTGTATATTGCATAGTGTGTATGCAGCTTCAGTCGCACTGCACAAACATATATAAGTGTCATAAATTAAATTAATCAGCACGAGTGCATTGTAGTCACATTGCTTGCTACTAAGATGTGAAAAAAGACATCTGACGCTAAAAAAGGACTATGTGGCATTCAAAAAAGTGCTGTTTGACCAACTGCTACAAAGAAGTTAGAAGACACACCTGTACAGTAGGTTTATGAAATTTGTTGTAGTCTGTTTTACATTTTTTAATGGGTTTTCAAATATTGACCTACAGTAAAGTAAGATACTCAATTCTTTAATGTCTGTTAAATATGTATCTGTAACAGTTGTAATTGAGATTGTAAATTTGTATACATATATCGTCAACAGGTATTAACAGGGGTTAATGGGTGTTAACGCGTAGAATCTGTTAAAAGTTCATGGTTTAACATGTTCACAGTATCACGGCACAGATTAACCCGCTAGTTATCTGTAGTTTTTTTATACTGCGGCCTTAGAATATAACAAGCTATAGTCTGTCTCAAACATAGAGCAATTTATGTAAAATTGTCCCAAATAAAGTGCAATTAACGTAAACAATACTTCATTGCGACTGATGCAGATTTGAATGCAAGTCAGATTGTTTATTGTCTCTTGCTTGTTTGAATTCTGTTCATGCTTTAGAACCAAGCATGCTAAACTAATGGCAGTGCACAGTTGTAAGCAATTCCGTCACACCTACAGTTGTGACTAATCGGATATAACTGGGCTGTCACAGTGTGTTCTCAAGAAAGCATGTTCAATGGGGACATGTTGATAGCACTGAAGGAGATGCAGAGTTGGATGTAAGCATTAATATGCCCTCTTTCCAAATGATATGTGGCATGATCATAAATGGGTATCAAACAACATATTTCCGTAGTGAGACGGCTGTCTACATCTTTGGTACCATGCACCGACGTAGAGTGCCTCTGAGCCATGTTGCGGAGAAGATTGCGGATGATTATTTATGCTCATTCCAAGCTCCAATGTGGTCAGAGGTCAATAGAAATTCACCACTCCAAAAACCAAATGTAACACTGATCATACGACATAGCTCCGCATCACTAACTACATTATATCATTATACAAGAACACGCAATGCTACTGATATAAGCAGTGAAGCAAAGAAAAGTAGTGAAACTGTCTCATCTTTTTTTGTAATGATTGTGAAACATTTTTAAAGTTTTTCATAATGCAAAACAGCAGATTCTGATGATAGCCTCACAAAGCGGAATGAAATTAGACAACCTGTTTTCAGAACAGCTTGTGAAGTTGTATCAAGCAGTGAGGATGAACCAACCATAATGCAAATAGATGCAGATGCCATTCTGCAGGCACACGATTAACATACGAAAAGAATGTTTGTCCCACCGACTGGATGTGAGAAGCACAATTCCTTCCATTCTGGCCCTAATAGAAAGCATTCTACTGTGAATACAAGTGTATTTTAGTTTAGGCAAAGGGAAAGGGATTATGTTATGTCAGACTGTAGTATAAATGTGTGTTTTATGGTTCCAAAACTTTACAAATAAAATACAGTATCTCAGTTCAAGATCTTCATAGCCATACATAATGTAAGAGTCTAGTCACCATTGAAAGGCAAGAGTCGATCAAGGCCATCAAGGAACAAAGCTCTCAATATCAGTTGTGATCCTACATTTGGAAAAGACATCATAGTCTTCTTTGATACTAATATTCAGTACAACTACAGTAATATTTCTATCCTGGCATTCTGGATGCCCCTGCACTGTAAGCTGCATTGCTCAGTGAGGTCAGACAGTTTGGCAAATAATCAAAATCAATTAGCTTAATTGAATAGGATCTAAATTGACACTGAACTGCGCAGCCTAATACTTTGAAAGGGATGTGAATAAAGTTGCTATCTTACGAGTTCACTTGTTGTCATCATAGAAGACATCCCATACACTTAGGGGTTGTGGGATACATACATACACACAGGGCGATCTAGTCAGATTAACACATATGAAGATAACTCAGCATCTGTTTATGTCACATTGCCTTTCATTATTAACCCAAATGTCCACATTTTGCATACTGAATGTTTCATTACTCCTGTCAGGTTTAAAAATACATTTTTTAAGTTTTTCCACAGTTCCGAATATATAGCGAATACATACTACATGTCATGGCTACTAATTTTCAACACCTACAGTACATCTCAATGTTCTGTCTGTAGCCACTGATCTAGCATAAAAAATAAGGGACAAAAGCCTGCAACTGGTTCCAACAGTGACCATGGTAAATGTTAGCGATGTGTATAAATAGTGGTCCAATGAAAGTAATGTACCAATAGTCAGGGCCAGCTAAGGCAGCTTTAGGCAGACAGACAACCAAGGCTACATATAAAATAAAAGATGTCTATGAGGAAGGTATTCTTGTTGCACTTAATGCAGGTAGAGGCTGTGGAACTTTTAAGATGTAATTTACACATATTGATGGAAATTTACTAAGATGTGTATTCTACTTTACATGTGATGTTTCTATGGGCAACCAATCAGATCCTGTCTACTATCTTGTAAAGGGTGCTAAATAAATAAGAAGTAAATTCTGATTGGTTGGCCATAGCAACATCACATGTGCCGTAAAATACACATCTTAGTAAATTTCTCCCACTGGGTGGTAATCAATGCCTCCGGCGAGGGGGTTTTCTGCGAGGGTGGCTTGTTTTTGCAGAGGATCGCAGAAAACAAGCCATCCTCACTAGCCACTTTCCCTATTCTATGATGCGGGGGAATCCTTGCCGATTAGTGATGAGGGTCGTCGCTAATGCAGCGTGCCCGCTGCATATAACGGTGGACCTCGCCGTTTTGACAGCCATACTCACTGTTTCCACCTCGCTGGAAAACCCAGCGAGGTGGAAACGGCGAGGGCAGGGGGTCAGTTGAATACAATAGGCACTGCTCGCCATGGGGCACTGGATATACCCCATTGACTTGAGGGGCTGGAAGTGGGTATTGGTGGCCGTTGGGGTGGGGGTCAGTAGGTTCAAGTTTTCCGTAGGGTGCTGAGAAGCCTTATACTGGCCCTGCTAAAAGTAAATACTTAGACTGGATACAATATTTTGCTGACACGTTTATTTGCAGTTTACATTTCAAGGTTGTTTTTTTTTCCTTCTCATTACTGCAAGTCTGACAAAAGTAAATAAATAATTTAACCTAATTCAGTAGAGCACAAACTATATACATATTTATTTTTTTGTTATTGTGTCTGGAATTCAATTATATTTACTTGGTGAGTGCATAGGAATACTTATGAATTATTTTCTGTAAGAGACATTACTTTTATTAAAGTACAGTATATAGATGATAACATTTGGATCCTTGACAACAGTAGAACATGTTCATCAATGTATTTATTGTGTAGTTTTATTATTCCCCTTTATAGAGAGTATCAGATTACAAGTATTACTTTATATATGCAAATATTAAACTTCTTTAATTAAACTTTGAAAGTAATTTCTTGAACCAAAGCACAATTACACCCTGCTACTTCTGTTCAAGACAGTAGAAACACTTAATCCAATTATTATTAAACCTTAAAACCCATACTACAAACTTTATGCAAGAATAACCCTTAATCTAATTTTTTAACACCCCACCGACCAAATGTTGTAATCCAGAAACTAGATAAAATGTACGCATAAACCCACCGGTATTGACTAAAGCTGAGATGAACAGGTATTGACGCAGTACTCTTGCTAGTTTACCACCACTGCTGCTGGGGACTTTAGTAGAAGATCCAGGTGCTCCAACTGCATGATCTGCATCACTGCCATTACTTACCACTAACAGACTGGGGAAGTATATGGCCATAGGCCAAAGCAGCTTTGATACTTCCTCATCTTTGTGGCCACCGCTTATGCTACAGAAGTTACGTAGCACCATTGTCCCCTTGGTGGCTTGCTTCGCTTGCCACAATTTTACTAAAGGTAATAGATGGTGGCATGGACACAGAAGGGTGGCATGGACACAGGATGGTGAGGTACTTCCTTGCTGAAAATCCTTACGTATCGGTTAAGTAGCGGCTAACGTAATTGACGTAGCAGTGGCTGCAAAGATGAGGAAGTACCTCAGATTTACTCAGCCTACTACTCAATCTTAAAACAATAATCACCAATCCAAAAAATAAAAAAATATTGATATCTACAGAAGTCAAACAACAACAATTAAATATTCAAACATTTACATATAAAACAACCCACAATCAACATTCTTTTCTCAATTCAAGCAAACTAAGCTCCAGTATAATTAAAAGACACACACACACACACACACACACACACACACACACACACACATCTTGGTGCTAATCTGACAGCAATAATAATTATAAAATAAAAGTAACTGCAGCTTCCATATACTGTAAATGGCCATATACACTCAGCGATATTCAGCCACTTTCTGAGCGATTTTACATAATTTTACTAAACCTCTCAGAAAGTGGCTGAATATCGCTTTGTGTGTAACCCACACAGCGATATGGATGCCCGGCCCCACGGGTCCCCGATGAATACCAGCCCTGTCTGTAAATTCAGAGTGATCGCTCAGAACGCCCTGCACATATGTGCAGTGTGGTAACTTCTGAGCGTTCACTGAAGGGTCCAGCCTGGCAAGTCACATGGCCAGACACCGCTGTGTGCCACTCACCAGCGGGCAGGGGGTCCCTGCAGCGTATGTGAGATACGACATTATGCGGTGGGCCTCACCAGTTTATATACTGGTATCCACTGTGAACGAAAGTACTGAAAATAAAACTGGTTTAAAAGTAGTAACTTGAATGTGGATATTGCCTGAAGCTTGCAAGTAGACATTTTCTAAAATTTGATTCAAAAGAAAAATATATCTAAAAATAGTTATCTATCTTTCTATCTATGTGCATTGAACCACATATTTCAGATATTTAATAGAAATGTTACAATAAAAGTCATCCTCTACAATAGCACACATTTAAGAGGCACTTAATTCCTATTTTATTACATTTTCCCTGATGGATTTATCTATTGGAGTAAATGAAGTTGGGAGGATGTGATGTTCCCGTGTTACTCAGTACATTACACAGTACATAGGTTGCTGCGATCATTTATTAAAATGTCAAGTTAGAGCAAAAGGTCACGTCCCCACCTAGCAATCACCTACTGTACTTATGTGTCCTACAACTGCCACGTAGTTAAACCTGTATTTGCTTGATGGTTACATTCTGGCTGGACGGCACGTACAGATGTAGCCACGCTCATCTTCGCAGCAATACAGACGTTCTTGAGTGTTTGGCATTGCAAAATCGTGCATGCAACATTGTTGCTCCATGCATTTCAGTGAGCCGTGGGAGCACATGGCACTGATCACGGTATAAATCACTATCTACCATATTGTCGTTTTTTTCCAGTATCATCACTTATATTTGGTAAGCCCTGATGACATAACTTTGTTATATAAATATTTGTTAGAAAAACTGTGCCTTATATGGAATAACTCACTCCTCTGTGAGTTTAATAATGGGAAGTAAATGTAACCTCTGAATTATGTGACCTCTATGGTGCCTTTGGGCGGGATGTATTAAAATACATCGCCGCCCTTCGCGCCCCCCCCGCCGCGATGCCGCCGCATATGTACTAACATATGCGGCTGGCATCGCGATGCGGTGACGGAGGCCCCCCGCGATACCTGTACTGTGGTCTGCGGGGGGTCTCCTCCCAGCCGGCTTCTGCAGCATCCACGCCGGGGACAGCTAAGCAAGCTGTCCCCGGCGCTTCGTCCGGCTGCGTTGATAGGGGGAGGAAGGGCTTACCTTCCGGGGTCCAGGAGGACCTGCAAGAAGGTAAGCCCAAGGGAGGGGGGAAAGGGGGGGTCGGCGAGGCGGCGGGTTGCGGCGACGCGGCGGGCGGCGAAAAGAAGCCCATAGGCTTCTATAGGGTATCGCCACCCAAAGGTGGCGATACCCTGCCCTGCGAAACCGCTGCGAACGGGTTTTAGTACATAGGAAAATGCGGTAAAACGGGGGTTTTACCGCATTTTCCCTTTAGTACATCTCGCCCTTTATACTGTATCAGAACTTACATGTTGAATCATGGCATACTGCACTGGAGTTGGGACAGTTGGTGTTTGGCATCCCCTCGTTAAATCTCCACTGGCTTTGACTATGGGCGAGATGAACTAAGCCTTAAAAAGTGATAAAATGGAGAGTGAAAAACTATCAACCAATCAGTCTGTCACATTTCAAACACAGCCAATAACATGACAGTTAGGAGCTGATTGGCTGGTACATTATCATTCTCCATTTTATAACTTTTCAAGCTTAGTACATTTGGACCTCAGTCCCATTGCACTTGTTGGAAACAGCAAATGTATTTCTTGGTTAGCCCTTCTTGCCTGCCATCTCAATATTCTATTCACACATTTGTCTCATTGGATTTAATTTGCAAAGAACAAAATGACAGCTCTACAGCACATATACAGCTTTGAACCGATCAAGTCTGTTTGCTTAAATGAACCCAGGTTTCCAGAGCTGTCCCTAGGCATAGGCAACCTAGGAAAATGCCTAGGTCATTTAGAATGCCTATGGGCATGCAGCTCATACTACTGAGCCAGCAGCAGTAGGAGTGTCAGTGTGGGTAGCAGAGACAGTGAAAGCAGCGGTGGGCAGTAACATAAATGGCCAATGGGGGGGGGGGGGGGGGGGTGTTTGAGTTGTAATAATTTGTGGCATTTATGTACAGTAAGTGGCTTTACTGTGTAGCATTAGGTGTATAAGGGCATTACTGATGTGTGGTATAATGTGTAAGGGGCATTGCTGTGTCCCATTATGTGTATAAGGGTCGCTATTACTGTGTGGTATTAAGTGTATAAGGTGCACTACTGTATGGCATAACATGTATAAAGGAAAGTACTGCGTGGTGCACTGTGAATAAGGAGCGATACAGGCCCTTATTCTGGTTGGTGCGGTCAGAGCCGCACACGGGGCTCCGACCGCACAAACCAAGGGCCGCCCACCAGACGGATCGCCACGGCCGTCCATACACGGACGGCTGGCGATCCGCACAAAAATGGTGGAGGCTACGCCTCCACCATGGTGGGAGCTGCCCCCTGCCTTCGATGGTCGACGACCATCGAAGGCAGGCCCGCACGCCGCGGCAGCTCCCGCAAGCTAAGACCACACGGACAATCGTCCGTGTGTTAGCTTGTATGGGGGCTGAAAGCTGACATCCGGCGACGTCAGCTTTCCGCCCCCATGTCATGGTAATGAGGGCGTCATGCCCTCATTACCATGCATACGCCCCGCGTTTGCATGGGAACGCCCATGAAACGCGGGGCGTACACATAGGGAAATGAGGGGCTGAAGCCCCTCACGCCCCTATCCGCCCCCTTTGCGGCGGACGAAATCCGTCTGCGGCGAAGGGGGCTGCACATGCGCAGAATGACCTCTGCGCATGTGCAGACAAAAAACATCGGCGGTACGGCCGCACGCGGGCCGTACCGTGCCGATCTGAATAAGGGCCACAGTGTGGTGTAATGTGAATAAGGAGTAATTGATCAGGGAGGGAACTAGCGACAGTGCTAGAGAGCATCAGCCAAAATCTTGCCTACGTCAACAAATTAGCTAGGGACAGCTCTATAGGTTTCTATAGGGGTGTGGAGCAAGATGGCTGCAATGACAGGGTAGTAGTCTAGCAGATGTCTACATAGTCAGTAGAAAGATGTTGGGCAGCAGAAAGATGGAGTAAGCGCATTGGTTGTACCAAGCACTCTTAAAACTAGATTGTTTAGATTGTGCTGTCCTCACCTGTTTGACTATGCATTCCCACTAAATGGAAAGACTTTTATACTGCAACAGCTCAGAGAAGTGGTGAAACTGGGATGGAAAAATACTTGTAATTTGCTGGGCAGCTTCAATAAATAAATGTTATTTATTAAATAAAATGAAGGCAGGGCCATAGTGGAAGTTTTATATAAAAAAATAAGTTTAGATGTGTTTTTTACTTAAGAATCTTAAGAAACCATGTCCACTTTACTGGGACAACAGGGGTAGCAAATATTTAAATTTTGAGTGTCTCTATGAGTGTCACTGTACAGGGCAGCCAAGAGCTATGCTGGGCCCCGGTAAAAGTTGGGGGCATGTCCTAATCATGGGGGTGGGGCCACCAACCGTGATTAGGCCATGCCCCCAAATGTTTAAGGTGGGTGAAAAATACTTTAAAGTCGAGGGGGGAGTGTTATTGCCACCCCACCTCAGCAGCAGCACACACCTACAGCATGTACTGTGCTGACAGCAGGCTCAGCATGAGCTCTCACGCTGCCAGTGAGACACTCCTGCTGAGCCTGCTGTCAGCACATGCTTTAGGTGTGCTGCTGCCCGGGAGGTACGGAGGGGTAAGGGGGGGGGGGGTTGGACCAGGACCCCTGCCGGGTCCCTCCAGCAAGCCCGGGCCAGGTAATTAGTACCCCCCCTCACGGCACCCCAATCTCTGTATTGGTAACTGCCCTGGCCACCACTACACAATAGTTGTCTGGTGCTGTTTTTGTACTTGGATTATACAAGGAACCAAGGCAGCCTGCCATATGTAAATACTACATGATAATAGAATTCATAGATCTTGTTTACATATATTTGCAAATATATGAATAAGCCCCCAAGCCATCACCAAGGCTTCTTTGTGTATTGAGGTTCCCTATTGCTATATCTAGATGCTTGGTGCAGCAATAGGGACCCCAATACACAGAGAAGCCTTGACAATGGCTTGGGGGGCTTATTCATATATATTTGCAAATATATGTAACCAAGATCCTTGAATTCTATTATCGTGTAGTATTTAAATCTGGTTACTGATATCATTCAGTGAGCTGGGGAACAATGTATTTTTCTCTTACTTAGTATTACTGCTCCCTTTAATGAACCTGAATGATATCACTAAACTAATTAAGCATCTAAACTATATATAAGCCTGTCACACTTAGTGTACCTGCTACTATAATTCGGGCGACACACAAGATCTGAATAACGACCGACCCGCGGGACCGCGCATCAGATCGGTATCGGACCACACCAGGACAGAAAAGGGCTCAATCATCACACAATCTACATCCAATCGGTCAGAATTGGATCTAGATTGATGGGATCGGACCCTTGTCGTCCTGGTGTGTACCCAGCATAAGACGATGATTGGATGCACCGAGTCTTAAGAAACGTATTATTGCAGGCAGACCCGCTAGCCCCCACTAGGGCTTTAAATTTTGTGAATGTTCAGACTTTCTACTATCACCTGACCTCCAAATTTGCAGCTTGTGATCAGGTCTGAATAACCCCCATAGACACAATACTGTAGATATTGCACTGTACTGAGCTGAAACACATTTTGCCTTTCTGTGAGTCATTATCAGAAATCTCATGGATAACCACTTTCTCAAGGAGGCTGTGCATTATTTTATGTAAGATCCCAATCATCCCCTTTGCAACCTCATCCACTATTTCTATTGTCCTGCGCTCACAATATTTTAACAGAGAGCAAGCATAAAATGTTTACACAGCTTAAGCAGAAGGGCAATGCATGAATAACTGGTCCAATCATGGATTAGCCAGCTGTGTCAGTGCTGGCACTTTTTCATTACAATAAATAGGAAGCGGAAAACTCTTTCTGATCACATCAGAGCTCTAGGCTGACAGTTTTTTACCATCGCCTAAATATATAAAAGCAGGATCCGCTTCTCTGGTGCATCTTCCTGTGACGTACTGTACCACTTTTTTAAGTCTTCTGGTGTGACGGAAAGCACAATGCTAATATTTGTAGTCAGTACAGTGTATGTGTGTGTGTGTGTTTATAATAAGTCCAGACAACCAAATAAAGAATGATTTCCTATTAAGTGCAATTTAATGCTATGTCGGTGAAAGAAACAAATGCCATAAATGGAAAATGTATTTTTATTGTGCAGTCAGGCTAAATTTGATATTAAAATGCAGACAACTTAGCGCTGGACATTGTGACAGACAGACAGACAGATGGTTGTTACGCCTGGTCTCATTTGGGAGTTTAATGAAATCTGCCAATGCTGTGAGTGGTTAGATCTGACCTGCCAGCTCCAGAGGCTGCGGGGAGTGCGTATTTCTCCCCAGGCCAATCTCAGGGACTCTGATAATTAGATCTGACATTTAGTTAGGAGCCCAGAACTTTGAGACATTAAATGTTATTACAAGACTCGTTAATCGGCACAGGGGATTAGATTTACTGGTGTATCATATCAGTGACATATCATTCAGATATGTGACTCTCTTCAGTTGCACCAGCCAAATCTGGAAAGTCAAATTATCCTGGGAATCATAGAAGAATGATTGTATGCCAGGTGTTAAATGCTTTTACTTTAGGGTATCTGCCAACTTCAACCCAGAAGAAAATTAGAAGACAATGCATAAGGCTATTGCTGCTTAGGAATAATGATAGAGCTTTTGATTTACTTAAATGTGCTCAAGCAGGGATTTACTTACTCTTGTTAAAGGTGAAAATGGAAGTTCAGCTTAATTTCCAAAAATGGTTGCTGTGACAGCATACATTATAAATCTATCATAAAATTAATTCATAATGTGGTACCCAAAATAATTATAGATATAACGAGATGTGATTACTACAGACCTTTAATTACCTTGATGCAGCAGGGATTAGAATTCAGCGTCATGCTCTGACACAAGTCTTCAGTAGTACCCTTGTTGCAGTCCCTTTACCTCACATTACACAGAGAGAGGCAAGCGGGCCCAACACAATGCAATGAACACACTGGTAAGTGCAATAAAGTTATCTTTATGTAAGGACATGGGACTATGGGAGAATATATGCTCTTTAGTAATAGGAAGGCAAATACAGTAGTTGCCATTGTTTGACAATTAATGGCAGATTTAACAACGTATATACAAATCAATAACCGCAGATAACACTTTAAATTGTAGAACATTGCCCCTATCAGTTCTAATTCATTAATTCATCACTTCTAATTCAATAATCAATAGTGACTCTAAAGAATACTCAATGGCATAATATCACAAAAAGATCGATCAGTGAGATTGTCAATGGAGTGAGAGGGGGGAGCGAGCACTACCTGTCTACAGCACAGCCATGGGTCTCTGATGGGTGATGGGCACTTCATGGCATTAGGCCCTTCCCTTAAAGTCAGAAAAATATTGGCACTTCTCTGCTGGCAGGAGTTGGGTTGGGGCAAACTTTGCAAAAGTGTGGGAGAAGTGTGTGTGTGTGTGGGGTGGTGAATTTCTGAATCAGGCCCATAATCAGACTAATCTTATTCCACGAGACATGCAGCCCTAAAAGATTATTATTAACTATTATAGCAGTTTTCTATTGTAGCATATCGTCTAATGTACGCACTAGATGCAAAGAGTGCCTAAACAAATTATTTATTTTTTTGATTTACAGTTTCTTATATACCGCAGCAGATTCCGTTGCACTTTACAAATGTTGACAACACTGAAAGAACAAACTGGGTAAAACAGACAGACATAGAGTTTAGAGCAGGGGTGGCCAAACCTGTCCTCAAGATCTACCAACGGTGCATGTTGAATGCAGCATGTTTTAAAATGTGACAGTTATACCCCTTTCAGACATACGCGAAAATCCCGGGTTTTTTCACATGAACGCGCCCAAACCCAGGAATAGTGTATGTCTGAAAGGGTATACCTGGGATTTCACTCCCGGATACTGAGCACCTGCAATTGACCAGGGTTTTTCCCGGTATTTAACTCCCGGGTATAATACCCGGCGTATGTCTGAATGGGTTTACCCGGGTTTTTCAGTTTTAAACATGTGATGTTGCTTTTTTTTGCTGCCGGGGCGTGTCCCATTTTAATGATGAAACACTGAAATGCTTGAAAAGCCTGGCTTATGTGTGAAAGGGGTATACCCGGGTATTTCCCGGATTTGAGGTGTAGTGTGAAAGGGGGTCTGTTACTAAAATCCTTGGAGTGACCTGGGTTGAAAATCCCGGGTAAACCTGGCCAAAATCCCGGGTAGTATTTCTAAAAGGGGTATTAGTAATTACTACAGCTGTGCACCAGCTTGGTCACCTGGAAAACGTGGACCGTTGGTAGATCTCGAGGACCGGTTTGGCCACCCCTGGTTTAGAGGTCCCTGCTGCAAGCTTACCAGGTTGGGAGATAGTTTGTCATAAGTAAAGAGATATAGGTTGGTGTGGTTTGGTTAATAGCTTTATTATGTGAGTAGAAGTATTTTGTATTGATTACGGTAAACAAATGGGTTTGCGCACATCTTTTTAAACTGCTCCAATAGGCAGAGATTTTACGAGGTTGGTTTTAAATTTGTGAAGAAATGGTACTGTGCCTCTTTGCACGTATCCCCTTTCTTGGCTATTGTTATAACTGTCAGTATTGGTTTAATGTCAGACACAGTTTGCGATGGATAGAGACAAAAGAATACAAACTGCACTGACAGCTGGTCCTTCAGTAACTGGATACATTTCTAAACAGAGAATAATATAATTTGTTATAAAAAATTAAAATTTTCTACACTCACAAAAAGTTTTATTATCAATTTGTATTTAAAAGCATTTGCTGATTTCTTCCTGATCAAAATGTTCTTGGGATAAATATGCTCTATGCATTCTAAAGCTGGCTATACACTACTAGGTACTTGTTCCCTAGCACGGCGCCCACGATATTAAGTTGTATGACATCGAATCACATCGCATGCCATATGCCCGCATGCAATGCGATTTTAAATTGTATAAGTCCCTATACAATTTTTAATTGTATAAGCACCCTAATGGGTGCTTACAATGTTAAATTCACCCCCACGCCACCCCCACTATCAACGCCAACCCGAAGCGTGGTGAGCACAGCGAGCCAGCGAGGGGCGGCGGTATGCGTCCTCTGACCGCTCGCCACGCTTCGGGCTCGGTGGCTCGCTGCGCTTGCCACACTATATAAAATCAACTCCACGCCGACGTGGATAGTGGGGGTATGAAAAGGTCGTAAGACACGTACCGCCGCCTCTTGCAGGCTCGCCACACTTCGGGTTGGCGTTGATAGTGGGGGTGGCGTTGGGGGTGCTTTTAACATAGTAAGCACCCATTACGGTGCTTATACAATTAATTATCTTATAGGGGGCACATTTAACATTGAAAACACCCATTAGGGTGCTTATACAATTTTAAATCATATACCATTGTATATGGCATACAATGCGATGGTATACAATTTAAAATTGTATAACATCGGCTGCCATCGCGTAACATCGCATCGCATACCATCATATGCCTTATGGTCTGCGATGGGTGCCGTGCTAGGAAACAAGTACCCACTACTGTGATGTATCGCAGCAGTGTATGGCCATCCGACCATCCTTAAGCCACCTGGGACCTTCCTTTCACATGCGATGTATCGCATATGACCCTTTCCCCGCCCGACGAGGGGGGTCCAAATCAGAGGTCAGACCTACTTGCAGGCTGGACCTCCAGATCCCATCCGATGCACACGGGACTGTGTATCGGAATGCATGTCAAACACATCCGATTTGGTCCGATTTCTTGGCCCGATCCGTCAGGGTTTCGGGTTAAATCGGCCCAGATTAGACTAATGTATGGTGGCCTTAAGATGAACTTCTGGCAGATTTGCTGAACATACAGTAGGTATTTAGTTAGTGCACTAAAGATTTCTAAGCAAGGAATAAGGGTAAATTAACTATGGGTGATGTTGCCCAAAGCAACCAATCAGATTCTGTCTATGATTTTCTAGCATGCAAGAGAGAATCTGAATCTTGTAGTGGGGTAAATATTTGTAGAAAATGAATATAAATTATGACCATGTCAAGTTTATTTTTTTTTACATGTTATCAGATAATGGCTAACTTTCTGGTACATGAGACTGTAAGTGCAATAAAGAAAATGTGTTCCACTTCCCACTGTATGTTATATATGGAGCAGGAAATGTAGAAGCAATGCCCTTGTCTTTCCATTTTAAAACACAAAGTGACTTTTCAGCAAAAACATGGTCACTATAAGGCCTAATATATTTAGTTTATTTTAATTTTATTTGCAACATTTTGCCTTGGTGTTTGGAAGAGTGGCATGACACTCGATGGATTTCATTAATGATTTTGCATGCACAGCAGATTGCCACATGCATGACTCAGACTGTGGTTTGTACAATGACAACTTCACAATTGCTCATTGTTGGCAAGAGGGACAACAGAAACCACATTGACTTTCATCAGCTAATTTTTGGTGTTAATGCTTAAAAATGAGTTTCCAGTAGATTTGCTATTCATGCAGCACTTGGATGTAGAAAATTGAATTTGAATGAGTAAAATAAATTATGAGATTTGAACTTGAGTGTGTGGTGATTGCAAACTTTACTATGGCAGCAAGACATAAAGAGTGGGGTTTTATATACTACTACTGTATCTACTGTGTGTGTATATATATATATATATATATATATATATATATATATATATATATATATTTAATTTTATTGTTGGCATCAGATTATTTGTTCTGGCAACATCAGGCACACATTGATTTTACCAATTATACATTTGAACTTCTGGGGACCATGCAGCATTACTGACCATGATAATCTCCCCACTGACCCATAGAGAATCGTAGAGGAGATGTATGACCAGGTCAGAGGCAGAACTCTGGGAGGCAATGGAGCCATCTGCCACCGGGCTCCTGCTCTCAAGGGGGCACCTCTCATCCCCTGCGAGTTTAAATCCATTAATTGAAGGCCATCAAAATTACTTCTGTGGCTGAGTTCTGAAATATATATGTTTTCTCTCCCTCTGTGTGTGTGTGTGTGTATATATATATATATATATATATATATATATATATATATATATATATATATATATATATATATTAGGGCGGAGTGAAAAAACTGAAATTGAGAAATTCAAAATCGGCTAGTGTGGAAAAGTTGTGACTTGACCTGAATAAGAAACGTGCAAAAGCTTTTTGATCTGAGTCAACATCTTCTGTTCTGGCAAGAGGCCTGAAGTTTCACTTTTTTGGTGAAAATGACGAAAACTGTGAAGAAGCTCCGATCTAGTTAAAATTATGTCATGATGTCTTAGAGTGGTTCATTAATATACTTTAGCTTAGTAAAAGAGAGTACGAGCTTGTCCTAGTGCAAAGTGACTGACTTTGGCGAGAGAAAAAATCCCTGATAAATGACCCATTTTCATGGTTTCAATTGTGAATATGGTGTTTTCTCCGGAACGTGTTTTTATTTTATTTTTTTGTGGGAGAGAATGCTTTGTAATTGATGTGATCAGGAAAAGAAACTTGGTGAAAAAAAACAGGGTAAATCCCTTTGTTTGCCTTTAATAGAATAGTGCACCTACAGTATGTGAATTCTAATGTCCAACAAACTCTTTACTGAATGCTCCAGTAATTTCAGTTACAATGCATTACACTCTGTTCTTTAGGTGCAGGATTTAAAACACTTCTGTTTATAATGTTTAGAGTTATTTAAAATGATACATTAAACAGTTTACACTGTTATGTGTAATACTTATTGTAACAGTTACTGTTTTTCAATAACAGACTGCAACAATTATTTCTTATTAGCAAGATCTGACAATCAGACACTCTTATTGATAAGACACAATGGGGCAGATGTAGGAAAGATCGTTATGGGGGAGAAGGGGTATCAGCGCACGTTATGTGCACTGATGCCGCGTCTCCCCCATGTATGATGGAGCCAGCATGCGGTAAAGGACCTGATCGCAGTAAAAATTTGTTTTCAAAATGGTCAAAAAAATGCTGCACTGCAGGGGGGGGGGGGGGGCAGATGTAACATGTGCAGAGAGTTATTTTGTTTCTGTGCAGGGTAAATTTTGGCTGCTTTATTTTTGCACTGCAATTTAGATTTCAGATTCAACACAGCCCCCCCAAATCTAACTCACTCTGCACATGTTACATCTGCCCCCCCCCCCTGCAGTGCAGCATTTTTTTTGCCCATTTTGAGAACAAATTTTTACTGCGATCAGGTTTGAATAAGGGCCAAAAGGCAGTGATACAACCGTTCACAGAAAAGCCTCATTACCTTTTCACTAGTAATGATGCTGACCATTCATACATTCGGCCTGCTATCATTTAGATAGCAGCACCGATATGGACAGGGGCGCTATGCGCCCATGTCCTTTACCGCACACTGGCTCCATCATACATGGGGGAGACGCGGCATCAGTGCACATAACGTGCGCTGACCCCCCTTCTCCCCCATAACGATCTTTCATACATCTGCCCCATTGTTTCTTATCAATAAGAGTGTCTGGTTGTCAGATCTTGCTAATAAGAAATAACTGTTGCAGTCTGTTATTGAAAAACAGTAACTGTTACAATAAGTATTACAAGTAACAGTGTAAACTGTCTAATGTATCATTTTAAATATCACTAAACATTAGATGTGTTTGTTTATTACATCATAATACACTTCAACGTATTTAACAGTTAATATATTGGCTTATCTTTGGCATAACTATATGCCGTAATGCAGCCCTTTCATGTTCCCAGCATAGGGGTTGCAACACTGTTTTTTAAACAAATAAACTAATAAACAAATAAACAGAAGTGTTTTAAATCCTGCAGCTAAAGAACAGAGTGTAATGCATTGGTTACTGAACTTACTGGAGCATTCAGTAAAGAGTTTGTTGGACATTAGAATTCACATACTGTAGGTGCACTATTCTATTAAAGGCAAACTAAAGGTATTTACCCATTTTTTTTTCAGCAAGTTTCTTTTCCTGATCACATCAATTACAGAGCATCCTCTCCCAAAAGAAAAAAAAAAAAACACGTTCCGGAGAAAACACCATATTCACAATTGAAACCATGAAAATGGGTCATTTATCAGGGATTTTTTCTCTCGCCAAAGTCAGTCACTTTGCACTAGGACAATCTTGTACTCTCTTTTACTATGCTAAAGTATATTAATGAACCACTCTAAGACAGCATGACATAATTTTAACTAGATCGGAGCATCTGCATAGTTTTCGTCATTTTCACCAAAAAAGTGAAACTTCAGGCCTCTTGCCAGAACAGAAGATGTTGACTCAGATCAAAAAGCTTTTGCACGTTTCTTATTCAGGTCAAGTCACAACTTTCCCACACTAGCCGATTTTGAATTTCTCAATTTCAGTTTTTTCACTCCGCCCTAATATATATATATAAAAAATGGGATACCCCTTTAATGCGCTAATACCTGTATGATGAGGCAGCAACTCTATTTGTCCTCCCTGTTAGTGGAGGAAAGGAAGAGAAATAGAAAAAGCAGAAAGAGAGTGCGCCACTAATATGAGTTTACACCACCATAATCACTGCAATATTACAGAGTCATGTTTAAAAACGGTAGTTTTAATACAAAATCACATAAAAACAATTGATAAAAGACTTTGTCTTGCAGTTCATTGATTTCGTATGACAGAAGTATCCTGTATAGTTTTTCACAAAAGACAGAAAACACCCAACGCGTTTCGTCAACAAGTGACTTCCTCAGGGGTAATAGTTCACTATGTAGATCAAATACTGGATGCGCAATTAGCATATACTGGTGTCTTTTTCAAAAGCAACGAGTAGAGGGATCTCAGTTGGATCCTATTAGGATGTGCATAATAGGCAGCATCACTATGTGGATCAGAACACTGGATGCACAGTTTGCATATAGTAGTGTTTTATCAAAATCAACAAATGGGAGGATCTCCGTTGGATCCTGTTTGGATGTGCTATATAGGCAGCATCCAATTTGATTAAAAATTTCTAAAAGTCAGATTCTCCAGCAGAAAACAGACAGAAAGCGATATTCTCCCAAACACCTTTTATAGTGAGAGAAGGAGCGCCTGTCTGTCATCCACTGCCGATAGGTCTATGCTCCACATGCCTAGAAACGCGTTGGCCGTGGAGCAGGAGGGGACACTACACTGGATCATCACCGTGAGAGGCTACAGGGACGCCTGACATTACAATCTGCCTTTTTGTCTACATATGCTTGTGTGGACATTAACACTCGGTGAGAGTCAGCTGTTTTAACCCCCTATGCTGTTGTTGTTTTTATATGTATTGTGAATAAAGCGGTATTACACTATACCAGCTTTCTTATTTTTTATATGAAATTGGTTACGGAGAATTCAGGATACCTGATGGTGTGGAACCGCTCCCCCCAAAGCTCATGTGGTCTGCCTTAAAACAGTAGACCTGGGAATATGGTACGAGTTTGCCCATTTGTCTAAATACAATTTAAGATAAAGTGTCCAAACGATATTACACCATACCAGTTCTCTTTCTTTCTACATGATATTGGGATCGGACAACTGAGACCAGACGGTACAGAACCGCTCCTCCCCAAAGCTCCATTGGTCTGCCTGAACAGTAGACCAATTTTTAGGGTACAAGTCCCCTTAATTCTTGCCGGGAAACTATTGTTATATTATTGCACTTTGTAACCCATTTGATAATACACCATTGTGGTTTTTCTTTGTTTCTGTGTTTTGGGTACTCACCTACCAAGATACAAATTTAAGATCAGCGCCCAAGGATACTGTTGGTACCCCCCCTTTTTTTTGTATACACAGAAACATAATGTCTCCTATGAGCAAAATAATATATATGCACCAAGTTCAAATTGTTCAAATTCCTCTCACTGATCTACAAAGCCCTCAACCAGTCACTGTCTCCTGCCTCCTTTTTAGCATTATGGCCCTCATTCTATAGCATTATGGCCCTCATTCTATAGCATTATGGCCCTCATTCTATAGCATTATGGCCCTCATTCTGGTTGACTAGGTAAGATGCAAAGCTCGCAGCTTGGCGAGTCCCAGAGAGGCCGCCTCAACGAATACACCCCCCTGCTGCCATATCCCCTTGCAGACACACCACACACCCCCTAGCATGTCCCGCAGCAGGAGAAATCATTCGATGGTTGCCGACCATCGAATGATTTCTCCTGGACTCACAAATATAAGTCAGTGGAGACGGCTGATGTGCGATATTGCATCACATCTAGTTCAAAATGCATGCGATATGCCACAACAGCATGCAATCTAGTACAAAAAGTACTACATGCACATACTTTTTGGAGATATGAACTACATGGGAGCGTGCATTGGATCACAAGCCAAAAGAAACACAGTGTGATGTGAACTACATGGAATGCACTTTGAACTAAAAAGTTCAAAACACATCTGAGAATTCAGACCATATATTTTTTTTTTGCAAAATCATGAATAATTTGTGCCAAGCTTTTCATAATAGCTTACAACTCTGGTCAGGGCAGCTGAAAGCACCACCAGGCCTCGGTAAAAGGGGCTAGGTCAACAGGAAGGGCATGGTCATGCCTCTGTAAAATAAAAAAACATTTGCAGGTGGTGCAGCTGCCTCTCTCATGCGCTCAGCACACAGCACTGAGCCGCATGTGCTGAGCTGGGGAGAGAGGCTGTGCTGCTGCTGCTGCATCCTGTCCTCTCTACTCCCACTACACAGTCTCTGCAGCAGGGGAGAGGACGTAGGCCCTGGGCCCCTCTACTAGACCAGGGCAGCCCTCTCCCCTCCCTTCTCGATGGCCCTGACTCTGGTTGTCATCATCATAGTTCTCATTGCACTTATATTTTGCATTCCCTATAAAAATTAGATGCCTGCCACTGTGTAAATCACAGCAGTGTGGAATTGTTGATATGGATACACCAAGAGCCCCCACCTGTGAGTCTCTACTCCGTGTCAAGAGTACATTACGTTATGCCAGTTCTCTGGATTTTTACTTGAAGTTTTTGCATTTTCTAAGCTGGCTAAAGCTGGCTATACGCTAGGGCAAGTTTTCCCCTTGGTGAAGTCACCTGCTTACCCCCTTTGAACCGCAGAGGACCTACCTGGGTGGCAGGATCGCATGCAATATATAATCTTCCTGACTTGATTGCTTCTGCAGCTGCTCCGACTTGCAGGCTCTGGTACGATGTGAGCGAAGCCACACATCATATCAGACTAGCTGTTAAATACATGCAATTTGGACACTTTTTAAGTGCAATCGCATAGAAAGTGGCCAAATTGCATGTATATCGCCTAGTGATTGGGGCAGTACAGATGGTGTAATGGTTAGCATTACTGCCTCACAGCACTGAGGTCATGGGTTCGATTCCCACCATGGATCTAATTGTGCGAAGTTTGTATATTCTCCCCGTACTTGCGTGGGTTTCCTCCGGGTACAATTCAAAAAAATATACCGGTAGGCTTATTGGCTCCCAACAAAATGAACCCTAGAATGTCTGTGTGCGTGTATATGTAGCAGGGAATATAGATTGTAAGCTCCACTGGGGCAGGGACTGATGTATGCGCTATATAAGAAACTGTTAATAAATAAATAATAAATAGTGTATGGGCACCTTAACTCAGATTCATATGATAGAATCCATTAATATTTCACTTATCAAATTCTAACTTTACAAAATGTCTCTACTATCATGTACTGTATAGCATAACTAAGATGATGGGTTTCAGATACCTCTATGCACATGCAGTCCTGATAGAATGTACTCTCACTGTATGTACCGAGGGCTGGTATCTCGTACAAAGCTTTCTTTCTGCATCGTGTTGGTGTGGTGAGGCGTTAGATGGGTGGATGCCACACTGCAGTCAGACATTGCACGCCTCAGCTCTTCATGCCAGAAGAGGTGTTAACTGCAGGTGAATAGGAGGCCACCGCATCTGACTGTCCATATCAATCACTTTCACCACTTTCCTCTGAGACTAACTGGAAGGCGAAATTTCATGACAGTCTGTGAATGCGGCTTCCTGACATCTAATCTCTTCTCCCTCCCTCTCACTACTGCTGATGTATTGTTACGTTAAGTTTGTGGGGCAGCAGACGTTTATTTAGTTAGTCACCATACTTGAGGAAGTGCATTTCCTCCTCCCATAAACTATATTTTTCTGAACTGACATTTGTTGGACTGTGTCACTAATCTGAGGAGGTGGGTTGCTATATTCTTTTGTTCCTATCAGTCATTATGTAATGAATGTAGCTTTTCAAATCTGATCCAGAGAGGAAGAATGACTGCACAGTGAAGGACCACTGATGACCTCTAAACCTTTGTCTACTATATTTGAAGTGACTGTGATACCACAGGAATCAATGAGCTGATAATGTTCCCTTACATGCAGTTATCTCCCCATGTTTTTATCTGTGTGTGAGAACAGCATGTGCATGTCTTTGTTTTATGGCAGGGTTTGCTTGGAGAGTGTGTGTAGGCAGAGGGATGTATTTGTGTGCTTGTGTAGGAGGGAAATATGTGCGTGGGAAGTTAATATATAGAGTATATTTTGCTTGCATATGAGACTAACTATGTTGAAACTGTGTACATTTTCCGAGTGTGTACAGTCAATTTTAACACTGTAAATGCTAATCCTATTTGTTAGAATGTAATAGGGGTAGTCCATTACCTGGCAGCTAGAGATGAGCAAAATCACATTGACATTTTTAAAGAATAACATTTTTTTTTCAGTGGACAAGGTTATTATATGGTAAAGGTGTTATGTTCTAGCTGTACAAGATTCCAGTTTTGTTCTTCTGTTACCAGTCCACAAAATGATATTTTGTTATATGATAAATGATATTCTGGTGGGATTGCCATGCTCTGGAATTCTATCCTCATGTATCCCTCCTATTATCCCTATAGATTGTAAGCTTGCGAGCAGGGCCCTCCTACCGCTATGTCGGTTTGTTTCTATCCAGTTTGTTTAATCACTGTTGTCTCCAATTGTAAAGCGCAACGGAATATACTGTGCTATATAAGAAACTGTAAATAAATAATAAATATTTTCCAATGTATGAATAAATTACAAATAAATAGATCTCAGACAACAGCCAAAACTTTTTTTTTTTGTTTATTGCCGGCAAATTATATTTAGCAGTAGAGTTTTGATACTTTAATCACAGATCAATAACACATAATGTATTGGCAATAACTAGAGTTGCTACAGTACCTGTCTAGTATTTTATTGGCCTGGCTGGAGAGACTAGGATCAATTTATAATCTTCATACTGTAGTTCCTAGCACAGACGGTAAAATGACAGCTAGAAGCCGATTGATTGGTATTATCAACTTGTACACTATTTTTCTCCAAGATTTGAAAATCCTCTCCCATAGGGCCAGATGTATCCCGCTTCAAAAAGTGATCAAATGGAGAGTGCTAAACAACCAGCCAATCAGCTCCTACCTTTTATTTTTCAAACCCAGCCTGTAACATGACAGTTATTGGCTGGCTATTTATCACTCCATTTTATCACTTTTTTAAACTTGATACATCTGGCTCATAAAGAGATAGCAAAGCTGTGTCTCTCCAAAGGCAGATTTTCCACAAGTCAACCTAAGCGCATGCCTAGGGCCCAGCAGATCCCAAGGGGCCCCATAAAGATATCTTGGACATCTAAAAGGTTCCGAGAGGAGCATTGAGCGATTACAGCATGATGTCATAACATCACATGTACCTGCCTACACTCCCAAAGTCCCTTTGATGTTCAGTAATAAGATAAAAATATATATTTGGACACATGTGGGAAGTCACATTACTTTAAATGCGACACAGGTATGAGGCCTACTTCCAAAAGACCCATGTTCACGTACTATAGCTGAGCATTTATTGGTAGACTGTACAAGCACCAAGGTTCTCTATTGATGCCACCTGCAATCAGCAGCGAAATAATAGTGCTATGTATTGTTTGAGGGAGAAGGACCTCGAATCGGTAACTTGCCTAGAGCACCGTGAGGTCTAAATCGCATCTGTGCCTCCCCCAGGGCCATTTTAACCCACTGGGGAGTCCAGGACACATAAGACAGAAACCCTCCCAGCTTCAAACTCATTGACAATTGCGTTCACATGCACAACCTATATGCAAGACCAAGGAATATTGAGGTTAAGGATAGGCCTTTGGCTATGAAGATGGTGCACAGCTCTCAGCAACTCTCTGTTAATACCACCAAATGGTAACTTACCATCAATCATTTTGCCATGAAATCCTCATTGTGAGCAAGATTGCAGCTGATAATCTCTCCATTGCATAAACACTGGCCTTTGTGTCCATACATGAATTTTACCCATAAAACAGTGCAAAAAGAAAACTTCACATTTTTAGGTCATCTCCTTTTCAGATTCAAAAGCAGAGAAGATTTATGTGCCTTGTATAGGGTTTGTAAGGCTAGAACTTTAATTGGAAGTTGTTTGCGCATCCAAACACACACAATGCCAGGCAATAAACATGAAATACATAACACAGTAATGAAAAACATCACGTTGTTCCATAATAAAATGAGTCACGAAGAGCAGTTAAATTACAGTACTCTGGTTAGGTAGGCAATGCATGCAGCTGCGCCTGAAATATATGTGGTGTGCACAGGTAACAGTATATAGGCCCTTATTCAGATCTGATTGCAGTGCAAATTTGTTTGGAAAATGGGAAAAACCATGTGCACTGCAGGTGGGGCAGATGTCAGTATTTACCATGCACAGAAATACATGTTACATCTGACCCACCTGCAGTGTACATGGCTTTGCCCATTTTCCAAACAAATTTGTACTGCGATCAGATCTGAATAAAGGCCATATAGGCTATAAGTTAAAGGTCACAAATCAGGCAGAAGGATTATGGACACCAGTTATATTCCACACTACAGAAGGGTAACCGGTAATGGGAAAGAGTTTTCAGCTGTAGTTAAAAACAAGTTTTATAAAAATGTTACAGATTATGGGGCTAATTCAGCTAGCCTCCCAGAATGCCAAGGAGCGCTAATCGCGGGGGTTTTGCATACGCAAACACTGGTCCCATCACCTACCAGATCTATTGCGCAGGTGTCAGAACAACACTGTCTCCTCCCCTTCTCTCCGGGCATGGCTATGGCCAAAACAGGCCACCACCGGCAATCATCCAGTTGATTGAAAGTAATACCCCGTTCCACTGGAAAACTAGGTCAGACCTGGTTATTTGTACCTGGGTCAATGCCGGGTTGGATCTGGGTTTAAGACACATTTCCACTGCAGTGCTACCTGGTAAATTGCCAGATCAGCCCTGTTTACACTTAATCCGGGTAAGGCCTGTTTTTTCCTATAGATTACATGAGAAAAGGCATTTTCAAAGGGTTTACCAAGGGGAAGATCACAAAAAAAGGTCTACCATTCTCCAAAAGGGCCACCATTAATGAAAACATTTCCAGATATATTAAGAGACCACAAATATTTATTTGAAAAGGTTTGTGCTTTTCTTTTTGTCCCAAATATTCAATATGAAACCTTTTCAAAAGTATCTTCAAACAATACATGTAAAACATTTGTGAAAACTGTATTCAGTATACCTGAGCCATTGGTGTACCTAGACATGTCAAAAGTGCACATAAACATGTACAAAATGCACAAAAAATACCCCAGAAGCTCTTTTCAAATATACCGGGTTGTGAGCATTTCCACTACCCCTCAACCCGGTACAGTCCTGGATTTAACCCCGGTAATTACCTGGGTTGGATTGCAGGGGAAAGAGAGCATTTCCACTAGCAGAAAACCCGGGTTGATGCTTGTCCCCATTGTTATGCCACAACATCTGCTATTAAATTTTGTGGATTACAGAAGCATTTAAAAAATACTGTGTGATTCTAGCAATACAAAGGTAGCCTAAAAGTAATTGAATATACTGTACCAATTTTAGGCCCTTAATTTGCATCGCAGATGCATTAAAACACATCACAGTGTAATATATATGCTGGGCTGCGGCACCAACTGCACAGGAATTAGTATTAAACACATACAAAGTCGCAGATGAATCACAACATAACTTGGCATTAGAAAAGCTGCAGTCACTGCATCGTAGCACTTTGTACAGATTCAAACTCATTTGCACACAGATGTACGAATGTTGCAAATCATATTAATCGGTGCAATCTAGCAAAGTAGTTTTGTTGCTTCCAGTTGTTGTATTTGTGAGAATAAGATGCATATTTTGAGCAAGGAAGATTCATGGCGCAGCTGTGCCAACTGGAACCTGGCATGCGGAGAGGGAATATTTGAGGTGACCACAGTATATGAGGACACATCTGTAAACTGGCTTAGAAAAGGGGTTATTAAATCCATTCTGTGCAATCCATACAAACAATAAGGAATATACACCTCAGTGTATAATTTGTCATTGTGTTTGATTGGTTTCCCATAATATTTGTCAAAGATAATGAATCAAAAACAATAGCATGTAGGTATATGAATGATGTAACTAAATGGCATTTGTTCTTAGTAAATAAAATGAATTGTATGCATAAATTCCAATTTCTTGCCTATCCCTGGAGGCTAACGTCTACAGCGTTAGTAGATTGCAATGAAATATCATGCATATAAGATCATTTTCAAAATACTACGGGCAAAAAACACGATGGTGCTTTAGAATTGAAAAGCTATTAATATGCGTATGTGTTGGAATTCAATGTATGTGTTCCTCAGAGTGCAGCGTGTGTGCCTGCTCTTGTGCGAGCATGTGTTCAGGGTAGAGTCATTTCTATTCTTTCTGAATGTGTGGGAAGCTGGGAGTTTGGTTACCAGAGCAACGAAAGGATGTAAGAGGCATTAGAAGTGGTGGGGGAGCGCAGAGAACCTGCATCTAAGCTAAGAGTTTGGGAAGATTCCAGGAGGTGACAGGACCACCCAATAGCAGTATAATGGTTCTCTAGCACGAAACTTCATCCTTACCTCATACTCTTTCTTGTCTTCAGTAATGTAGTGCAGGCTACATTTTATTCACAGGGACAGGATGTCCAAAGTCACATAATCAAACCGCAAAATTAGCATAGTGAGACGTGTTTGTTTTAAAACAATACAGTGTGACACATCAAATTATTGATAATTACAGTGCTCAGTACTAGCAACAGGATCTGCTGAAAGGAAAGGACAGCTAAAACCCATGCATATAATTTTTTACAAGGGGACGCTCCAGGGACATGTTATAGAACAAAGGATTTTTCCAAAACATCAGTTTTTTTCCCCCTGCTTATATGAGAGATCTTTTACAGTAGGTCTCAATGTACCCTCCAGTACTTTGATGTACATATACCTTGAACAGTGACACCAATTTATATATTCTGTTAAATCTGAAAATATGCCTTGTATTTGGAAACTCAAAAATTCTTGGTTGAAATAAAACAAAACAAAAAATAATTCTGGACCTGTTTAAGCAATGAAAGCAGTAATACCACATAGAAAACTTTTTAACTAACTACCTTTTAATCATGTATTATTTCCTTTTGAAAATCTGTTTGGGGGAAATACAGGTATGGCTGCCAGTTAGACCGACTGCATCTTATGCTGCAATGTCCGATCGTCACTTCGATGTGTTATGCTTGATGTCATAACTCGGCAAGCATAAATATGTGCCTGCACAGTTGTGATGTCAGTCCCTGGCAGCCTCTGCAGCAAGTGTATGGGAAGTCTGCAGACCATCATTTACGCAACACGATATGCCGATATATCTGCAGATATATCGGTCATCGTCTGCAGGGCCAACTTGATATGACTGTAAATGATGACGTTCACAGACATATCAGTGACACACACCCAGCCGAAGCGCCCACTATATATGAACGGTTGAGGTATCGGCCAATGTGTACCCAATTTTACTCTCACAACATGTTGTGTGATCAGGCCCGGTGCAAGGTTTTTTCGGCAACCTAGGCAGAACTTCAGTTCCACCCACACATCAATACCTACTTTCCAAAACCTCTTCAGAGGTGTAGTATACAGTATATTCATGGCACCACTTATCCCATCCCAAGTGTGTCCAGCATATGGGGCATGGAGGACTAGATATATTCCAACCTACTGAAATTGTCCCACAAATAGAATCCACGGTTTTCTGTGTACTACAATAAAATGCAGCTTACTTATATGGTGGTTTTGTTTTAATGAGAAACCTCTGAAGAAAGACAGTGACTTCAGTCGGTATGCTTTAGTAATTTAGGAGATCACATGGTCTGGAAAATGCCTGTTTGGGTAGGAATATAATCAATTTCATAATCATACAACAGAGGTTCAACCAGACTGTGTCACTTCCTGCTGTTTGTCCCCTCCAACCTTTTGACCCATGTTTCCCCAGCCGCTTTCCCCATCTTTTCAGTCTCCTGTCTTATCAGCCTCCTGTCCCGTCACTCCAGCCTCCTTTTATTCCTGCTAGTTGCCATCTCTTTCCAGCCACAAGCCCATTTTACTATGACTAATGACTTTCCAGCCTCATGCCCTGTTACAACAACCCCAACTTTCTACCCTCCTGCCCCTGTGTCTATCTAGTGTCATGTCTCCTTAGCCCCCTGCCATTTTTACAGCCTTCGGCCCCATGTCACTCCAGCCTTCAGCTCCCTGTAACTATAGACTTCAGCCCCCTGTCACTCCAGCCTCCTGTCACTATAGTCTTAAGCCAGCTCAGTCTTGCCTTCAACCCCCATTCATGACATCCTCTGTAAGAGCTAACCCCTTGCTGGCACCATCAACTTACTTTTGACTCACCCTGCTGCTTGCTACTTTTCCTGCTCCCCTTCTTTCAGCTCCTCTCCATGCATGTGATATGATACAGTATGTTCATACTTTTGACATCAAACACAGTAGCAACTGGAAGTGGCTGCATATGTATATGGCTCCCAGTAGGTTCCCTTTATATCAGCCAAAAAAGGACCCGCGATTGTGCATTAACACATGAAATCAGGTATAATATCCTGGATCCATGGTTTATCATAGCTGGTCCCTTATCAGGGATTATGTTTCACTTGCCTGAGGCAATGGAAGTATAACCTCTGATATATGCCAGTTATCATTAGCCCTCAGTGAACCTATTAGCAGCTGTAAATTACTGCTGCTGAGATACTGGTTCGGATGCGGGACCATTTGTCTACAACAAGAAGATAGACAGCCATTAGTCGACACCAGTAGTTCGACAACTCAATAGGTTGACATGCCATTAGGTCGACATACCATTAGGTCGACATGTTCATTAGGTCGACAGGTCATTAGGTTGACATGCCATTAGGTCGACACTGCCATTACGTCGACAGTGCCTAGGTCGACAGTCAAAATGTTGACATGGTTTGGTACTTATGTAGTATCTGGGCTGCCGATTTTGTGATTGTATGCCTTACCTTAAGGCATACAATCAGATGCGATGCGATGCGATGCGATTTTGCATAGGATTCAATGTTAAGAAGGTCCTGTTCATTTCCTAACTATCCAAGTGGGCATAGAGTTGATTTTATATAGCGTGGAGAGCGCAGCGAGCCCCGCGAGGGGACGCATATTTCTTAAAAAGTATTCTGTGTCCCCTCGCGGGGCTCGCTACGCTCGCCACGCTTCGGGCTCGGTGGCTCGCTGCGCTCGCCACGCTATATAAAATCAACTCTATGCCCACTTGGATAGTGGGGAAATGAACAGGACCTTGTTAACATTGAATCCTATGCAAAATCGAATCGCATCGCATCGCATCTGATTGTATGCCTTAAGGTAAGGCATACAATCACAAAATCGGCAGCCCAGATACTACATAAGTACCCATGGTTTTTTTCACTGTTTTTTTACCCAAATGTTGACACAGTCGACATGGACACAGTTTGAAGTGAACCGCAGCCCCTCTAATCGCTCGCGATGCTTCGGGCATGGTGCCTCGCTTCGCTCGGCACACTATTATAATCTAACTCCACACCGTAGTGGATGGTAGTGCATGAAATACCACCTGTCGGCACATGTAGGCTCGAAAAACAGTAAAAAAAATCATGTCGACCTTTTGACTGTCGACCTAGACACTGTCGACCTAATGGCAGTGTCGACCTAATGGCATGTCGACCTAATGATATGTCGACCTAATGAACATGTCGACCTAATGGTATGTCGACCTAATGGCATGTCAACCTATTGAGTTGTCGAACTAATGGTGTCGTCCTAATGGCTGTCTATCTTCTTGTTGTAGACAAATAGTCCGGTTCCGGGTGATAGATCTACAGTATCTAGATAGACAACCAATAGGTCTACCGAGTCAAACGGTCGACATACAGTAAGTTAACATGCAATGGTTCAACAGGGTCAGAATATCGACAGGATCAAAATGTTGCATTAAAAAAGGTTGACATGACAAGGTTGACATGAGTTTATCATAATTTAGCTGCAAATTCATTGACAAATGACTTATCCCAGTCTGTGCATAATCCAGGACCTACTCTCCCTGTGCGTTAGAAACAGGCAGACCAAGTCAACACACCCTCCCTAAAAATGTCTGGGTACTGTATGCCTGCGTTTTCCTTTGCACTCCCAGATAATGGGTGGGAGACACCCTCAAACACCAGCTTCCTGTCAATGAAATTGCTTATTGCTAGCAATCGCTGTGTTTTATCGCTGTTTGGCCACATGATCCTACGATTGATAACACTGGACAACAAATATTAACATTTTTGGGGGATCCTAAAAATTTCATATGTTTATTAATTTAGGCTGCTGAAAATGACAATGAAATTGAGACGTTTGTTGCTGTTTTAAAGTTATTCACATTTGTTGTTTTCCAAAACAAATAGCGTAATATACTGTACATACACAACATTAACAGTAATACAAATCATTGCTTTGAAAGCCGCTATCATTTTGAAAGTCGCTTGTACAATATGTACCGTATCCTGGTTAACTTGCAAAGGCAATCTACTTCTTTAATTGACAAAACATGTAACATGTGCAGAGAGAGTTAGATTTGGGTGAGTTATTTTGTTTCTGTGCAGGGAAAATACTGGCTGCTTTATTTTTACACTGCAATATAGTTCTCACTTTTAACTAAAACCCATAACTCTCTCTGTACATGTTACATATGCCCCCCCTCCCCCTCTGAAGTGCACATGGGGCCTTATTCTGATCGGTGCGGATATTCCCGCATGCGGACGGACCGCCGATGTTGATCGTCTGCGCATGTGCAGAGGTCACTCTGCGCATGTGCAGGCGATTTCGCCACACGGATTCTTTATACGCCGCACAGGGGGCGTAGAGGGGCGTGAGGGGCTACTTAGCCTCATTACCCTATGCATACGCCCCGCGTTTCATGGGCGTTCCCATGCAAACGTGGGGCGTATGCATGGTTATGAGGCCGTGACGCGTGGGTACGGGGCGGGCATCTGACATCGCCGGATGTCAGCTGCCCGCCCCCATACATGATTTCACACGGACAAGTGTCCGTGTGGTCTTGTGTTGCGGGACCTGGTGGAGCGTGCGGCCCTGCATTCGATGTTCGGCGACCATCGAATGCAGGGGCTGTTCCCAAGACGGAGGAGGCGTATCCCCGTCCAATTTCATGCGGATCGCCACATATCCGCGTACGGACGGCAGGTGGCGATCCGTATGGAAGGCGGGGATTCACCTGCACGGTTGCGGCCGCATATTCTGATCGGGCCGCACCGATCAGAATAAGGCCCCTGGTTTTGTCTATTTGAGAAGGAATTTGCCTTTGCGAGTGAACCAGAATAAGGGCCTTATTCTGGGGCATCTCTGACAAGTGTCCAACAATAGTCTGCTAGCATTGAAGCATTCCATTTCCCCTGGTATCTCTTTGTGTAACAATGTACAAATTGGTCTAGCTACAAATTATACAGAATTTTACTTTTTGAAAATATATTAACCAGAACGTTAAACAATGATAATCCATTTACATAATTGAAATGAGAAATGTCAACAAAGAAAATATTTTAAAAATGGGAAAATGTCTGCAATGCGTGACCACAGCATTGATCTAAGATTTAGTTCATCACTAAGGATCTTCAAAACTTTAACTAATAAACAATTTTAAACATCATATTTGTGTTCAGCGCAATGAAATCAGTAAGAATTGGTTGTTTTTATGTAGGATCCTTTTTGGGTGTTGCCTAGTGTAATCGGCCTACTTAAAAACAACCAATTCTTACTGATTTAATTGCGCTAAACACGAATATGATGTTTAAAATTGTGCGAAAAATACAACAACGATCAGGTCTGAATAACCATCATTTTTATTTTTTATGTTTCACTGTTTTGTATACTGTATGTGGTGGAAGGTTTGGCACTTTCTATCCTTAATGGGCATTCACACGGTCTGATTTTGGCTTAACTTTCCTTACGATTTTGACTAAAAGTCAAGTCAAAATCACACAGTGTTAAGGGGCTTGTGATACTGATGCGTGGCCCTGCAAGATCGGTATCACAAGTAAAAGTAGATTGTGCAGGCACAGTCTATTTTGACTATGTCGCATCATACTGTATATTTGGCCATAAGCCAAAATGCACAGTCACAATTGCAATTGTTTGTAGTCAAAACCGTCTCCAGGCACTACAATGGGAATTTGCAAGGTCAAAATCGTCCATAGCCTACATTGCAGCACGTGTACTGTATGCCCCTGAAGGCGACATGCCTCCCAACAGTTTCACTTTAGAAATTGGGATGCTGGTGCGGATGAGCCACATGAGCACCTGAAATAGGGCCTATGTCATGGGGGTGTGACCTCAAGGGATGCCGAAGCAATAGGCCATGCCCTCATTTCCCATCACTACAGGGGCATGGCATTCACTGTGAGAACTGCTGGTCATGCCCCCAGCCCCTCTGAATAGACACATGCACACAGCGTCTACTCATCGCCCTGCAGCATCGAGCGGGGGGCTCCCAACTAACCCCCCCCCCCCCCCCACACTGCAGGATGTGGAACTGCTCCAGAAAAAAAAACAGGACATTCCTGCGAAATTGGGATGTATGAAGCTATATAAGAGAAACAGGCACTTGGTGGTAAAACACTGAGACCTTACATACAGTCACTCAGTAGGAGGCACTATCAGTTATTAGTCTTTGACTTGCCCGGTGAATAGGAACACTGAGTAACAAGTAAGCAAGGCCAAGAAATCATTTCTACTGCAACTAATTAACTTAACCTGCCAGGTGCTGTTAGGAATATTCATTAGAATGGATGAGTTTGTGTGTTGTATAATACCTATGTACGTGTACTATGCACTTGCTTAATGTCCTTGACAGTACCTAAGGTAAAAGGAAGCATTTCACCTTAGTACAGATGAAAATCTCAGACTCCTACAGATCCACAGCAGCATGGTTTTAGTTTCATCTTCCCAGTAGAAGACGTACCATGCATATTTAATCACACATTCGGTATACCCAGAAGGGGAAAAGACTCATGCTTTGCAACAGAAAACATATATCTGGGGCCCTGTCTCAAAAGTTGTAATTTGTAGTCTAGAATATAAAGTGAGACATATTAGTTGTATTCTGTATCTGTGTGCCTATGACTATGAGCTAATTAGTATTTATACAGGAGGGTAGATTTCTTTACTGACGATGGGCTTAGCAATTGGTGGTCTGCTGGTGAAATCTATCTTATTACATAATTCATAAACTCCAACTGATAAGATGATTTGCAAATCATTGTTGTTATTTATTAGCTGCTCAGCAGCAGATTAACCCTTTACTGATCTGAATATTTAAAAGTGCTCCATTTATCACAGAATTGGTTTTTCTCAAACCTCTGGAGCTTTGTGAATGTATAAATACATATACTGTATGCAGATGAAGTGTTCCTATTTACTGATCCTTTTTTATTTTTGTCTATAAGGAGATGATGACCAGGAAGAGAATCAGAAAGTCAAGACCCAGAGACCACGGTCAGCCGATGAGCCAGCTGTATACATGGCACAAACAGGTGAGATGCATTGCCATCAGACAAGTCTTATTATATTAATACATTTGCGGTTTGTTGTTTTCATCATCAAAGACATCAACTTCATCTTCAACGTAGTACTTCAAACCAACGTAATCCAAACTTAGGGAAGAATTGCAATGAAATGTAAGGTATAATCATCGTGCACAGGTGAACTAAAACATTTTGATCATGTGAAAGTTGTTGAGTCAATTAATAAAAAATCAACCATAATAAGCAGGGCCATCTTGACAGCATTATGGGCCCCTGGGCAAAGTAATGTAGTGGGGCCCCTACCTAGTTCTGTATATATATATATATATATATATATATATATATATATATATATATATATATATATATATCTATATAATAAGTTGAAGAGTCTGTGTGCGTGTGTGTGTGTGTGCGTGTCCGTTGCATTGCGGGCACACCGTGGCACTCAGAGCTGTCAAATTTGGCAACATGGTACCTCTGGACCTGGTGGTGTGCACCTCGAAGCCGGTTTTGGGAAATTTCACTTAGAAATTTAAAAAACACCAAGTTTTAATTTGCCTTCATTGATGATCTGGGGAAAAGATTGACGATCGGGGAAACCGTTGTCGAAGAAACAACTCCACACCTGATATCATTGCTGTCATTGAGTATGCATTACATATTCTAACATTATGGTGAAGGCTTTAAACAATTAGGAATAACTGAGGATATACGGGAAGCGGTCATCTATTAGAATGAACTTAGGTCTACAGTCATTAGGTCGACCCCACTAGGTCGACTGGCAGGAAAGTCGACCTGACTTAAGGTCGACATGGGCCAAGGTCGACATGACTTAAGGTCGAATTTGCATAAAGGTCGACTGGTCATAAGGTCGACATGGGTTTTTCACTGTTTTTTGAGCCGACATGTGCCGACAGGCGGTATTTCATGCCCTACCATCCACTAGGGCGTGGTGGGAGAATAAAATAGTGTGCCGAGCGCAGCGAGGCACCGTGCCCGAAGCATTGCGAGCGAAGCGAGCTATGCGAGGGTCCGAGGGTCCGATTCTCATTGCCAACTGTGTCCATGTCGACTGTGTCGACATTCGGATAAAAAAAAACAGTGAAAAGCCCATGTCAACCTTATGACCAGTCGACCTTCCTCATGTCGACCTTTATGCAAATTCGACCTTAAGTCATGTCGACCTTGGCCCATGTTGACCTTAAGTCAGGTCGACCTTCCTGCCAGTCGACCTAGTGGGGTCGACCTAATGACTGTAGACCTAAGTTCATTCTGACAGATGTACCGATTCCGGATATACATAGACCACACATCACACACACGTACATATTGTACACGCGCACACACACACACAGTACACCACGTATGCACACAACACACATATCTATAGGTAGCGCACCTCACACACTTACACATTGGACAGATACACACAACAAAACACACACATAACACACCACATTCAGTACAACACAAACCCATATACACTACAACACATGCCCAAATACAGTACAACAAACACACAGAACACACACACTTCAACATTGTGCAGATACAGAAACACACAGAACACACACACTTAAGCATTGTCAGGATACAGACAGCACACTACACGCACATATATATGTAGTGCACCTCACAGTCAGCAGATACACATAACACAACAAACACACATAACACACCACTCACGGTACAACACACACCCACATTCACTACAACACGCACCCTAAAACAGTACAATAAAAGAACACACACAAACATTGCACAGATACACACAGCACACTACACACACACACACACACATTTATACATAGCACACCTTACGCACTTACACATTGGGCAGATACATTCAACACACACATAACATAGCTCTAACAGCGCAACACACACCCACATTCACCACACACACACAAAAAACAGTACAACACACAAAACACATACTTAAGAACTGCACAGATACACAAAGGCACAACACACACATACACATACTGTATATACATAGCACACCTCACACACTTACGCATTGGACAGATACATACAACACAAAACACACAACCACATACACTAGAACACACACACAAAAACAGTAACACACACAAACACATAAAAAAATAATTTGCCGTTTATTTAACAGTCTGTACCGGCTAATAAAAACTGTACCTAATGTACCGGCTTTTCTTTTTTTCCCATATCCATCTCTGCGCACCCCGGCCAGTTGCACTGAGAAATCTTTGTCCTGGCCAATGCACCCGTTGATCAATACAAAGTGGGTACACTGCACTCACCCTGTTAGTCAGTTGGATGCTAGGCACTGCTCTGCCTTAAGGGTTTTCCAGACTCTTTTGGCTCATAGATAATGTTTGGTCGATGGGCATGTGCGCTGCATGCATTTGTTTGAAGTTATGAGTGTAAGAAGTTGAAGAATAAGACTGAGATGAAGATTTGTCACGTTATAGTGTACAATTTACTCAATAAATCGTGAAATAAATATGTGTACATAGAAGTACAATCAAGAAATGAAAGTAGGATTAAAAAATAAATTCTGATTCAAACTGATAATTGTTGCGAAACAAATCTATAGGTGGAGGGGGTATGGATATTGTGGGCATAATTATTGTTTTATACACCTGTGACAGTGCCCCTGTACGGTGTGGTGCAAGATGGCGTACCTTAAATCTGGAGCTGGTGACCGCGGCGGCTTCTGGATTCTTCGCGGCTTCTGCTGGAGAACCTGTGGCAGGGAACGGCACAACCCAAGGGACCCACAAAAAAACAACGCTACTTCGGTTAGCAGCGACAAATATTTATTAAAGGAAAACAACTGCACTAGTCGCTGTGATATACTCGTACACATATGCAAACATCAATAAGAAAGATAAAAAAACACAAAGACAATGACATCAAACAGAGCAATATTAAAGACAATAATATTACATCACTAGAATACTATACCGCACATATAACACAATACTGCACATATAACACTATACTGCACATACAACACTATACTGAACTATAGTCCCTGGTGCAAGGAAAACAGTCAATGAAGAAACGGTCCCACGCAGGAAGATCCTCACAAGTACAAGGGTAGGCCCTACCTTAGTGTGCACACTACTATATAAAGGCCAGAAAATATTAATGGTCCCCTATAGCGGGGTACAGGCGAGTCCCCGTTACCTAGGGCAACTCCCTGCTAGACATACAACACAGGCTGTAGATATAGGCTTGGCAGTGGTGGCAAATCTGGCATGCAGCCAGAGGGGCGTTGCAGGTGTCTCTGGGCTGGTAATGTCGCAGGGTGATCAGCACCCCAATAACAGTTGTCCCCTATGCAGTGGAGAGCCACTTCAATAGCTGGGTAAAGTGGGCCAATGTGGGGTGCAGGCCAGCCTGGGGGTAGGGGAGCTCCTGTACCTTAACTCTCAGCTGCAGATGCCAGCTCCTGCTGGTCATGACTCTTCAGGGTCTCTCACTCCTCTCTGGGTCTCTCACTCTGCCTGGCACCTATCAGCAGCACCTGATCTCCTCTTCAGTGCAGGACAGGGGAACAGCTTCTCCATTCACTGCACACACGCTGCTGGGCTTTCTCCTCTCTCTGCCTGAGCCTCTCCCTGCTCCAAGCATGTCTTCTCACTCTCTCTGTGCACAATCTCTGCCTTCTCTCCACTGCAGCAAGTTTTCTCTGTCCCGTTCTGCTGGCTGACCCCTGACCTCTCAGCTTCCTGTCTTCACACACTCCAGGGCAGCCAATCAGGGGAATGTCAGGTTCTCTGCACGTGGATGTGAGCTGGGTCTGTTAACCCCTCACATCCCTGCAGTGTCTATGAAGCTGCAGTCTTTCCTAATAGCAGCATTGGCTGCCATTAAGCCTTTTTGAGGGCACAGGGGCACTCAGAGTGGATTGCCACATACCTCCCTGCTGGAAATTTGCCTGTCCGCAGGCAACTTAACCTGGGTCAGTAGGTTCCTGCCAAAAACCTCTCAATGTCCATGACAAGACATTTAACGGTGAGAAAGAAAACAGGTGAGTACACATACATTCACCACAAATACAAATTACTGCCTCCCTATCACCTGATATCCAATGTGGGCTCCCCGGGTCAACCATCCCTCCGCCACAGGACTCCATCCCTCTGCGGTCCAGCTTCTCCACTGCTGTCAACGGATGGCGCCCACTCTCACGACTTGCACTCAGCTTTAGGCACGTCTCGCCTCTCGATCTTGCTTCTTGGATCGCAGAATCGCCTGCTGTATCTGGAAGGCAAATTCTTCCCCGGAGATGGTCGTGTACTCGCCGTCCATTACAGGCTTCCCATTGATGAAACAGGTCTCAGCCTTTTCAACTCTCTCTGCTGGTTCTATCTTGGCCTTGGGTTCAGGCAACGGTATAGCTGGTTCCACTTCTGATGGCTCCACGGTCTCTGTCATGGCCGTATGGACCACAATTTTGGGGTTTCTCTCTGGTTCAGCCATTCTGGCAGTTCTTGGCCCTAGGTTCGCCGCTCGGTAACCGGCATCATCCATTCTAGGGACGTACTCTCTTGTTGGCTCTGCAAGTTGAGGCCTAGTCACTGCTTGCTGCCTCTGGTGAACTGCCTCACTCCACATGACCGGTTTCTCGCTTGTCCTTGTGATCTCAGGTTCTGGTGGGCGGGGCATCTGTCCTGGTCGAGGGCGTTTGACGCTAACCCTTTCATTCTCGCACTTGATCTCCCTTGGTTCGGCTCTACTTCCACCATGGCTGTACTCTTGCTGATAGTACGGTGGAGGCTCTCGATGGTGTGGATAGTGCTCTGGAGCGCGTCTGTTACGTTGCACTGGTGTGCCATCTGGCCCGGTCACGTTGGCGGCCTTGGTGCCTTTCTTCCCGCTTGTCAATTCGAATTCTACAGCCTCACCGTTGCTCAGGCTCCGGAAGCTATTTTGGGGATCGGCATGCTGAATGGCGGTATAGTGCACATACACGCTACGGCCGGTATCTGCGCGTTTAATGAAGCCATACCCGCGTGGTACATCAAACCACAGGACACGACCTGCAATTCTTCTTGGGCTGGCTCGTGGTCTACCCCTCGACGATATCACACCGGATGCTCTTGCCGTGTTCTGAAACACTGCCGGTGGACCTCCTGTCCTGTGTCTTCTCACGGTCTGTGGGCATACATTGGTTCGGTCAGTGGGTAGTTGTCCTGACCTCCATGGGGGATTCCGCTTCTGTCTGCGCCTTCCGCCACATTCACGTCGCTGTCTTTCCTTTTCATCCTCCGCCCATTCCTGACGCATCTCACGGATCATCCTGGTCATTTCGGTCATCGCTTCGATGATGGCCCCAATCGAGTTCTGATTGGCTTGGGCTGGTGGAGTGGCGGTTCTTCGCATCTCCAGCGGTTCTATGTACTGCGATCGCCACATCTTGCCGTTCACAGGGGTCTTGTGCAATCCTGTTCGTGACGCCAAGTGTGACAGTGCCCCTGTACGGTGTGGTGCAAGATGGCGTACCTTAAATCTGGAGCTGGTGACCGCGGCGGCTTCTGGATTCTTCGCGGCTTCTGCTGGAGAACCTGTGGCAGGGAACGGCACAACCCAAGGGACCCACAAAAAAACAACGCTACTTCGGTTAGCAGCGACAAATATTTATTAAAGGAAAACAACTGCACTAGTCGCTGTGATATACTCGTACACATATGCAAACATCAATAAGAAAGATAAAAAAACACAAAGACAATGACATCAAACAGAGCAATATTAAAGACAATAATATTACATCACTAGAATACTATACCGCACATATAACACAATACTGCACATATAACACTATACTGCACATACAACACTATACTGAACTATAGTCCCTGGTGCAAGGAAAACAGTCAATGAAGAAACGGTCCCACGCAGGAAGATCCTCACAAGTACAAGGGTAGGCCCTACCTTAGTGTGCACACTACTATATAAAGGCCAGAAAATATTAATGGTCCCCTATAGCGGGGTACAGGCGAGTCCCCGTTACCTAGGGCAACTCCCTGCTAGACATACAACACAGGCTGTAGATATAGGCTTGGCAGTGGTGGCAAATCTGGCATGCAGCCAGAGGGGCGTTGCAGGTGTCTCTGGGCTGGTAATGTCGCAGGGTGATCAGCACCCCAATAACAGTTGTCCCCTATGCAGTGGAGAGCCACTTCAATAGCTGGGTAAAGTGGGCCAATGTGGGGTGCAGGCCAGCCTGGGGGTAGGGGAGCTCCTGTACCTTAACTCTCAGCTGCAGATGCCAGCTCCTGCTGGTCATGACTCTTCAGGGTCTCTCACTCCTCTCTGGGTCTCTCACTCTGCCTGGCACCTATCAGCAGCACCTGATCTCCTCTTCAGTGCAGGACAGGGGAACAGCTTCTCCATTCACTGCACACACGCTGCTGGGCTTTCTCCTCTCTCTGCCTGAGCCTCTCCCTGCTCCAAGCATGTCTTCTCACTCTCTCTGTGCACAATCTCTGCCTTCTCTCCACTGCAGCAAGTTTTCTCTGTCCCGTTCTGCTGGCTGACCCCTGACCTCTCAGCTTCCTGTCTTCACACACTCCAGGGCAGCCAATCAGGGGAATGTCAGGTTCTCTGCACGTGGATGTGAGCTGGGTCTGTTAACCCCTCACATCCCTGCAGTGTCTATGAAGCTGCAGTCTTTCCTAATAGCAGCATTGGCTGCCATTAAGCCTTTTTGAGGGCACAGGGGCACTCAGAGTGGATTGCCACACACCCACAGATGATGAGAAATTTTCACTTCAGTGTCACTATAGGGGTATTTCCAATTGGGGTTCAGGTGGTCTTTTAGGGGTCCCTTTACAATCCCGTTGGTCTCTTCTCCTGGAGCCTATGGTCTCCCTCAGTGATTGACTATCATTAGGGAGACTGTAGGCTCAAGGAGGAGAGACCTATGGGATTGTAAAGGGTCCCTGAAAGACCACCTGGACCCCAATTGGGAATCCCGCTATGGTGACACTGTGACACTGTACAGAAAATCCCATCAATTGAGGACCCCCTGTAGGTGTACCAAACACCAATTATGCCCACAATATCCATACTCCCACCCACCTATAGATTTGTTTCGAAACCCACCCCCATCCAAACAATTATCAGTTTGAATCAGAACTTATTTTTGAATCCTACTTTCATTTTTTAATTGTACTTCTATGTACACGTATATATGTTTTCACAATTTATTGAGTAAATTGTACACTTTAACATGGCAAATCTTTTTCTCAGTCTTATTCTTCAACTTATTACACTCCAAACCTTATCAATGCACCCATTTATGATTGCGATGGCTGGATCGGTGTATTGTCCTGGTGGGTGTAGGGAAGAATTTGGCCCATTGCACCCGTACCCAGTGGTGCATTGCAGTGGTGCAGTTAGCGTGCATCGAGTCATGATATCATGTGGCCAGGCCCGCGGACCTGCTCCCACACTCAGTGGCTGCCCCAATGTTTGGTAGAGATGCCCGGTGCATGTGCTTTACAGATCTCCAGACCTCAGAGACTGTTGCTGGCAGGATCGGTGAGGGGAGCGTCAGTGGCATGGAGCGGTGAATTTTTAATTAATTATGGCGCGGGAAGTAATGCCCACCACGGTCTCCACGCACTCAGTGCCTGTAATTACACACCCTACAAACTGTACCATTGAAAGTATAGAAATGGAGGTGTGGCCACGTCCCTTTCTGATTTTGTACCAATTTCTGACCCTCAGATTTTGGAAGGTATGTCATAGGTGCTAAATCTCAGGAGTGGATGTGGAATTTATCAACACATACAAGTTATCAACTCAGGAGCGTTGTGTTTCAAACAACAACACTACACCTGATTTCATTGCCATCATTGAGTATCAATGCAAGCACATTCTAACATTATGGTGGAATCTATAACAAATTACAATCTTAGGTCTTTGGCACAGCATACTGTAAGATGACATTTTTCAGCAATTTTGGAAATAATAAAAACCCAAGGTTTTCCCGGGCAACGCCGGGCGGGTCAGCTAGTATATGTGCAGATAAAAGATGGTACAATATTTTATTTCCTTTAAAACACTGGATCACAAAGTACAGAATCACGTACCACAGTGGGCGGTTAGATAGAACCGCACCGTTTACAGCATGAGGGTTCCCGTGGGGAAAGGATTTGAGCAGCGGCAGCTTCAGCTTCAGCTGAACCTTGGATGAACAGAAATGATGACGCCAGGCCACGCCGCTACGCGTTTCGTCACTAGTACTTTGTCAGAGGGCTGGCCTGGCGTCAGTCAGAATCCTCTTTTAAAGCCCATTGTGAGAACTTAATTACAAACAGCCGTGTCGACTTGATGATTGCTGTGTGTGAACCATATCACTTTAAATCACAGCACAGTCTCATACTTTCTTTTAAGGTACAATGAAGACATTAAAAATACATTAAAAATACATATAACATGATACATATAATAAAAATTGTTTTAAACAGCATGTCACAAAGAGAAAAAAATAAAAAAAATTTACATAAAAAAAAGGTACTTGTTTCCTAGCACGGCCACAACGATCATAATCGCGGTCATCATGGGGTAAAATCGGGGCCATCGCAGGCATCGCATGCTCAAAAAAATCGGGTGCGATGGGCCAGACGCGATGCCCGCGATTTCCCCATAGAGAACAATGTTAAATGCCTCAATTTACCCGCGATGACCACGATTTCACATAGGAAACAATGGGAAATGGCTCAATTTACCCAAATTATCATAGGAACAATGGTAAATGGGCCAAAAACACCCATGAACATTGAAATGTCCCCCCAAAAGTAGTTTACGGCACCACGTGATCAACGTGAACCCGAAGCGTGGCGAGCGCAGCGAGCCCGCGAGGGGCGGCGGTACGCGTCCTCCGACCTTTTCATACCCCTACTATCCACTAGGGCGTGGAGTGAGAATAGAATAGTGTGGCGAGCGCAGCGAGCCACCGAGCCCGAAGCGTGGCGAGCGCAGCGAGCCCCGCGAGGGGACGCGGATACCTGTAAAGCCCACGAAGGGACGCGTTTACCTGTGAAGGTATCCGCGTCCCCTCGCGGGGCTCGCTGCGCTCGCCACGCTTCGGGCTCGGTGGCTCGCTGCGCTCGCCACACTATTCTATTCTCACTCCACGCCCTAGTGGATAGTGGGGGTATGAAAAGGTCAGAGGACGCGTACCGCCGCCCCTCGCGGACTCGCTGCGCTCGCCACGCTTCGGGTTCACGTTCATCGCAGGTTGGCGTGAACTACTTTTGGGGGGACATTTCACTGGTCAGGGGGGGGTTTGGGGCTTTCTGGCCCATTTACCATTCTTCCCTATGATGATTTGGGTAAATTGACCCATTTAACATTGTTTCCTATGGGAAATCGGGGTCATCGCGGGTAAATTGAGGCATTTAACATTGTTTCCTATGGGGAAATCGCGGCCATCGCGGGTGGACCATTTAAGCATTTTTAGCCGCACACGACGCGACCGACCCGATTTTTCACTGTTTTCAATGCATTTCAATGGAAAAATCGGGGGCATCGCGTCGGTCGCGTCGCAGGCCACTAAAATTACCCCCGATGGCCAAGATTTGTGGCCGTGCTAGGAAACAAGTACCAAAAAAATACATATGTATATAAAACAAATACAAAAATCATTGTTTTAACAACATTATTAAAAGGCATCTACTCCTAAAATCATGAAACACAGAAGTTGATCTCAGTATATAGGGTAAGAAAAACCATTAACCATAATTAGCAGCATACTGTATATCGGGGTGTAATTAACTCAGCTTTTTCAAATAGAAGACATTCCATTTGTGTCAGTATCTCCACACTCAGGTGTCAAATTACCTTCAGTGGAGGATTTGTTGCATAGCAGACTTGCATTTCTGACATGATGTCGTAAAATGGTCATATGTCGACCTGGTTGACACACGTACTTTTACATGGACACAATAGAAGAAAAAAAATTGGTACTTGTTTCCTAGCATGGCCACAATCTTGTGGATCGTGTACCTTTAAGTTAAGGTACACGATCCACACGATGGACCCGATTTCCTTTGAAATCAGGTCCATTTTGCCGGCAAAGGTACAAAATCGGGGGCATCGCGTCGGTCGGGACCATTAACCCCTTCCCGACATTTGACGTACATTTACGTCATGGTCGGGAAGTACTTCCCGACACATGGCGTAAATGTACGTCATGGCTTTAAACTGTCACCGCGTCTATAGACGCGGTGACAGTTTAAACATGTCTGCTGTCCCTGACAGCAGACATGTCCCTGCATGCCCAGGGGGGGCTGCGATGCCGCCCCCCCGTCGGCGATCGCTGTGATTGGCTGTTCAGTGTGAACAGCCAATTACAGCGTTTTCTGTGTCACCGGCGAATAACGTTCGCCGGTGACACAGGGATCGGAGGTGATTGGTGCTGTAAAGTACAGCACCAATCACCACGGGGTGTAAGGGTGACACTGGTGTCACCCCACCTCACCCCGCCCGCCCCCAAAGGCCGTGATTGGTTCGTCGGACCGATGAACCAATCACAGCCATGGAGGGTGATTTAAACTAACGGTGACTGCACTGCAGACGCCATTCCGGTCTGGAATTGCGTGCAGTGCGGTCACCGTGCCTATCTGCCGTGGTATACTGACCTGATCCTTGCAAATACTTACCTGATCACTGCTTGTAGCGTGCTGGATAGAGAGATAGTGACAGAGAGTGATAGAGAGTGCTATATTTTGTGTCTGCTGCCCCCCTTTTGTGCACCCCCAGCAACTTTTTGGGGGTGCAGGGGTTATTTTTTATATATATAACTGTCAGTGCTGCTGCTGCAGTGTCATAGAGTGATAGATAGTGAGAGATAGAGAGATAGAGAGAGATAGAGAGAGATAGTGACAGAGTGATAGAGAGTGCTATATTTTGTGTCTGCTGCCCCCCCCTTTTGTGCTGATCACTATATCTGAGGTGATCAGCAACTTTTTGGGGGTGCAGAGGATTTTTTTTTTTATATATATACCTGTCAGTTGCTGCCAGTTGCACTGTCAGTTGCACCAAAGGTTGTGCACCTGCTGCCCCTCACTGGTAATCAGTGTCGCATCAGTGATCACCTTTTTTTTTTTTTGAGGGTGCTGTGGGGTCTTTTTTTTTCAATTTTCAATTTTTGGCGCAGGACCTTTTTTTTTTTTTTTAACCCCTTCAATTTTTTTTTTTTTTTTTTAACCCCTTCAATTTTTTTTTTTTTTATTGGGATCAAATTCCTGTATAAAGTATTTTTTTTTTCTGCACTACATACACACTACACACTACATACCCCCCGGGTTGAAATAAAGTTTGTACCCCCCCTACACTATACACGTGTTGAAACATTTCACTACCAGAAACACAAAAATAAAAATGGCATCCCAAATGTCATCCCAAATGTCATCCCAGTCATCCAGAAGAATGTATTCAGCGGAGGAGGCATATGCCATGCTTGCCTCTGACTCTGACACAGCCAGTGAGGCAAGCGGGGAATTTGAAGGATTCATCTTAAGCTACTCTTCCTCCTCTAGTGATGAGGGACCCCCTCAAAGACGCCCCCGTAGAGCAGCTGAGACCCCCCCCCCCCCAATAATTGATCTCGTATGGACCCCACCACCAGACAATTTTGAGCCCCAGGTTCCTGAGTTTTTGGCCATGCCAGGAATCCAATTTGATTCCACAGGTCTCAGAGAAATTGACTTTTTCAAATTATTTTTCTCTGATGATTTTATAAATTTAATGGTGGACCAAACTAATTTATATGCCCAGCAGTTTATTGCTCAAAACCCCACGTCATCATTTGCTAGGTGGACCCCTGTAGATGCAGTAGAGATGATGACGTTTTGGGGTCTGGTGTTTCATATGGGCATAGTAAAAAAGCCAGAAATTAGGCAATATTGGAGTACAGATGTTCTGTACAGCACCCCATTTTACCGTATGGCCATGACTCGGGCTCGTTTTGAGATGATCCTTAAATTTTTGCATTACAACGATAATGCACAGTGCCCACCCAGAGATGATCCCACCTTTGACCGGCTATTCAAAGTCAGGCCGGTCATTGATCATTTCAGTGCCAAATTTGCAGAGATGTACATCCCTGAAAAATTTATTTGTATTGACGAGTCCCTTATACATTTTAAAGGAAGGGTTAAATTCCGCCAGTACCTTCCCAGTAAGAGGGCAAGGTATGGCATAAAAATGTATAAGCTGTGTGAAAGCACCTCAGGGTACACCCACATGTTTAGGGTATATGAAGGGAAGGATTCAAGAATTGAACCGCCAGAATGCCCCCCCTCCCTCGTAGGTGTTAGTGGAAAAATTGTCTGGGATTTAGTGCACCCCTTCCTGGATAAAGGTTATCACCTCTATGTGGATAACTTTTACACTAGCATCCCCCTGTTTAAGGCCCTTGGTTCAAGAGGTACAGCAGCTTGCGGTACTGTGCGCAAGAACCAAAGAGGCCTCCCAAAAACGCACATTGCCCAAGTAATGAGAAGGGGTGAAAGCAGGGGAATATGCACCGAAAATATGTTGTTGGTCAAATATAAGGACAAGAGGGATGTCCTTATACTGACAACAATTCACGGAGACAGTACCACCTCCGTCCCTGTACGAGGTACCAGTACCAACACCTCAAAACCTAATTGTATCCTGGATTACAATAGGTACATGGGCGGAGTGGATCTTTCAGATCAGGTACTGAAGCCGTACAGTGCCCTGCGGAAAACAAAAATCTGGTACAAGAAGCTGGCCGTGTATATCATCCAGATGGCACTGTATAACGCTTACGTGCTATTCCGTTCTACCGGCCAGAGGGGGACATTTATGCACTTTCAAGAGGAAGTCATAAAGGGCCTAATATTTGGGAACCAGCAGGCAGAGGGCCCCAGTACTTCTAGTACTGGCCCCCGTATTGTACCAGGGCAGCATTTTCCTGATGAAATCCCCTCCACTGGAAAAAAGGTCAGGACACAAAAAAGGTGCAAAGTTTGCTATAAAAAGGGAATAAGAAAGCAAACTATTTTCCAGTGTGACACTTGCCCCGACAAACCCGGCCTATGTATAAAGGAGTGTTTTAAAATATACCACACATCTATGGATTATTAGGTTCATAATTTCACCGTGCTTCGGGGGTCTTGCTAATGCCACATGGCACCCACCATTCATTCCACCAGAATCTGAGCCGCAAAATCCAAAAATCACTCCTTCCCTTCTGAGTCCTGCCATGCACCCAAATGGTATTTTTTGGTCACATGTGAGGCATTGCCGTACTCAGGAGAAATTGGGGCACAGATTTTGGGGTGCTTTTTCTCCTTCATACCTTCTGAAAATGAAAAATTTTGAGCCAGAACTGCATTTTTGTGTAAAAAAATGTAATTTTTCATTTTCACTGCCCAGTTGTATCAAAATTGGTGAAACCCCTGGGGGTTTGAAATGTACACTATACCCCTAGATGAATTCCCTGAGGGGTGTAGTTTGCAAAATGGGGTCACTTGTGGGGGGGTTCCACTGTATTGGTGCTTTGGGGGTCTTGCTAATGCGACATAGCACCCACCAACATTCCACCAGAATTTGTGCTGCAAAATCCAAATATCACTCCTTCCCTTCTGAGTCCTGCCACTTTTTGGTCACACATGAGGCATTGCCGTACTCGGGAGAAATTGGGGCACAGATTTTTGGGTGCTTTTTCTCCTTCATACCTTCTGAAAATGAAAAATTTTGAGCCAGAACTGCATTTTTGTGTAAAAAAATGTAATTTTTCATTTTCACTGCCCAGTTGTATCAAAATTGGTGAAACCCCTGGGGGTTTGAAATGTACACTATACCCCTAGATGAATTCCCTGAGGGGTGTAGTTTGCAAAATGGGGTCACTTGTGGGGGGGTTCCACTGTATTGGTGCTTTGGGGGTCTTGCTAATGCGACATAGCACCCACCAACATTCCACCAGAATTTGTGCTGCAAAATCCAAATATCACTCCTTCCCTTCTGAGTCCTGCAACTTTTTGGTCACACTTGAGGCATTGCCGTACTCGGGAGAAATTGGGGCACAGATTTTGGGGTGCTTTTTCTCCTTCATACCTTCTGAAAATGAAAACTTTTGAGCCAGAACTGCATTTTTGTGTAAAAAAATGTAATTTTTCATTTTCACTGCCCAGTTGTATCAAAATTGGTGAAACCCCTGGGGGTTTGAAATGTACACTATACCCCTAGATGAATTCCCTGAGGGGTGTAGTTTGCAAAATGGGGTCACTTGTGGGGGGGTTCCACTGTATTGGTGCTTTGGGGGTCTTGCTAATGCGACATAGCACCCACCAACATTCCACCAGAATCTGAGCCGCAAAATCCAAAAATCACTCCTTCCCTTCTGAGTCCTGCCATGCACCCAAATGGTATTTTTTGGTCACATGTGAGGCATTGCCGTACTGGGGAGAAATTGGGGCACAGATTTTGGGGTGCTTTGTCTCATTCATTCCTTGTGAAAATGAAAAATTTTGAGCCAGAACTGCATTTTTGTGTAAAAAATGTAATTTTTCATTTGCACAGCCCAGTTGTATCAAAATTGGTGAAACCCCTGGGGGTTTGAAATGTACACTATACCCCTAGATGAATTCCCTGAGGGGTGTAGTTTGCAAAATGGGGTCACTTGTGGGGGGGTTCCACTGTATTGGTGCTTTGGGGGTCTTGCTAATGCGACATAGCACCCACCAACATTCCACCAGAATCTGAGCCGCAAAATCCAAAAATCACTCCTTCCCTTCTGAGTCCTGCCATGCACCCAAATGGTATTTTTTGGTCACATGTGAGGCATTGCCGTACTCGGGAGAAATTGGGGCACAGATTTTGGGGTGCTTTTTCTCCTTCATACCTTCTGAAAATGAAAAATTTTGAGCCAGAACTGCATTTTTGTGTAAAAAAATGTAATTTTTCATTTTCACTGCCCAGTTGTATCAAAATTGGTGAAACCCCTGGGGGTTTGAAATGTACACTATACCCCTAGATGAATTCCCTGAGGGGTGTAGTTTGCAAAATGGGGTCACTTGTGGGGGGGTTCCACTGTATTGGTGCTTTGGGGGTCTTGCTAATGCGACATAGCACCCACCAACATTCCACCAGAATCTGAGCTGCAAAATCCAAAAATCACTCCTTCCCTTTTGAGTCCTGCCATGCACCCAAATGGTATTTTTTGGTCACATGTGAGGCATTGCCGTACTGGGGAGAAATTGGGGCACAGATTTTGGGGTGCTTTGTCTCCTTCATTCCTTGTGAAAATGGAAAATTTTGAGCCAGAACTGCATTTTTGTGTAAAAAATGTAATTTTTCATTTGCACAGCCCAGTTGTATCAAAATTGGTGAAACCCCTGGGGGTTTGAAATGTACACTATACCCCTAGATGAATTCCCTGAGGGGTGTAGTTTGCAAAATGGGGTCACTTGTGGGGGGGTTCCACTGTATTGGTGCTTGGGGGGTCTTGCTAATGCGACATAGCACCCACCAACATTCCACCAGAATCTGAGCTGCAAAATCCAAAAATCACTCCTTCCCTTCTGAGTCCTGCCATTCACTCAAATGGTATTTTTTGGTCATATGTGAGGCATTGCCGTACTCGGGAGAAATTGGGGCACAGATTTTGGGGTGCTTTGTCTCCTTCATTCCTTGGGAAAATGAAAAATTTTGAGCCAGAACTGCATTTTTGTGTAAAAAATTTAATTTTTCATTTTCACTGCCCAGTTGTACCACAATTGGTGAAACCCCTGGGGGTTTGAAATGTACACTATACCCCTAGATGAATTCCCTGAGGGGTGTAGTTTGCAAAATGGGGTCACTTGTGGGGGGGTTCCTAAATTTTAGCATCTTATGGTGCCTAGAAACCTACATGGTGCCTAAAAAATAATCTCATAAAAAGGAGGCTCCAAAATCAAGTAGGTGCTCCTTCTATTATGAAGCCTGTGGTTTGGTCAACGTGCACACTAGGGCCACATATAGGATATTTATGAAAACAAAAGAATTGGGGGAATCAATTTTTAGTCACATTTCTCTAGTAAAATCTACTGTGTTCCTTAGAAAAATGTATTAAAATTGCAAATCTGCAAAAAAAATGAAATTTTGAAATTTCACCTACACTTTGTTTTAATTCCTGTGAAACACCTAAAGGGTTAACAAACTTCCAAAATGCTGTTTTGAATACTGTGAGGGGTGCAGTTTTTGAAATGGCATCATTTATGGGGGTGTCTCACATACAAGTCCCTCAAAGTCACATCAGAACTGAACTGGTCCCTAAAAAAATCAGTGTTTGAAATTTTCTTGAAAATTTGAGAATTTGCTATTCATATTGTAAGCCTCCTAGTGTCCAAAAAAATTAAAAGGAAGTTGAAATAATGATGGAAACATAAAGTAGACATATGGTCTATGTTAGTTATTAACTATTTTGAGTGGTATGATTATTTGTCTCACAAGCAGAAAATTTAACATTTTGCAAATTGCTAAATTTTCCATTTTTTTTACGACATTTTGGTATTTTTCACAAAAAAACACAGACTGTATCGACCCAAATTTACCACTAACTTGAAGTACAATGTGTCACGAGAAAACAATCTCAAAATCACTGGGATAAGTAAAAGCAAAAAAAAAGTTATCCACACTTAAGTGATACATGTCCGATTTGAAAAAAAGGGCTCTGTCAGGAAGGCAAAAACATGCTGTGTCAGGAAGGGCTTAACATTGGTCCCGACGCGACCGACGCGATGCCCCCGATTTCCCCATAGGCTTCAATGTTAAAATCTTTTTTAACATTGAAATCGTGAGGATCGCGTCGGTCTTGTGCCATTATAATGGCACAAGATGAGATGGACTTGATTAAGTCCATCTCACCTTTAAAAAAATGTGAAAAATGTGAAATGGGCCAATATGACCCATTTCACATTATAGATGTCCCCGTCGTCACCCCACGATAGACAGCCCGAAGCGTGGCGAGCGGCCGCGTATAACTTCACAGGTATACGCATCTCCTCGCGGGGCTCGCTGCGCTCGCCACGCTTCGGGCTCGGTGGCTCGCTGCGCTCGCCACACTATTCTATTCTCAACTCCACGCCGACGTGGATAGTAGGGGAATGAAAAGGTCGGAGGACGCGCACCGCCGCCCCTCGCGGGCTCGCTGCGCTCGCCACGCTTCGGGTTGGCGTCTATCGTGGGGTGGGGTTTACGTCGTTAAATTTAGGGGTCTAGGGAATATTTTACATTGAATCCAATGTCAAATCAGGTCCCAGGGACCCGATTTACATTTCATTCAATCAAAAAATCGGGTCGAAAATCGGGTCGGTCGCGTCGATCGCATCGCATGCGACCAAATCGCATGCGATGCGATCGACCCGATTTTTCTGACACGACCACCCCGATGTAAATCGGTGTGGCCGTGCTAGGAAACAAGTACCAAAAAATTTATATAGAAGGAGAAAAAACGATACATAAAATTAAGATTAAATTAACGATACATAAAATTAAGATACATAAAATTAAGATAATACAATTATTTTCAGAAAAGAACTGGAGTATATTCATGGACCCGGTAATTCATTTGGGGTTTCCAAGCGGTCCATGGAGAAAAATTAATATATTAATGAATTGAGGCAGAAGGGTAGTGAACATAAATGGTTCAAAAGGGCATTTTTCACGGGGTGGAATATTTATTCTAAAAAGGGGGTGATTTCTATAGCTTCATTCAATCCCACAGGTGCTAATGTGTTGATGGTATATATATATATATATATATATATAGTCTCGTAGGAAGGAACAGACAGCGGCACTCCAAGGGTTTTCAACAGCGTGTATTAAAGCAAACCAACGTTTCGGGGTATCATTCACCCCTTTGTCAAGGTTTGAACTGGTCCCTAAAAAAATCAGTGTTTGAAATTTTCTTGAAAATTTGAGAATTTGCTATTCATATTGTAAGCCACCTAGTGTCCAAAAAAATTAAAAGGAAGTTGAAATAATGATGGAAACATAAAGTAGACATATGGTCTATGTTAGTTATTAACTATTTTGAGTGGTATGATTATTTGTCTCACAAGCAGAAAATTTAACATTTTGCAAATTGCTAAATTTTCCATTTTTTTACGACATTTTGGTATTTTTCACAAAAAAACACAGACTGTATCGACCCAAATTTACCACTAACTTGAAGTACAATGTGTCACGAGAAAACAATCTCAAAATCACTGGGATAAGTAAAAGCAAAAAAAAGTTATCCACACTTAAGTGATACATGTCCGATTTGAAAAAAAGGGCTCTGTCAGGAAGGCAAAAACATGCTGTGTCAGGAAGGGGTTAACATTGGTCCCGACGCGACCGACGCGATGCCCCTGATTTCCCCATAGGCTTCAATGTTAAAATATTTTTTAACATTGAAATCGTGAGGATCGCGTCGGTCTTGTGCCATTATAATGGCACAAGATGAGATGGACTTGATTAAGTCCATCTCACCTTTAAAAAAATGTGAAAAATGTGAAATGGGCCAATATGACCCATTTCACATTATAGATGTCCCCGTCGTCACCCCACGATAGACGCCAACCCGAAGCGTGGCGAGCGCAGCGAGGCCACGAGGGGCGGCGGTGCGCGTCCTCCGACCTTTTCATTCCCCTACTATCCACGTCGGCGTGGAGCTGAGAATAGAATAGTGTGGCGAGCGCAGCGAGCCACCGAGCCCGAAGCGTGGCGAGCGGCCGCGTATAACTTCACAGGTATACGCATCCCCTCGTGGGGCTCGCTGCGCTCGCCACGCTTCGGGCTCGGTGGCTCGCTGCGCTCGCCACACTATTCTATTCTCAACTCCACGCCGACGTGGATAGTAGGGGAATGAAAAGGTCGGAGGACGCGCACCGCCGCCCCTCGCGGGCTCGCTGCGCTCGCCACGCTTCGGGTTGGCGTCTATCGTGGGGTGGGGTTTACGTCGTTAAATTTGGGGGTCTAGGGAATATTTTACATTGAATCCAATGTAAAATCAGGTCCCAGGGACCCGATTTACATTTCATTCAATCAAAAAATCGGGTCGAAAATCGGGTCGGTCGCGTCGATCGCATCGCATGCGACCAAATCGCATGCGATGCGATCGACCCGATTTTTCCGACACGACCACCCCGATGTAAATCGGTGTGGCCGTGCTAGGAAACAAGTACCAAAAAATGTATATAGAAGGAGAAAAAATGATACATAAAATTAAGATTAAATTAACGATACATAAAATTAAGATACATAAAATTAAGATAATACAATTATTTTCAGAAAAGAACTGGAGTATATTCATGGCCCCGGTAATTCATTTGGGGTTTCCAAGCGGTCCATGGAGAAAAATTAATATATTAATGAATTGAGGCAGAAGGGTAGTGAACATAAATGGTTCAAAAGGGCATTTTTCACGGGGTGGAATATTTATTCTAAAAAGGGGGTGATTTCTATAGCTTCATTCAATCCCACAGGTGCTAATGTGTTGATGGTATATATATATATATATATATATATATATAGTCTCGTAGGAAGGAACAGACAGCGGCACTCCAAGGGTTTTCAACAGCGTGTATTAAAGCAAACCAACGTTTCGGGGTATCATTCACCCCTTTGTCAAGGTTTGAACTGGTCCCTAAAAAAATCAGTGTTTGAAATTTTCTTGAAAATTTGAGAATTTGCTATTCATATTGTAAGCCTCCTAGTGTCCAAAAAAATTAAAAGGAAGTTGAAATAATGATGGAAACATAAAGTAGACATATGGTCTATGTTAGTTATTAACTATTTTGAGTGGTATGATTATTTGTCTCACAAGCAGAAAATTTAACATTTTGCAAATTGCTAAATTTTCCATTTTTTTACGACATTTTGGTATTTTTCACAAAAAAAACACAGACTGTATCGACCCAAATTTACCACTAACTTGAAGTACAATGTGTCACGAGAAAACAATCTCAAAATCACTGGGATAAGTAAAAGCAAAAAAAAGTTATCCACACTTAAGTGATACATGTCCGATTTGAAAAAAAGGGCTCTGTCAGGAAGGCAAAAACATGCTGTGTCAGGAAGGGGTTAACATTGGTCCCGACGCGACCGACGCGATGCCCCCGATTTCCCCATAGGCTTCAATGTTAAAATATTTTTTAACATTGAAATCGTGAGGATCGCGTCGGTCTTGTGCCATTATAATGGCACAAGATGAGATGGACTTGATTAAGTCCATCTCACCTTTAAAAAAATGTGAAAAATGTGAAATGGGCCAATATGACCCATTTCACATTATAGATGTCCCCGTCGTCACCCCACGATAGACGCCAACCGAAGCGTGGCGAGCGCAGCGAGGCCGCGAGGGGCGGCGGTGCGCGTCCTCCGACCTTTTCATTCCCCTACTATCCACGTCGGCGTGGAGCTGAGAATAGAATAGTGTGGCGAGCGCAGCGAGCCACCGTGCCCGAAGCGTGGCGAGCGGCCGCGTATAACTTCACAGGTATACGCATCCCCTCGCGGGGCTCGCTGAGCTCGCCACGCTTCGGGCTCGGTGGCTCGCTGCGCTCGCCACACTATTCTATTCTCAACTCCACGCCGACGTGGATAGTAGGGGAATGAAAAGGTTGGAGGACGCGCACCGCCGCCCCTCGCGGGCTCGCTGCGCTCGCCACGCTTCGGGTTGGCGTCTATCGTGGGGTGGGGTTTACGTCGTTAAATTTGGGGGTCTAGGGAATATTTTACATTGAATCCAATGTAAAATCGGGTCCCAGGGACCCGATTTACATTTCATTCAATCAAAAAATCGGGTCGAAAATCGGGTCGGTCGCGTCGATCGCATCGCATGCGACCAAATCGCATGCGATGCGATCGACCCGATTTTTCCGACACGACCACCCCGATGTAAATCGGTGTGGCCGTGCTAGGAAACAAGTACCAAAAAATGTATATAGAAGGAGAAAAAACGATACATAAAGTTAAGATTAAATTAACGATACATAAAATTAAGATACATAAAATTAAGATAATACAATTATTTTCAGAAAAGAACTGGAGTATATTCATGGACCCGGTAATTCATTTGGGGTTTCCAAGCGGTCCATGGAGAAAAATTAATATATTAATGAATTGAGGCAGAAGGGTAGTGAACATAAATGGTTCAAAAGGGCATTTTTCACGGGGTGGAATATTTATTCTAAAAAGGGGGTGATTTCTATAGCTTCATTCAATCCCACAGGTGCTAATGTGTTGATGGTATATATATATATATATATATATATATATATATATATATATATATATATATATATATATATACAGGTCGAGTATCCCGTATCCGAATATCCGTTATCCGAATTATTCCGAAATACGGACATTCCAGAAAGTGAAAATTTTTTTTTTTTTTGCTAAAAACTCACTGGGGACATTTGTAACAGCATCACTGGGGACATGATATGTAACTGGCACTATATATGTGCAAGACAATGATTGCTTGGCATTCAAATTCAGTGCTGAGATAGTACACACATTTTGTTTCACGTTTTGAAACCTTGTTTTTTGAACAATTAAAATATATTTGTGTGTATTTTATGTGGTAATAAAATATATTTGTGTGTATATTATGTGTTTATACAGCATAAATACAAGATACTTCAAAATACATCATTGAAATATTAAAATATTCCGAAATACGGAATAATCCGTTATCCAAAATTCTCCTGGTCCCGAGCATTTTGGATAAGGGATACTCAACCTGTATATATAGTCTCGTAGGAAGGAACAGACAGCGGCACTCCAAGGGTTTTCAACAGCGTGTATTAAAGCAAACCAACGTTTCGGGGTATCATTCACCCCTTTGTCAAGGTTTAAGTGCAATAACGATTATTGCACTTAAACCTTGACAAAGGGGTGAATGATACCCCGAAACGTTGGTTTGCTTTAATACACGCTGTTGAAAACCCTTGGAGTGCCGCTGTCTGTTCCTTCCTATGAGACTACCTGTTTGTTCCAGAAGGCACCCAGGTACTGAATTCCAGCTGAGGGAGTGCCAGGCCGTCTACCTCTCTCTCTCTCTCTCTCTCTCTCTCTCTCTCTCTCTCTCTATATATATATATATATATATATGCTCCAGGCGTCTGCTGCTGCTGTTCCCTGAGTCTGTCATGGATCTGATCTGTGCACAGTGAAGTCTGTAGGCAGTGGACACTTGTTCGGCTGGCTCAGGGAAGGGACTGGTGCAGTGCAGCATCAGCCTTAATGACCAGCACCCTAGGACTGAACCAAGTGTCTGGGTAAGGAGGGGTGGGGTTTGCTGCGGTTCCACTTACGTAGCCGCTGTCCAATGGGTGTTCAGTCATGGGTCTTTACAGTCCTGGGGCCCTTAGTTAACTGCCCATTAAGCCCAGTGGAAAAGATGGCTCTTATAATAAACACTGACTGTACTGCACCATACTCAAACTAATACCCCTTTAGTAAATACATAAGGCAGCGTGACTCTTTGATAAAGGTTATTAAACTTCATTTTCACAATAAAGTAAACATAGATAAATATGAAATATGTCACAAATTTGAAAACTCTCTGCCGAAAAAATGCTCTATAAGAGGAAACCATTTTATTTCATAATTATTCTTTATTTTGATGGCTCGGACAGACAAGATAACTCTAACAGCATGTGGTTGCAGCTATCTTGGCTGTCAGAACCATGTCTAAAAATAATGACCATTTTTCTGGCAGTTTGATCTTGGACTTCATATATCGCACCTTCATATTTCTCATTTCTTGCATATCTGCCATTTGGAGAAAAAAAATTGTGATGTCATTTTCCAACTGTAAACTCTGAATATCCCGTTTTATGTGCAGTTTGTACTTTCGTAGATATCACAGTTTCAAACTGAAACATAAATCAAAGGAAAAACATGACCTATCATCCTTTGGGAGAAATGCTGACATTCTTTGTCTCTATCGCTATGAGTGACCACAGTGGGTTTGCTGCCTTCTTTCATCCAACCATATTTAAAAAAAAAAAAAAAGAAAATCAATTTTTTTACCAACCAAAAGCCTGTCGTTATCTTTACTCATCCTGGATTTTCTCCTAGCATGACTCCTGCAAACATTTTGAACATTTTACTTGTTATACTGTGTTCATTGCTAGAGCACTAAGCTTGAAAAGTGATAAAATGGAAAGGGATAAACCACCAGCCAATCAGCTCATAACTGTCATGTCACAGGCTGTGTTTGAAAAATGACAGATAGGAGCTGATTGGTTAGTTGTTTCTCACTCTCCATTTATTACTTTTCAAGGCTTAGTACATCTCGCCCTTATTGTTTTAACTAATTGCAATAAAAGTTGGTGGTTTACAAATGCTGCTTTCCCACTGCAGAAATGGGTAAAGACCCATTATGGTTAAATGGGACTTTAAAACGTGTCTAGCCTGAAACCCCTATCCCACTGCATGTTGTAAACGGTATATTACTGGTTAATTACCGTTTTTGTACCATTCACATTAAACCCGTTTTGAAATGTACAAAAACTGTAATTCACCAGTAATATACCACGTGTCCCCTGGTATCTGTCCTGCTCCCCCCCCCCCCCCCGGTACCTGGCAGCTGGTACCCCCTCCCCTCCCCTGGTACCTGCCAGCTGGTACCCCCTCCCCCCCCTGGTACCTGGCAGCAATTGGGCAGCGGGGCAGTGCAGTAGGCAGCGGCATGCCAGGGCTCCCAGTCGGCAGGTCCCCCACTGATGAACTAGGAGGCCTGGAATGCCCGCTGCCTACTCTGCTTACCATGCTGCCCCGATGGATCGCTGCCAGGTACCAGGGGAGGGGGGGGTTGCGGGGGTACCTGGGGAGGGGGGTACCATATGCAAGGCACCAGGAGGGGAGGGGTACCAGCTGCAAAGTACCAGGGGAGGGGGGGTACCAGCTGCCGGGTACCAGGGGGGGCCAGGACAGGTACCAGGGGAGAGGGAAGACAAGTGTGGGATCAGAGCCATTCTCACTGCATAAAAAATGGCTCTGAAACGTGTAGGACTCTGCTTTTTAAACATTTTGAAATACTGGTTATCTTTAACCGGTAAATCAACTCTGGCGCTTTCCCACTGCAGCCTTAAACATTTTGAAATGTGAAAAACGGCAGTATACCATTTAACAAGTGCAGTGTGAAAGGGGTAAAAGTGGTATTCTGTTGACATAATAATAATAATAATAATAATAACAAAAATAATTTTATTTATATTAGCGCACTTTCTCCAACAGGACTTGACATACATCAAAAACAATGCACATAGGGGGTCATTCGGTTTCATTCGCTCCCCCGTGCATTTGCACGCTGCACGATGTTTGTTTTCTGCACATGTGCATAATGATTTATGCGCATATGCAGGCTCTCTTGGTGAACGGACTCGGCAACTTGCATAGTTGATGGCCCGTTTGCACGGAGCAGTGCTGGCGGGGTGCGACGGCTCAGGATTGCACCCATGGGAACACCCAGCATTTCACGGGTGTTCCCATAAAAACGCTGGTCATTCCCACAGGAATTTGGGCGGGAGGAGGTGTGGCAGGGCAGGCAGCTGACATCACATGATGTCAAGCATCCGCCCTGTCTTGGCTGCAAATATAAGTCAGTCTCCACTGTCTTATATTTGCGTGGCCTGAAGAAATCATTGGATGATCAGCTACCATCTAATGATTTTATCACCAGCGGAACATGTGAGTGGAAATGTCTTTGTGACACATCCCCTCACATAGGCCCTTATTCTGATCGGTGCGGATATATCCGCGTGCGTTCGGCCCGCCGATGTTTTGTGTCTGCGCATGTGCAGAGGCGTCTCTGCGCATGTGCGAGCGGGGCGTACGGCCAAATTCCGCATGATATGTGAACACTCCAAACAGGGGGTGGAGAGGGGCGTGAAGGGCTATTTGGGCTCATTACCATATGCATACGCCCCGCGTTTCATGGGAGTTCCCATGAAAACGCTGGGCGTACGTATGGTAATGTGGCCGTGACGCACGTGTAGGTGGCGGACATATGACATCGCCGGATGTCAACTGCCCGCCCAGATCTCTGCTTTTGCACGGAAAAATGTCCGTGTGGTCTGAGGTTGCGGGTGCTGGTGGAGCACTCGGTCCTGCATTCGATGGTCTGCGACCATCGAATGATGGGGGAGGTTCTCTTAGATGGAGGAGGCGTATTCCGTGAAAAATACACGTGCGGTCCGTTCGGACAGCTTCTTACCGCATACGGACGGAGTTGGCGATCCGTATGGAAGGCGGGGTTTCGCACGCACGGTCCTGGCCGCATAATCGGCTCCGGCCGCACCGATCAGAATAAGGGCCACTGTTTTGAAGGGGATACGACCGGATATGATTTTTAGAATACTCAATTGGTCCACCGGCGGTGCCCCAACAGTCCCCCGACATCACAGTGTCCCCTGCCATCCACGGCAGCCATCAGATTCCTCTTCAGTGACATCCCTGGTCCCAAAGCTGCATTGTGTGAGTGCGCCGGTGACAATTTAACATTTATAAAAGTTTGTAGAAGGATAAAGTGGAGAGAGAGAGTGTGGAAAATATACTGTAGCTCCTAATACTCCATCACACTTTAGCTTTGGCTCTTTCCTTGAAAAATGGCCCAGGTGGCTGACACTTGGTCAACCGTTTCACAATCAGACTGGACTCGGGTCACACCAGCTTCCCTGACAATAACTTGGGTTCAGTTTTCTTTTTATATCAGTTTTTATACAATGAAAATGCACGTGCCAGAAACTGGTTTATGGTGCCAGGAGCAGCATATACCCTTTCTACAGTAACTTTGTTAATTGTTTTATTGAGTTTGAATTTGATTGTAAGGCTCCAACTAAGAACAACTAAAAAATGTAAAAACCAAAGGAATGAAATGAGGGAAAGCATAATAGTAGTAATAAAAAGATAAATCAAAGAGCAACATTCATTTGTCCATGTCCCTAAAGGCTATGTGTACATGTATTAAAACCTTTGCAAGTGGACTGAAACTATGGACTGGAGTAATAAAAGGTAGTAGAGTAAGCAGCCACAACATTATACTCAGCTGTACTGTATCTTAGTGGAGACAATGGGGGTATTGAATCCTAGATTCCGACTGTCGGAACATTCCGACAGTCGGAATCCCGGGCCGTTTTAGTTTAGCTCGACTGTAACTCGACAGCCGGAATTCAATGTCCTGGCTGCCAAATGTCGGAAAGTGGGCGTGTCAGTGAAAAAGGACGCAGATTGTCGGAAAGTGGTTGTGAATTCGACAATCTGCGGCCGTTTCCATCAAAACAGGTCTGACTTGTTTTAAAGTCAGATCTGTTTTGTCGCAATCTGCCTTCAATGCTGTCATAGCAGCATTGAATAGGCGATGGTCAATATTTCCGCTGGCGTAAATAGCGGCCAGGATTGAATACCACCCTTATTGTTATAAAAGGTCCCTGCAAAACAGTTTTACTAAAAGTTCTCATTAATAAGAGCTCCCATTGTTTTAGTAATGGTTGTTACCTTAGTTTTTAAAAATCAGTTTGGTAAATTTGGGATTTTCACTGCCAAGGATATAAATGTTACATCCTTGCAGCACCACTTTCAGGTTGCCAAGGACATGACACATCATACATCATGAAATTCTGTAGCTTTCAGCAACCCATGTATCAGTAAACTATGCATTATCTTTATATTCCCTGAACCCCTAAATTGTACATCTATATTTTGTATATCTTGAAACTTTCCTGGCCACCTAAGCAGTAAAGTATCAGCAGTTATCCGGGAGCTAAATGGCTAAACTACTAATCCCTGCCACTCGAAGGTTCTCGAAATGTGATGGAGTGCTTTCTGTCTGCCGCCACTGGCCAGTAATTTCTTCATAATTACAGCAGGTGGGAATGAGGAGTGTTAAGGTATTATTATACTCTTTTTCAGTAGCATTACATGATCTACAAAATGTTATCTCCGTTGTTTCTAATTTTGGGCTTTGCATACTGTATCTGAGTTGTTTATATACTTACTAAAATAGCAAAATAATTTGCTATGCAGTTTCTGGTTAACTATACAGCTATTTCTCATATATAACCAGTGGCGGTTTTTACTTATGGGCTGCAGCCCCCCAGGCAATATCCGCCACTGTAGTGAAGCCAGATGCAATCTGTGAGACTGCAATGGCTGCACTGTGACTTCCTATTGGAGGTCTGACCTGCCAGTCACCAAGGCAGTCCCATTGGAATGTGTTCCCTCCCTCCGGGATTCTTCGCTATGGGCTGAGCAGCAGCCCATAGAATCCAGGGTCCGGGCATGCGCAGTAACTACGTCAGTACTGCACACGCACCAGTCCCGGTGCCTGTCATCTGTATTATACAGGCTCCGGGCCATGATTTCCCTGTTGCTAAAAGAGCCCTTAGAAGCTGGTCGCATGCACAGTACAGAGGTCGGTACTGCGCATGCGCCTGTCGTGGTGCCTTTCATTATAGTACAGGCACTAGGAATCAGGAGGAGTGGTGGTGCCAGTGGGGGTGCTGGCATCGTGGCCAGCGGCAGCCCACCTCCTGCCATAAGGTATGAGCTGCTGGTACTATGTTCTTTATCAGCCAGGTATCTTTTAAAGTTGCCAATTTATAATGACCAGACTAAGTATATAGAGTTCATTTCAATTAAAATACATTTTGCAATAGTGAAATTGCAGCTTAAACATCACGTCTCACATCTGCAGTGCACAACCGTGAAATATGGCAATTCAATTAGAGATTTTTTGGTACTTGTGTAATAGCACGGCGCCCACTACGCTATTTGCTTAGTGGGCTATTCTGCGTAGTGAAATCGCATTGCATGGCACGTTTTCGTGCCGTGCGATTAATACAATGCACGATGCGATGTAATACAATAAGTATTACCATATATACTGAACAGCACTGTGTATACCACATTATATACAGTACAGCCCTGGATACACTACAATATCTACAGAACAAGACTGGATATACCACAATATATACTGAACAGCACTAGATATACTGCAATATATACAGTACAGCACTGGATATACTATTTTTATCGCATGCAATGAGATTTAGGTCACCACCACTATCCACGGCAGCCGGAAGCATGGCAAGCAGATGCGTTACACGGCCTCCTGACCTTTTCATATCCCCACTATCCACATCGGCGTGGAGTTGATATTATAAAGTTTTGCGAGCACAGCGAGCCACCGAACCCGAAGCGTGGCAAGCGCAGCAAGCCCCGTGAGGGGACACGGAATACATGTAAAGTAATCCGCGGTCACTCACCACGCTTCAGGCTCGCTGCGCTCGCCACCCTTTGTAAGATCAACTCCACACCAATGTGGATAGTGGGGGTATGAAAAGGTCTGGAGAACGCGTAACATGCTTCGGAACGGGAACTCTACTTCTGACTGACTACGCTTTCTGACAGCACAGCTACGCTAACTGCGTAAAGGCCGCCGTGCTAATATACAAGTACCATATTAACTAGTGAGATCGCATCGCGCATCATATCGCACGGCTCAAAAACGGGCCATGCAATGCAATGCGCGATGAGATTTCACTACCCTAGCTTACGTATGCTAATTGGGCGCCCTGCTAATACCCAAGTACCGATTTTTTTTTCAAGCATTGTGGCAATGTCACATGATTTTACTATATAGAGCAACTTGGTATAGTACACGAAAAAGTGGGGAACTGAAATAGTGGGACCATATAGAAGGCTCAATGTGGCCTTAAGCATAATTGCCTACGTTGCTGGAACAGGTAGTAGGCTCCTGAAATTCCACTGGTGCTTCCGGCTGTCCATAAAAAGTTGACAGGTTTCCCAGAGTTGGCAGCTTGCCTAAATTGCCCACTTACCAAATGAAAGTGAGTGGTCTATGCAAGCAATAACAAGATTTGCACTGAATCTGGTTGTTGAAGCACTGACCTGCTGGTGACGATATCATGAAAGGAGTCCCTGACATATCCAGATACAGTGCTGCCTCTGTAGGCAAGGCACAGGAAATATCTGACCTCCTATTCCAGTTGCTAGATAAAACAAAACTGGCTGGTTTAAAATAAACTATTGATTCTGCTATGACAACTCATGAAGCAAGTCCCTGTTTTAATTAGGCAAAACAGCATATTTCTAACCTGGAAGATGATCTTCAGGCTGCAAAATCACAGCATTCTGTACAGGATAGCCTGGAAGATCTTGAAAACCGAAATCACAGGAACAAGCTACACCTGACTGGTTTACCAGTGTCTGTCAAAGAGAGATCTTATGGACCTAGTTTACACTTGGTTACCTCGTCTATGCTTATAGAATGCTTACATCGTATTGGTCCAGATCATCAGACAGAACATTGCAGATCCAGACCTGTTATTTTTTAATTCCTCAACTATCTGAATAAAGTCAGAGTAATCGAAGCCTATCGTAAATCTCAAGGTTTATCATACTGTATCAAGGGGACAAGCTGCTATTGTTTCAGCATTTCTCCTACCACATGGCCATGAAAAGGAGTGAATTCTATTTACTCGTTGATGCTGGTATAGGATGTGCTGTACCCATTTAAGCTCTGTGATTAACGTGATGGAAAATATTATTATTTCTTTGAATAAGTGACTCCAAGCTCCAAGACACTTCAAGCAATTCTTGACTCTCTTTCAGAGTCATAAGCCACCTCATCTAGACATTGACTTGATTAGTAGTACATTGACTAAAGTTAGAGATGCATTTGTTAGACAGTGATAAAAGTTAGACATGCATTAGTTGGACATTGTTAAAAGTTAGACATGCATTAGTTAGACGTGCCAAAGCACACAATATCCTGACAACCTACTTTTTTTTTAATTCAACTTGTTTATATCTTATACTTTACCATCCCAGTGGGCATACAGGGAGAATAGAATAGTGTGCAGAGCGCATCGATGCACCGCGCTCAAAGCATGGCCAGCACAGCAAGCCATGTGAGGGGATGTGGTAAAATTATACGTGTTCACATACACATATTGATTTTCCAAGACTACATGTTACTTGTGTTGTTACTTTTGTCACTGTTGGACTAATACATATCTAACTTTTGTCAATGTCTAATGCATGTCTAACGTTTGGTGTCGTCCTGTTGACTATCTGACTAGTCATTGTCAGAGATTATGTGACATCACCACAATGCCAGTGAATAGCCATTGTAATTCAGCCATTGTAAGCCACTGTAATTCAAAAGAGTGCGCCCACAAAGCGTTTGCTGTCTTTTTGTTTTGCATCTCTGCAAATACAAGAAAACCCCCCCACTTTCAGTACCTTATATTGCCCCAACTCATTTAACACATTATTGACCATTTCAAGAAAATCACCAGAATTTCAACAAAAATGCATCCTTGTTGGCCAAATTATAGCATTTGGAAACATCCAAGAGCATTGTTGTAAGGTATCCAAACACTAAGCACACTTCTTTAAGGACAAGTTACAAAAATTAGCTGAAATAGTGTGCTGTTCTTCTACCATACTGTATGTGCCTACACTACCAGAAAGGCTGTAATGCTCCCGAAAATTGGGTGGCACCCCAGGTCACCTGAAAAAGTGGGCCAGTCTCCAGCAGCCTGCTCACACCCTGCGCTCATCCTGGCAGCCGTCCGCTATCGGAAAACAATGGGTGGTTTATTACAAAAATCACATTCTATCATGTCATCTTACCCCACCCCCTGCTTTACAATGCTGGTAATGTGGGCCCATGCTTCCGTACTGCCCCCTTTTCCAGAGCAAAGTCCCTGGAGGGAGCGGCCAGAAAGTCACAAAGTATGAATAATATACACAGTTATGGGATTTATTGAACACCTTCTATACTAATATGCTGTAGTGACAAATCTAAAAGGGGATCAGTGACACGATAAAAACATCTAGGAAAAAAAGATGTAAAAACAATCAGGAAATATTTTAATGGTAAGTAAATAAATAACGACAGATGGTTGATATACTTCCTTTATGCATGAGGGGCAGGATGATATGATCGACATCACAAATTTTGAAGAATGCTCAGAATCCCAGATCCCAGTTTTCCCTTGATAATGTCAGGACCCTCCTCCAATGTAAAAGGATGTGATATGCTTCATTGTACATGTGTGATTCGCTTTGCTGTGGGGTTTGGCGATATGAATCGTTTCTTCATGCTTGATCCATACACATCTCCACCAGGATCTTCAGGAGGGGAGATCCATGAAGTGGGAAAGTATGATTATAATACATAAATTATGTTTGATCATAAAAAAAACAAATGACAGCAGTTCATAGCTAGGTTTTTAGATTTGCGCAACCTGTGAATTTCAGGCATATATTTCAAATGTCTTAATTTGTAAGTAGGACAGTTCTGATTTGAGGGGACTTTCCTCCATACCGGACATGCAGGACTGCTGTCCCCATGTTCGGAGGTGTGTCCTACTCATTGATGGGTTAGTGTGAGCCTCCAGGTGCATTGTTACACAACGAAATGATGGAAAACAGTGGAGTGTTTTGCTACAAATTTCATGAAAATATTTTCTCTACGCGTACTGCACCTAAGGAAACAATTGAACAAATTTTTTTTTTTTACTAGCTAGCACTATTTTTACCTTTTGATATAAGAAGCAGATAAACCCTACAATGTTATATCTTCAGAAGCATATTCTAATCTCTCTGCTGATCACCATCTGCAGCCAAAGATGTTGATGCTTGAAAAATATTAAGTATTCCTATTATTAAGTTTGTATGCTCTGTGAACAGAGACATATGATTTATAGTTTTTTAATGGTAATCTTCTGCATATTTTATATTGCTGGATCGTGCAAACATATTGGCCACCTTATTCCGAAATGAGAGTAATAAAAGTAATGGTAAGTTTAATTGATAAATCGTTGCAGGAAGTCTCCCAATTGCATTAGAGCTCCTGGTGCCTGGCGAGAGGTAGATGGAAGAGCTGGGCTGGGTTGTATGAGAAGTGACACTTCAGGCTTCTCTAGCTACTCTCATTCTGCCATCTAAAAAATGAGCTGCCACACTATGGCCCTTATTCTAATCGGCTCGGTACGGCCCGCGTGCGGCCGTACCGCCGATGTTTTTGTTCTGCACATGCGCAGAGTTCATTCTGCGCATGTGCAGCCCCCTTCGCCGCAGACGGATTTCGTCCGCCGCAAAGGGGGCGTATAGGGGCGTGAGGGGCTTCAGCCCCTCATTTCCCTATGTGTACGCCCCGCGTTTCATGGGCGTTCCCATGCAAACGCGGGGCGTATGCATGGTAATGAGGGCATGACGCCCTCATTACCATGACATGGGGGCGGAAAGCTGACGTCGCCGGATGTCAGCTTTCAGCCCCCTTTCAAGCTCCCACACGGACGATTGTCCGTGTGGTCTGAGCTTGCGGGAGCTGCCGCGGCGTGCGGGCCTGCCTTCGATGGTCGTCGACCATCGAAGGCAGGGGGCAGCTCCCACCATGGTGGAGGCGTAGCCTCCACCATTTTTGTGCGGATCGCCAGCCGTCCGTGTATGGACGGCCGTGGCGATCCGTCGGGTGGGCGGCCCTTGGTTTGTGCGGTCGGAGCCCCGTGTGCGGCTCTGACCGCACCAACCAGAATAAGGGCCTATATGAGGTGGCTTCCACATTCCCATTATTTGTTTTCTGCTTTATTTCCGGCTCCCATATTATTCCCCAAGATTAGTAGACAGGGAATATACCTCTCCCAGCTTGTCTCATACTGCATTCGAATGGCAGGAGGGAGGCAGTGGGACATAAAATAAATTGAGCCTTTTCCCTCCCACCAATTGCCTACCCACCCCATTCTTATGCACTAAATCATTTGCAGAATGTTTATGTATTTTTCCTGGAGGGTTACTAGAAAGAGTGTGAGAGAAGGAAAACAATCTATTTATTCTATGGTTCAAACTTATTTATTCAGCATTTTCCTGGTTGTGATTCTGGCGAGAAGTGGTCCCGGCCCTTCCTGATTTATGAGTCCACTTCTCGTATTCGGCTGGAGATTGATGAAGTCCAAGGGCGCTTATGACAGAAAGCATCTGAGTGGGGAAGGAGAGCCTGCTTTTATGAATATTTATGCGCTTGCTAATAATGCCCTTATGTCAAAGCATTGTGTGTGTTGTGTGTGTGTTTATTTGTGTGTGCGGCTGAACACATTTCTATTCTCAGAGACTGAATGAATTCCATCCACAGAAGGAGGGGAATTAGCCATTGTCTCACCCTTGGCAAACTCTCTGCCTTTTGTTGCGTGATTCTCTTATGGTAGAACAGACTTGTGCAGTGATTGGTTCACATTTGTTTAGAAGGTTGTGTATACTGTCATTATAAGCCTGTTCAGACGTTATGGGGCTGCATTCTGATGAGAATGGAATAAAACGATTGTCTGTCTCTCTAATTAAGAGAGACGTAGCATAAAATGCATCAGCAATGAAATGTTGACATTAGCAAAATGCTTGGTCCAAAAGAAGAGCTAATAAAACTAAATGGGGAAAAAGATTAAGAGCTGGATTCAATTAGCCACAGTTAATTACTGCGTGCTAATTTATCCGCAGGGGCTATTCAATTGCTGTTAACGCAGATTTCTATTTGACCCTTGAACAGAAATACATGCTAACCATTGGCGTCACAAGGGGGGAGGGGGGGGGGGCGCACCCAGGTGTCACCCACTTAGAGATGGCACTGCAGTCACATAACTCTCTGGGGGTAGCATGCACTTATCAGATCCCTGGAATGCTAAAAATGTGGGTTCTGGTTGGGAAGCCATGCCCCTCCCATGAAGCCACATGCCTCCCATGAAGTCACACCCTTTTCTGCGCCGCACAAGGCATACATCTCTGAGTGCAGCAACAAGTGTCGTAGGTGCAAGTGATGCCCCTGATTTTAACTGCCCTGTTTATGGGTGCTGCAAAGCTGTTAACCCATCACTCAGGAAGCTTACAGTATCCCAATTTCTATGGTTTAACGCATGGTAGTGGGTAATTTTGCATGTGAGAAAGAGGGACTGTAATGGAACAGCTCTCTGGGTGTTCTAGCCCGAGACTACCACCCCTTTCCCAGCGTGGTAAATTACCACTGCTAAAGGAATTTGGACCTATATAATTTATCTTGGAAGTGCAATAGAACTTATGTTAGAGTCTTATGTTAACAAATAAACAAATATACCTGTTTCTTAGAAACATAGAAACATAGAATTTGACGGCAGATAAGAACCATTTGGCCCATCTAGTCTGCCCTCTAAAGTGGCATTATTACGTCTTTTTTTCTGCTACTGATTCCTCTCCCTATGCAACCAAGCATCTGACTAGCCTTCCTCATTGCTTTGCTACATTGCTTTCCTGCCTTTAAGTCACTTGAAATAGTGACTCCTAGATCTCTTTCCTCCTCAGTAGTTTCCATTAGAGTACCCTTGATACTATATTCAGCTTTTGGGTTTTTGAGTCCCAAGTGCATAATTTTGCATTTTTTAGCATAAAACTGTAGTTGCCATGCTCTTGACCAATTCTCAAGTTTACCTAGATCATCAGTCATTTGATTTACCACTCCTGGTGTGTCTACTCTGTTGCATATCTTTGTGTCATCTACAAAAATGCATACTTTCCCTTCAATACCATTTGCAATGTCACTAACAAAGATATTAAAGAGCACTGGTCCAAGTAAAGATCCCTGGGGTACTCCACTGGTAACATGTCCCTCCATAGAATGCACTCCATTTACTACAACTGTCTGTTTCCTATCCTGCAACCAGGTTCTTATCCATTTAATTGTTTTATAATCAAATCCTACACTTTAAAGTTTATTTAGCAGCCTGCAATGTGGGACAGTGTCAAATGCCTTACTAAAGTCTAGGTATGCCACATCTACAGCCCCCCCCCCCCCCCCTTGTTTAATTTAAGATATTCCACTATTCTTTCTTTTATTGTTTCACCACAATGACATGGATTAACACTGACTTTTCATCCTTTTCAGGAGATCCTGCTGCTGAAGGATGGTCGCAATGGGGAGTTTGCTCCACAACATGTGGTCAGGGAACGCAGCTTCGCACCCGCTCCTGTGTGTCATCACCATATGGGACATTGTGCAGTGGTCCACTGAGGGAGACGCGATACTGCAACAACACAGCTGCTTGCCCTGGTAAATAAAATTCCTCTGCTCATTAAATTCATGTATGTAATGTTATAGTAAAGGTCCCCATACACTTATTCGACTTCTCGGAGGGAGAACCATCCAGAGGCTTCCTGGGCGGCAGGATCGTATGCTGTTCCTTTGCACACGATGTATCATATACGATCCCAGGAAGGCCTTGTGATCTCCAGATCCAATCTGATATGCACAGGACCGCGCATCGGAGCGGAATCAGAGCTAAAACACATGCGATTTGACACTTTATACAATTTCTCGCCCTGCTCCATTGGAATCGGAAGAAAGGTCCCCAAATCGCACTAGTGTATGGGCACCTTAAGAATAGGAACTGTGTCATTTGTCTGTTTGTGGTGTCACTGAATTGGGAATGGAACCTTTTTTTTTATTTTATTTTTAATACCTGTAGATTACAGTTTAAGTATGATGTGAATGACAATTATCCTCTGGAAGTATACCACTGTATAAATCCCATTTCATGTATCTATTATATAACCAAGAAAAGTATCTGACTACCCTGTATGTCTTTATTCCATTTCTTGTATTTGTGGATATTGGGCCTGATTCAGAGTTGTACATAAACCCAATGGTACACATACATACCTCCCAACTTCTGGCCGGAGGAAATAGGGACACTCGCGCGGCGGGGCGGGGCGTATGCAAATGAGGGCGCGGCTTATGCTAATTAGCCGCGACCTCATTTTCATACGAGAATAGACGCTGTGCGCATGCGCACAGCGTCTATTCTACTAGATTGGGGGGTCTCCCAACTGCCACCCCCCGCAGCGGGACAATGCCTGCCGCGGGTGGGACAGCGGGACAGTACCCGAAAATCGGGACTGTCCCTCTAAAATCGTGACAGTTGGGAGGTATGCACATACACCTTGATCTGTACAGAGTGTGACAGTGTTTTACTGTGAGATTTACAGTACCTGCAGTGCTCTGTAAATTGCAGCATGTGTAACATGCTGTGTCTGTTTGTGGGCAGGGAGAGGGTGACAACAGTGAGCACATTTACAAAATGGGGGAGCCATGCTGAGGTCAGGGTCTGCGTCCTCCAACACAGATTTCCTGGCCCTGGCAGATTGAAAACACTAACTATCCTATGTAACTTTAATGTTTAGATTATGGATACCATAAATATTCGTTATATCCTCCACATTTGGTTGCAGGCAGGGTATGTACCTTCTTAAAACAGAAGCTTTTGGTGGTCCATTCATCTGAGTTGTACTATTTTCGTTAAGTGCACACTGGGTGGTTGCTAAGCCTACCCTCTATAAAAATATATACTACACAATTGTGGTTTGCTCTCCATTTGATTTTCGCATATTTATATATAAAAAATGAATTGAATATGGATGCCTACTGTATAAGAGCTTGAACTGAGGGGGTTATTCAGACCTAATTGCAGGGCCGCTAATTTGTAGAGCCCTGAGATCAGGTAATCGCCGCCCAGCCAAAGTGAAATCCCGCCCTGTGCAAGCCTGGGGAAAAGCTTGCGAAAATATCGCAGCCCTGCGATTAGCTGCACTTCCATTCGCAACTCACTCACCATCTAATAATATTTCCAGTGTGTGCAGTCTTTGCTTTATCCAGGACCTACTTGGCCTGTGTAATAGAAACAGGCTGATCGGGGCCGGAGCTGGCATCACACACCCTCCCTGAAAACGTTTGGGCACATCTGCGTTATTCCTGACACTCCCAGTAAATGACCCGGTGACTCCTATAAACACCAGCTTCAGTGGCATAACAAGAACTTTGTGGGCCCCATAGCAAAATTTTAAGGGCCCCTCCAACTCAGGGCTCCACCAGGTATGGGTAATGATGCACAAGAGCTGTGGTTATTATAGCCTATCAGTCTAATGCTAGCCCACAAACCCACTGCACCATGCAGAGGTTTTTTTTACCATTACCTTGCATTGAAACTCTGTGGGTCCCTTGAACAGAAATCCTTTGGCGTCCCGGGGGGGGGGGGGGGGGGGGGCGCACCCAGGTATATGCCACCTGTGGGATGTGAAGGCTCTTCTCCATGCGGTGGCTTGTGGTGTTTCCAGCCAGGGGCAGCAAGCGGCCAGCTGTTGGGGTGCATCTCCTGGTGTCGGTGACTCATGGGGGTGTATTTAATGCAGCCGGCAAGGGGGTTAAACGGCGGGGCTCGCCGAAAACAAGCGATCCTCGCCATTTAACCCCGTGCCAGCCCTTACACTATTCAACACTCCGGGGAATTCCCCCAAACAGTGAGGCTTGCGGCTAATTTCTGCTGACATCAGTGGAGGAAACTGTTTCCAATTTCTGCTGCCATCGACCAACTCGGTACTGCTGCAGCGAGGATGGGGCGGATGATGCCTGTGCTTGCCCCCATCATCTTCTTCCCCCACAGCTCTCTGAGGAAATGTATTTATAAAGATAAATTAATAGCAAGATGCAGGGGTGCTTGCTTGGTCTGTGGGCCCCTGAAGCAGCTGGGCCTTACAGCAAGTGCATCCCCTACACCCACTATAGTTCCACCACTGGACGGCTTCCTTTCAATAAACTTGCGTACTGCGAGCCATCTGCATGCGCAGTTGATCAACAATCGCCCGGCCTGTGAATTTGCAGCCATGTGATCAGGTCTGAGTAACACCTTGAATGCTGTCCTTTACCTACCTAATAAGGAACATTCTTTTTGTGAGAGATATACTGTTACTTTATGTTATGTTGTTGATGTAGGACTTTTGAGAATATTAGCATTTTTACATTTATATGTGTTTGTCCTATCGGGGTGTTAGCTCTTTAGATCAGTACCTATGTACTTTTTTACTTGATGGTAAATCTTTACACAGTGTTTACATTCATTCCAGCTGTCCTAGTACATTGTCTTAGTACATTTTTTCCAAGCCTCCTAGTATACATGTAAATATTTTCAAAATTCGCCTTGTAATTAGTTTTCTACATTATTTATTCTTTATTATTAAAATTAATGTTATGTTTAGTTACTCGTAAAAAAACAGCCTGACGTGCCTGCTGAATCTGTCTGAGGTATGACTTGCTACTGTACATACAGTACTACAAGTGGAGAAGCTAAGGTACATACAATGAGCCGTCAGGTGGTAAAGTGCTTTTTGTATGTGCATATACAGAGTTCATTTGTTTAGACTAAACAGCTCCCTTTGCAAAATGCAAATATGTAGTTATCTGGTATATATTGGAGGTTTCTTTGTTTAACTGTGCTAAACTTGACAGTGTTATTGATGTGTAATTAGTGAATAAATGGAGAATAATTATGGTCATTACAATACATACATTAGTGTATGCTTTGGGGAATCCTGATTCTCCACCCTATAAACACTGCACATTTTTCTCACCAAATCAAACAGTTCACTGTAATAGTGCTAATTGTTCTCGATCAGGCAACAGTTTAACACTTAAGCTGCCATATTCATTACATTTGTCAGATGCAAATTGATGTTCACGTCATAGATCCAATGAAATGCCTGATCATAGGGCAGTTACAAGCAGCTTAGCTGCACACTGTACAAATATATACCATCTCTACAAATGGGGCCACATGTAATAGGATGTGAGAATCAGAAGCTGAGAGATTTTGGGAGAGATTTCCACATTTTTTAAAGAGGCAACTACATGGCAAAATCAACCTGGTTTTTGCAGTGTAAATGATTGCCACTTTCAAAAAAATTGGGAATACTCACCCAAAATCTCTCACTTTCTGATTCTCACACCCTATTACATTTGGCCCATGGTCTAAGAAAAATAATGTAGTATGTATCTTGAGGTCGGGTATGAAATCCAAGGTATCTGGTCGACAATATCTAGGTCGATAATTACACAGTTGACCACTAATCATCAAGAGTGAGCACATTGCACGTGTATATGGCCACTTTATCATCTGTAAATATGAATGGTGTTGACAACAAAGGGCCCAAAGTATTTTTCAATGGGGTCAAGGGGTTCAATGGACACTACTATCCTTTACTGTTTATTGTAGGCCCAGACATTCAAATACAATATGACCTCTTTATAAGAAAGGTCACCTATAGCCTCTTTGAAATTTGTCTTAAAGAACCAAAGGTTTCTAGCATCATTTGACTCCTCTTCATGTTCATAACACTTAGAGGGGCAGATGTATTAAGCCTGGTGAAGAGATAAAGTGGAAGTAGATATTGCACCAGTCAGTCAACTCCCAAATGTCATTTTCAAACACAGTTCATTGGCTGGTGCTTTATCTCCTTTCACTTTATCTCCACTTTATCTCTTCTACAGGTTTAATACATCTGCCCCTATGTTTGTTGCACTAATTATTAGGTGCATATCTCTTAGCTCCCCTTCTGTTGGTACAATACAAGGCTGCAATATTGCAAGACAATCATAACCATATTGGGACTGGGCCATGTCTGATGGAGCAGTTTGCCACAATGATAAAGGTCAATGTCCATCAGTCCACATGGACAGGGGCAGTTGCCTTCTTTTTTAGATAAAGCTCCCATGCCCATTGGACCCGAGGCCAACTCTACCATTAGACAACTTTAGGCAGCCACCTGGGGTGCCGAGATCTGACCTGTCAGGCATGGTTGCATCTTCTGTTGTTATTGCTGGGTCGACTTGGATCGGTTCTCAGTGTAAATAGCTTGGGAAATGTTGTGGGTTGAACATGGGTGAGTCCCGTGGGGCACTGTAAACAGGTAACCAGGATCATCAGACCCAGGACCAATTTACATCAATGCAAGAGCCCATACCTTCAAACCACAGCATCCTGCGCTTAGTCCAGAATTTGGGACAGAGGACATGCAGACACCGCTGCTGTTTGTCCTGCTTTGCAGACTGCAGTGGTGCCGGGGAGGAGGTGAATGGATGCCTGTGTGCAGCATCCATTCACTGCACAGGGGAAGGCTGGTGGCAGCCCAGCAGCAGCTATCCCGAGTGCTGGGCTTGCCCTCAGCGTCACATAAGCCATGCCGAGGGTCCTGGTTGGCAGATTTCCCGGCACTTGGAGATGATGGGAGTGTGCAGTGAAAATATTCTTGCCTGCACTGTCTATTTGGCCAGACAATAGCGATGCTGTGAGGCTGCGCATCGCTATCTCCCACTGTGTACACACGGAACGATTCTGCCTGACCTTCTAGGCAATTTTGAGGATGTATTAAAAATCGCCTGGAAGAATCACCCAGTGTGTTCACGATTTAAGATTTATAATTTAGTTCACACATATAAAATTAGCTCTCAAATACCCAGACACCCATTCTGCTAATCTGTATGCCCAGGCATCTTGTAACGATTACAGCAACTTGGCTCATCTCTCACTATCATAACTAGTATGTCTCTTGCGGAATAATGTGGATCTCTTTGATTTATGTGGAAATTCACCCTTAATCCATTTCTCTTTATGGGCTCCCGTATGACTTTCCAATCCTGCCCACAATAATGTTTGACCTTAATCTGTATATTGTCTCCTTAGGTACTTAAACACATTTATCATGTTGGACTTTATGTGCAGCAGAAAACTCTAAAAAGTGTATCTGGGGCACCATCGTAGAAAGGCCAGGCTAACTCTTTCTGTGCTGCACAGTCCTTAGACTGCAGTCACAGGCAAGGCGATTATACAACCTATGACCATTACCCATTTCTGTACAATAGCTGTACATTTTAATGCCGTCAGGTTTTTTTTTTTTTTTTAAATTGGTAACTCCTGAATATCAGCGTATTGGGGCCTTTGCAGTATTTGACATAGAAAAAGTAGAGCACTGAATGCATAGAACAAGCAAATTCTAAACTGTCACATCTTTGTATCTCTACCATTACTGCCTAATTCACAGGCCACGCATCCTAGTCTCCAGACATTGTATTTGATCATTTGTATCAGGACTGTAAGATCATAAGAGCAGTACAGGGCAATGAATTCCTTACGTTGCAGTCAAAAGGGGTTAAGAGCCACTGTTCCAGAACCATGACCCCCATCTATCACTGGCTACCTATGTCCCATGATTAATTCATCTCATTCACTTGAAAGGTTGCTCCCTCTGTCTGTCCTTGTCAAGGCTTGTCCCCACTGAGGTTAAAAGATTTCCTGCTGTAGGATGTTTTTATGAGGTTTTACTTAGAGGATGCAATTGCACACTAAATATCATTTATTGTGTTTAGCTTTTTGTGCATTTATTTCCAGTGGGAAGAGGTGCAGCTGGCCGGTTAGTTTGAGGCAGCTAAATTCACTCATCTTTTCTCTCCCTCGCTTTCTGTTCAGTGGAAGGGATATGGCTGGACTGGGGCCCATGGGGAAGATGTTCAGTAACGTGTTCCAACGGAACCCAACAAAGGAGTAGAAAGTGCAGCAACACGAGCCAAGCTGGAGGAGAGTGCAGGGGGCAGCAAACAGACACGAGGGAATGCAGTAACACAGAATGCCCAGGTAATCCACAACATACTGCTGAATGGCTTTGCCACTGGAAGTGCTCCTTGTATTGTCACCTATTTGCCATAGGTACAGTAATTGCTAAAGTGGATGCATTGTGCTTTGGGCTGTTTTGTGAAATAGAAATGACACTGTTAGTGATGTTTTATATGTCTAGAGGTTGTATACGGGTTTTCTGGAGTATGAGGTAGATTGTAACTGATGTGTATGGCTAAATTACTAGAAGGTCAGTTAGAATATCAAAGTATAATAGGTACATGCCTATCCTAAATATATAAATAATTGCGTTACATACACACAACCCCACCTTGAGATAACGAAAATAAGTAACCATCTTCATTTACCTGAATGAGTACCTGAGTGAGTGGGTAGACTATATCTTACCATCTAGCGTATTTTTTGGCAATCTTTTTTTTATTGCTTCTATCTTTATCTCTGACATCTTTTTCTGTTCCTATAACTTACTTGTTTTGTCATACCTCATTTTGTGACTCCTGCCTCTATTTCCTCACCATATGTTACAATAACCTTACATCACATCCAGAGCCCTGCTTTCTCTCATCATTCTTGTCCTTTTCCAGGAAAATGTATTTTCACATTGGGTTGTTTTTTTTTGTCTTCCTGACATTCAATTTTTCAATGTGATACAATTGTGAGAGATAAAATACTAACCAATCAGCTTCTAATATATGTTACATGCTGTGATTTAAAAATGACAGGAGATGATTGGTTGGCACTTCATCTCTCACAATTTAATTTCATGCAAAGCTTTGATAAATATGCCTTTTAGTTTTCATTTAGCCTTTTTTTCCTTTTCATAATACATTTCTGTTTCTCTTATTCCTCACATTCCTTTAATCATGCTTAATGCCTAATTTATGCTTTCCTTTATTATTTTCCTATCATGTTTACATCTCTTGCTACTTTCTCTAATCTCTTCCCTCTTAACCGTTCTCTAACCTTCCTCTACCCTCCTCTCTCTCTCTCTCTCTCTCTCTCTATCTCTGTACCTTTCTGTGCTCCCTCTCCTCCTTATACTCTCCTCTGCTTCCTGCCCTTCACACTCTCTAGCGGATGGAAAATGGGGTCCGTGGAATCATTGGAGCTTGTGCTCCAAAACATGTGACAGTGGCTGGCAGCGTCGCTACCGGATGTGTCAGGGGACAGGATTGCAAGGATACCCGTGCGAGGGCTCCGGGGACGAGGTCAGGACGTGCAATGAAAAGAAATGCCCAGGTATCCACCCACTGCATCTGCTGTGTGTGCTGAGTGTAGGCACCTGTTATAAAGCACTCAGAACTTGACTCCTTTAAAACCTTCTGTGTCAAACACACAGAAAATATAGCATCCATGCACTATACAATGAGTGACCATGTAACACATCCTTAAACCATTCCATACCTCATATAGGCTACAGACGCAGATCACATATTCAATAAAAGGGTACACTGCAACTGTGGGGCCCATTTAAGAAGAAATGCAAATACAATGCGATCTAGGCAGCATCTTACTGCCCAGGATCGCATTGTAATATGTAATCCTAACCTCCAGATGTATGTCCAAAAAGGAGCCTGCCCCATCTGCTTTGGCAGGTGACGGGGGGGGGGGGGGGGTCTGTTCATATGCAGTCATTGGTGACCCCTTGCTGACTGCACTGCCCCACCAGCAATGTGGTCTGTAGCCCATAGGGTACAATGGGCTACCTTCATCTCAGATTGGCAGTATTCCAGGGACCTGATGCGATGCTGTCCAATATTGATACATTGAGCAGCATCATATCCCCCATAGAAATCTATAGAGGATGTAGCTGGCGGCGAGGCAGAAGGGATTGCAGCAGGGGTGGGAGATTCCTGCTATGTTCCCTCCTGATACATTCACGGGATCCTTAATATTTGTGGCTAACCCCCGAACAAACTTCAGGGAATTAGCCTCAAATATTATATGATAAATGTGCCCCCATAACTGGTACCTGATTTAGAACACTGGTTTATCATTTGTTTTTATACAGAAGTATTCAATAGTTTTTAGAAAATAAGAAACTTGAGGAAAAAATATATGTTTTTGTTTTTCTTGTGAGATATTGGAGAACAATAGCAGAATAGGACATTGTAAACGTTACTTTAAAGTCTGGGTGCTAAAAATAGAGTATTTTCCAATTAGCAGTTTAGTATAGTAACATACTGTAGTATTCACTGTTTCATTCTGTTTAAAGTGATAGAATTATTTACACTACTGTATATCCAGAATCCTGCTCCCTTCAAAATGTCAGTATTTTTGATTGTCTATATACAGTAACACCAGTTGTAAAAGTTTCAGCATAGCATTACTGTATATTCAACTTACCACTGTCTCCTCGGTGCACCAGCTGCTTCACCCCCTTCTGATTTGGATCCTTTCCTGAAAGCACCCTTTGTTCACCACCATCTATCTCTCTCACTGCATCACCTCTCCTCTCTCTTTGTCTGCAATCACCTCTCCATGCTCGCACCTCTCCACACTTTCCTTCTGTCCTTGTTTCTTTATTCCTCTCTTGTGCTCCTTTCATCTTCTCAGCGTGCCTACTTCCTCTCTGTGGGCTTTTGCTGACAGGATACCAAGTTTACAATAAGGGAATAGCAATGAATGTTCGTGTTTCATGGGAAGGTCACAGCTTGCCATTTACACATATTAATCTGTGTATTCTAAGGTTACCAAAGGAAGACCAGACAAACACACTTGCTGCTTAGCATGCCTTTGCAAAATGCAAGGGGTCTGAGGCAGAGTTGATTGCGAAATTGCTGTACTGCTCCTGCTCTGCATTAATGGAGCTAATGCGGATCTTGGAGGTTATTCTGGTTCACTCGCAAAGGCACAATCACTCTCCATTGGACAAAACCATGTTCACTGCAGGTGGGGCTGATGTAACATGTACAGAGAGAGTTAGATTTGGGTGGGGTTGTACTTCAAACTGATATCTATATTGCAGTGTAAAAATTAAGCAGCCAGTGTTTACCCTGCACAGAAACAATAAAAGACCCAAATCTAACTCTCTTTGCACATGTTACATCAGCCCCACCTGCAGTGCATATGATTTTGTCCATTTGAGAGTGATGGTGCCTTTGCGAGTGAACCAGAATAAACCCCATTCTCCCATATGCAGAGTTGCACCCACTTATGTCCATATTTGTTTTATACTCATGATCAAGGGCGTAGCTACAATAGGTGCAGGGAGTGCAGCTGCTATGGGGCCTAGAACTGAGAGTGGCCTATCTTTCCAGTAAGAGTTACATGTGTTGTATACATTTGAGAGGTGTATAGGGCTCCTTGCCTTGCGGCCTACAATACACAGTACCTTTTTATGCCTGCTCATTGTAATGTGGTATAAAATAACTGGGTATCACTGTTAATGTTACATAATATGAACTGGGGCCAAGGGCATCACTTGGACACCCATGCAGGTCTGTAGAGCCCATGGGACATGGATTCATGTAAATGGACATGCCTTCATATGAGGGTGTGTGGCTTCATATCCCAACCCCTATTTTTGTCACTTGAGGGGTCTGGATGATGGTGGCTGCCCCAGTTGACTGTGGGTGGAATGCAATAAAGTGAAAATGCGGTAAACCCTGTTTTTGAGGTTTTTAACGCATTTTCATATGCACCGTTGCGGGGGTATTGTCAGAAATAGCTGGTGATACCATATAGAAGCCCTTGGGCTTCTCTCTGCAGTGCTGTGTGTCACAGGTCCCTCCCAGCATGCACCGTGGCCGTGGTCCTCACTCTGTGCATGTGCAGAGGAACTTTCAGGTCACAGACCCAGAAGTCCAGCGCTGGAACCTCATAGCAAAGGAAAGCTCTTATTGCAACAGCTGTCCTTTGCATTAATAATTGCATATGTTAGTGCATACACGATTATTCCAAATGCGGTAGCCGGCGAAGTGCGGCGGTGGATGCTAGAGCACCCTGCCTTGTGTTGTCTGCAGTGCCAGCTCCTACACTACTATGACAGGAGTCGGGTGCTGCACATAATGAAACGGTGCATAACCCCTGCTTGGATCCAGCAGTATGAAGTGGAAGCACTATAATGTGGCATAATATAAAGTGGGGCACTGTAGCTCATAATGTGAATTTGGGGTATTGTGTGGCATAATATGTACTGGCAACCCTACAATGTGACATAACGTGAACTAGGGCACTACAATGGTTTATAAAATAAACTAGGGCACTACTACTGGGCATAACATTAGCTAAGACACTAGATTGATTTAAAAAAATTAACTAGGGCACTTTTTTGGGGCATACGATTAACATCTGCTCTGGAGAGAGGTGTCTCTATAGAAGCATTGGGGCAGGGATCTCTTCAAAATGTTGATATATGGTCCACAAAGTTCTGGCTACGCCCCTGCTCATTATCATCATCTAGAAGCGCTTACATTAACCTATACTTAATGAAAATGATGTGACTGGAATCAGGAGTAATTCTGCTTGGGTCCTGCCCAGTACAGTTGCATCTGCACACCCTCAATGAACACTGCTTACACGTGAGTGCCATGTAACAGCCCAGCTACTCCCCTTCAAACACAAGTGGAGATGCTATTATTTGCGTACAACTGCAGTGAGAAACCACACTCTGAAAATGAATGTATGTTCAACTCTGCATCAGTCCCAAGGTGTATAGTATATGTTGGCTGGAAACTGTAAAAACCTGTGTTCCACATTTGGTAGAACTGAGCATGTGTTGAGCAGGTATCTTGTAGCAAACTTTGTAATTGGTTATTTCATGTAAGTACTTCCCTTCCTTACAGCGTTACATGAGATGTGTAAGGATGAGTATGTCTTGTCCATGAACTGGAAGAAAACAGCTGCAGGCGAAATTGTTTACAACAAGTGTCCTCCTAATGCAACAGGTCAGTGTCACTTGCTCATTCAATTTGATCATGTATTTCTCCTTATGTCTGTGCCTGATTTCATAAAAATCCTACAGTGATCTTTACTATTCCATTTAAACCCTCATTATTTCTCTCTTTAGGATGTGTGTATTTTTTGATACATTTACATTTTCCAATGCTCATTCCATGGACTTTCTTCCTTTCTGCAAACTTTGCTTCCTATGTTACAATCTCTTCTAATTTCCATTCTGGTATCTGTAAAAAAGTTGTTGTCTCTTGGTTCACACAGCATTCTATATATCCCCTGCAGGATCAGCTAGCCGTCGCTGTCTGCTTAATCCCCAGGGAGTCGCCTACTGGAGTTCTCCGAGTTTTGCCCGTTGCATCTCCCATGACTACAGATATCTTCACCTTGCAGTAATTACAAGTTTTCCTTTTTTATTGTCTTATTTCTGTTAATGTTTCATTATAGGACACATGAATATTCTATGCAGTGGTCTGCCAGATGCATTATTTATTTGATCATATGTATAAAACAAGTGGTTAAGTTTAATGTTTTCTAATATTCTGGTGCTTTAATTTTAAAAGGTTATCTTATACACTTAGGGGGGTATCTAGTTTACCGTAAGGCAACACAAGGCTCTATGGGCCTTATTTTGGTTCATTCTTTCTGACAAAATCCTTCTTAGATGGGCAAAACCATGTGCACTGCAGGTGGGGCAGGTGTTACTTGTGCAGAGAGAATTAGATTTGGGTGGGATTTTACTTCAAAGTGAGATCTATATTGCAGTGTAAAAATAAAGCAGTCAGTATTTTCCCTGCACAGAAACAAAATTACTCACCCAAATCTAATTCTCTCTGCACATGTTACATCTGCCCCCCTGCAGTGCACATGGTTTTGTCCATCTATGAAGGATTTTGTCAGAAAGAATGAACCAAAATAAGGCCCTATAGCTGATTGTAAAAATCGTCTATAATTGGATAGCCTGATAATACAGAGTGGTAAATTAACTGTTTTCATTTGATCCGACATAAGTTCCTAAAATGTTAAAAAAGCGAGTCTAATTGCATAACACTGGGAAATTCATTGACCATGGTAATTTACCCCGGTTAATAGGATATCATTTATCATTCATGTTTTTTTTTTTTTTATTATACAGTATACCATATGTAAATAGTATGCAAGGAAATCATCTTATAATTGGTCAGTGATCCTTATAAAGTCTCTGCATTTCCTAAACTCATTTGTCACTTACAAGTCTTTGTTAAGTAGTTCATTAGTTTAATTGATACATATTTCCAATTGTAAGGCCCCATACACACCAGAACAATCCTGATTGTTAGTAGATCATTAGCAGATAGTAGATCACACAGATGGTCGCACAATCTGTTGGAGCACACGATCTGTTAACAATCTGCATCCAATCTGATCCCAATCCGATCTGAGTCTGTATCCAGTTGAATGGATCTTTTACAGATCCTACCTGCAGCAGGTAGGATCTGTAAAACGACCAAACGACAGCGGGGACGCGCATCGGATTGGAATCGGATCGGAATTGGATCTAAGCATGCCCAATCTACATACAATCTGCATCCAAACGGTCGGAATTGGATCCAGATTGATGGAATTGAGCCCTAATCGTTCTGGTGTGTACCCCCCCTAAGTGTTTGATCTAGATGGCCCCAGCCATTGCTCTGTGATTCCCTTGAGTGCTTGTAAAGATGAGGTAATCCATATTGACTCCACTGCACTGTGAAAAAAACGACCATATTTATGAGAAGTAGTAGTAGCAGTTTGTTTATTTATAAGGTGCCACAAAGTGTCCGCAGCGCCGTAAATAGCAAACAAAAAAACAAATTACAATGTAACGTACAGGGTGTGTTGGTAAAATACAGCATAAATATGGGTATAGCTGATAGAACTAAAATCAGCATCAGTTCTGAAGTAGGTGTCGAAATTGTCGAGGAGACTGAAGATGAAGTAGAGGAAGGGAAGAAAAAGGCAGGAGTGCTGGTGAGGTAAAGAGGTAGGTGAGTACATGAGGAAGGAGGGCCCTACTCAGAAGAGTTAACAGACTAAAAGGAGGTGGGTGGATGAATGAAAAACAATAGGATAAGTAGGAATGGATGGGAACGGATGGAGGGGGTAGGGTAGGCAGGAAAGGAGGAGCGAAAGAGGTTAGGAGGAGGAGGGATAGGCTAGTTGGAAGAAGTGGGTTTTAAAGGGAGCACTTAAAGGAGGTAAGGGAATCAGAAAGCATGATGGGTGGCGGGAGGTTGTTCCAGTGCAGGGGGGCAGCGCGAGAGTAGTCTTGGACATGGGAGTGGGAGGAGGTGATTAGGTGAGAGGTCAGGCGGCAGTCAGCGGCAGAGCGAAGAGGACGGGAGGGAGTGTGGATAGAGATCAGTGAAGAGAGATAAGCGGCGGTGGAGGAGGAGAGAGCCTTGGAGGTGGTGGTGAGGAGTTTAAAGAGAACTTGGAAAGGAATGGGGAGCCAGATAGACAGAGGGGGAGGTGGAGGTAGAGCGACGGGAGAGGAAGATGGGCCTAGCAGCGGCGTTAAGAATGGATTGGAGAGGGGCGAAGCGAGCGAGAGGTAGCGAGAGTGATGGGTATAGGTTGGGGGAGGAGAGATAGATTAGTGTATCATCAGCATAAAGGTGGTAATGGAAGCCGTAGGAGCTGATATGGGTGCCCAGAGAGGTGGTGTAGAGGGAGAAGAGGAGAAGGCCAAGGACTGACCCTTGGGGAACACCGACTGGCTGCGGGGTAGTAGGAGAGGAGAAGCTCGGAGTGGAGACAGAGAAGGAGCGATCGGAGAGGTATGAGGTGAACCAGGAGAAGACCATGCCAGTGATGCCAAAGGAGCGGAGGGTGTTGAGCAGGAGAGGGTGGTCAACAGTGTCAAAGGCAGCCGACAAATCAAGAAGGATGAGGATAGAGAAGAGGCCATAGAGAACACCCCTACAATATAATTTAATAATACTGTATAATATTATTTGTTAATATTTATTTCTATAGCGTCAGCATTTATAATCTATACATAAAATGTAAGGGTTGTGCCTGTACATAACATTTTTTGGGGAGAAATATACTTCCAGAGATTGTTTAAAACTATTTCACTATGTTTTCACTATTGTATAGCTTGGTGACCTAGAAAGAAACTGAGGTATGTATTATCTTGATGGGACATTAGGGAGAGAAGCCATATAAAAAAAGCAGATGCTTTACACTCGTTAGTTCCGCTGAGCAACAATAGTGTGATCCACATGAGTAAAAGCAGGGGCAAACACTAGTTGGGAATGCAGTGATAAACAAGAATGAGCATTAAAAAAAAAAAAAAAGAGTATGTTCTGTTTACATGCTTACAGCATGAGTATTGACCAGTGATAGAGAATGGTTAAATGCTTTAGTTAAGGATGTTGAAATTGTCTTGTTGACTTTATGGGGGTATTCAATGTTGTGGGCGAGGGGGTTAAACAGCAAGGATTGCAGAAAACCAGCGATCCTCGCTGTTTAACCCATGCGCCAGTCGCTCGCTCTATTCAATGTTTTGGGGAAATCCTCTCTGTCACAGGACGGCGAGAATTCCCCAAAACAGCGAGACCCGCGGCTAATGCAGGAAACTCGCTGTATTTAGCAGCGAGTCTTGCTGGTTCAGGAGCCGCATACGTCAATTCCCCCTCGCTCAAAAAATGGAGCGAGAGGGAATTGGCGTATGAGGGGGCTGCGTTGAATACTAACAGGGTGAGTGGTGACAGCGAGCAGGAAGCTCTGCTCGCTGTCGCCGCTCGCCCAAAGCATTGAATACCCCCCTATGACTACCGTAAATCGCAAGTCATGTTTAATTTGTTTTGGTTATCATTCCAGTCCAGTAATAGTAAAGTCTGTGCAAGAGATACATTTTGTATGGAGTTTACCAAACAGGCTATGTGGCAAATGCTGCCATGTTGGTAAATGTTACAATATCTAGCATACTGTACATTATTACATAACAGCGCACATCACTTTTTACTGCTCCTATACCCCCAGGACCTACCTTTCTGCCTGCAGGTGGAAGTCTGTGGGCAATAATATGTGTGTGTCTATGTAGGGTGCTGTTTGCGTTGTGTAGATGTGATTCACACTACCATGGCATCAACCATGCTGAACTAATTTTGCTTGTCCCTTGGTACCGCATTGTCTGTCTGGACCTGATCTGTTCCAGTGTGCTCCTTAGTGATTAGTCTCACTGCCTGTTCTTAGTTCCTTCATACTCACCAGCCAGTACATTGGTACCCAAACCTGTGCATTGGGTGCAGCAAAGTGCAAACCTCCTTGTGGAGGTCTCTGGTTAAGGCCTCCTTAGACTCTGTTTCTCTGTTCTGGGTCTACGTCAACTCCATATGTATCATCAGCATCTACACGATCCTCTGAAGACTTTTGACAGTATACGCTGACAGAAAATTGGTCCTTCTTCAAAGGGACTCATTGAACATCTGTTTAACAGAGACAAGATCATGACCATGCCCAGATCAGGCAGTATCTACAGATCCTTCTGGGTTTATGGAATTCAACCTCTTCATAAAAACACGTTGATAGGTGGCAAATTCGGTTTTCGCTAGTGATGGATTTTTTCGCCCAGACAAAGAATCCTCACATAAATAAAATAGGGCAAATCTTACTCTAACCCTTAAAACAGGCAAAAAATGCTAATTTTCCATCTGGCAAAAAATTTGGCACCAATTGCATATCGCCTTTACTTCAAAATTTGAAAAGTGAATCTTTGAGCAAAAGGAGATAGCATTTCTAGTATACATCATGGGCTAATTAAGACAATTGGGCCTTTCTTTTGTTGTGGGCACCGTTTGTCCATAATAATCTGTTCCATTAGGCTTTAGGCTTTTCTTCCTGTTATGTCCAAAATGTTTTTAAACTTTCCTTTGCAGAAGTGCCCTCATATTAATCAGTACCTCATTTGGTGGTGGTTCGCAACAGTGTTTACAGAGATGTTACATTTACACACATTTTCCAGATTTGGAATACATTGAAAAAAATCTATATAAGGGCCCTCATTCTGTTTTGCAACTGTGCATGTGCATACGCTAGCAGGCGTGGCAAATTGATTATTCGCAGCACCCATGGGATCGCCCAGCATTCCCTGTGCATCGCCATGAAAACGCTACGCGTTCCCATGCTAATGTGGCCATGACGCAGGTGCGGGGGATGGGCAGCTGACATCAACCCTTACAGGGGCACTGCAGATCTAAGACACCAGAGAATGTCTCTGATCTGCGAGCGCTTGAGAAATCATTCAATGGTCGGCGACCATCGAATGATTTCTGCCCTGCACACAATCAGAATGAGGGCCAAAAACTCATCTTGTTACAAAATCTTCACTAGAAGGAAGAGAATAAATGTTCAATTGTTAAAACCAGGAGACAGATTTGGTTTTCAAAGAGACACGCTTGAAATTCCCTCAATGAAGTTTGCTCCTGAATTTTTTTGCCTATTTTCTAATTGTACTGGACATGTTATTTACCTTGTGGCATTCAGGTTGCATCTTCCATTTTAAGATTCCCCTGGTACTCAATTGATTTTCTACATCTAATGTTCACTTTCCGCCATTCCAATTGATCACCAGGACAAGTTAAAAAAAAATCCGTACTGCAGCCTCTCTCGTGGGACCATTTAATATTTAGGTGACTGGAAGACTGGAAGGGTTTCGGCATAAGAAGAAAGGATAAAGTCTTCAGATGTTAATGCTCCCCAGATTCTTAGCATGTTTTACAAATAGTTAACCCATAAAGGATTTTGGTACCTACTTTTTTTTTTTTTTTTTAAACTCTTTATTTTCTGAGAGAATCATTACAATGCAAAGTCACATTGGACAAAAGGAAACAGTCATTCTCTTTTTCTTACATTGGAACAAGAACAAATACAAATAAGTAAGAAACGAGAGGGGGGGGGGGGCACGAACAGGGAATAGGAGGAGAAAGGGGAGACAGGGGTGAGAGAGAAAGGAAAAAGAGAGAGAAAAAAAGAATATAATAATAAGAAGAAACGGGGGGAAGAGGGTCAGGGACAGGTACAGGTATACCTCATTATCTTGAATATAAGACACATTTCAGGTGAATACAAGTTGAAGCTTTTGAAGAAACAATAGCGAAGGGAAAAGCCTACTATATAGAAAGAGGTAAGCCCCGCGGGGGCCTTTGGGCGTCTCGTTACGACCAAAGCATATACACCAGTCACAGAAGCGCACTAGGGGAGGGCAGAGGCCACAGGGGGGAGAGTTCCAGAAGCCATATGAAGGAGCCAAGGGCCCCAGACAATATCGTATTTGAGTGGGCAGTCGTGGAGGTAGTAGGTGATCTTTTCCATTGCAGCAATGGACCAGACATAATTAATTAGGGCGGATTCTGTAGGGGGGGTAGGGGACTTCCAGTTTTTAGCAACAAGGGACTTGGCCGCGGTTAGAATATGGGATAGTAGCTTATTCATGGCGGAGTCTAAGTCTGGGAAGGGGCGAGCGAGTAGAAACGACCATGGGTCTAGGGGGAGTGGGATACCCGAGATAGCCTTCAAGAGCGCAGCTATCTTAGTCCAGAAAGAGGAGATAGAAGGACACGTCCACCAGATATGGAGTAGCGTCCCTCTATGGCCACAGTTTCGCCAGCACATGGGGGTAGAGGAGGGGAACATTTTGGAGAGCCTCACTGGGGTGTAGTACCATCTATAGTATAGCTTGTAAGATGTTTCTTTGAGTCGGGTGGAGATAGAGCTTTTGGCTATACCCTCTCGAACTTCATCCCAGCAAGAGTCGTCAGGTGGTGGCCCCAGGTCTATCTCCCAATCTCTTTCATGGCGGCTGGAGGAAACAGCTGTGGCAGTGAGTATCATTGAGTAGACAGCAGAGATCAAGCCCCTGCGTAGGGGGCAATTCAGACATAAAGATTCAAACGGGGTGGGGGTCCGGAGCGCGTCAGCCTGAGGGAGAGACAGGAGGAAGTGCCTGAGCTGGAAATATTCGAAGAAGGGTGGAGATAGGGAGGGGAATGACTGTTTGATATCATCTATAGAGGCCCACGTGCCCTGTACCGTAATGTCATAAACTACCCGGTGGCCAGCTAAGCTCCATGCTTTGAACAGGTGGGGGGAGTTACCTGGGGGAAAAGCGGGATTACTCCATAGGGGGGTAATCGGGGAGCAAGCAGAGGAGAGTTTGTAGGGAGAATAAGAGGAATCCCAGAGCGCCGCACAGAATCTAAGAGATGGGAGGGGGGCAGCCAGTAGGGACCTATGAGGCCTGGACATCCCCCATATGGCGGCCAGAGAGCGAACCCCTAGATAGGCAGCCTCCAAGTCAACCCATGAGATAGTTCGTGGGGGTGCAAAGGTGGCCACCACCTGGCTGAGGTGACAAGCCATGTAATAATGCTTAACATCGGGGTAGCCCCTACCCCCCTCAGATCTAGGCATTTTAAGAGCAGAAAGGGCAATTCTGGGGGTCTTATTACTCCAAACAAATTTCAAGAGAGCAGAATGAACGTCGTTGAGAACTTTAACAGGTATCTTTATAGGTAAGGTTTGGAACATGTACAATAGTTGGGGTATCACATTCATTTTAATAGCTACGATCCTGCCCAGCCACGAGATAATGAGTGGTTTCCACCTAGTAAGGTCTTGTTTAATCTTGGACAAGAGTCGTGGGATATTTTCAGAGTAGAGGAGGTTGTAATGGGAGGTAATATATACTCCCAGGTATTTAATCTTATGGGCCTGCCAGTTGAATGGGTGGGAGGCGCTTAACAGATTTCTCAAGTCAGGGGGGACATGGAGGAGCATAGCCTCTGATTTAGATAAATTTATTTTATATCCTGATAATTCGCCGTATTCTAGGATAATATCGGTAAGGGCAGGGAGTGAAGTTTGGGGGTGGGTAAGGGAGAGGAGGACATCGTCCGCGAATAGGGAGACTTTAAACTCTAGGGGACCCACCTCTACTCCGCGAACCTTATCAGAGAGTCTGATCATAGCCGCTAGTGGCTCTATTACTAAGGCGAAGACCAGTGGGGAGAGGGGGCAACCCTGTCTCGTACCGTTGGTCAGGGGGATGGGGTCTGAAAGGAGTCCGTTAGTGAGAACCCTAGCTATGGGGGTGGTGTATAGGGCAGATATCCCAGTAAGGAACTCATCGGATAAACCAAATGCTTGTAGGGCATTGAATAGAAAAGGCCAGGAAATGCGGTCAAACGCCTTTTCAGCGTCTAGGGAGAGAATTGGTACCTACTTTTAAAGGGATAATAACAGCACGTCAAAGCAATTTTTTTTTACTTACAGAGTCTCTCAGGGATACAGTGCTCAGATCATGGGCAGGTGCCTTCCATCATCTGATGTATTACCCTAGCCACTAGCCACATATTACAATAACCAATACAGGAGATAACCAAATCAGAATCTACTTTTTATTTATTTTGCACCTTCTAGAAGATAATAGATAGTATCTATGGTTGCCCATAGCAAACTCCCATCTGAAATAGAGCTCCTATCTAAATTATTTTCCTCCAATGAGTGCATAAATTAGAGTTTTTGCAGTGACTTGTGTAAGATATGGGCATATTCTGGCTATGTTTGTAAGACATATGGAGCAGGATTGGGGAACAAAGGACTGGTCAGAGTAAAGGAATACATCTAGGCAGTGAACTTGAAAGGTAGGGTTGATTGCTGTGTTATCAATAGAGATAGCCTATGAGATAGCCTATGATTGGCTTGTGGACAAATCATTAATTTTGCTTTGGAATAATTAATTATGAAATGATGAGATGACATCCTAGATGAAACGCCAGAAAGACATTCAATCACGGGGGCATACACAGATGTTGAGAAATCTGTACATCTAATGTTAATTTAAGTATTATCCAGTAACAGATGATTCTGAAATGAAAAAGCACTAATGAGTTTGCCAAGAAGTATGGTATTGATTGAGCAAGGTAGATGACCTGGGACTGACCCTTGTAGAACTCCAACTGATAGAGGAAGCAAAGATGAGGATGAGCCACAGAAACAAACACTGAAGAACCAAGATAGGACTGTGGCCAGTAGGAGGTAAGTAATGACCTTTAGACTTATCAGTGATCAAATCACTCACCACCTTAGTCAGTCCAGACTCTGTGGAATGGTGTTTTTGAAAGCCTAACTACTGTAAGTCCACTAATTTGAGCATCAAGAAAGTGCAAAAGTTATGAGTAAGCAAGTGTTTCAAGTATCTTGGAAGAGCAATGTAGCTGAGAGATAGGACCAGTGGTGTAACTAGGTTCCACAGTGCCCAGAGCAAGGGCATGTTTGGCGCCACCCCAAATTTGTAGTAGGTGGCTCTTGCACGGCAAAAAGGGGGTGCGGCCTAACATTATACCACACACACTGTAATACCCATTGCACATTTTAGCAAACTTTGTAATACCCATTACACATAAAGCCACATGCTGTAATGTCAATTACACATAAGGCCACACATGATGCCCATTAAATACTATATAACACACTGTAATGCCCATTACATACTATATAACAAATCGTAATGCCCATTACATACTATATAACACACAGTAATGTCCATAACATACAATATAACAAACCGTAAAGCCCATTACATACTACAGTATATAACCCACCATAATGTCCATTACATACTATATAACAAACCATAACGCCCATTAGAAATTTGACTCATAAGTGCCACTTACCTACATGCTCATTGCTAGGAACTTCATGCTGGATGCCAGGGGCTTCATGCTCGTTGCCAAGGGGGACTGAAATTGCTCGCTGCCAAGGGAGACTAAAATAGCTCATTGTCCAGGGGGACTGAATCCTGCTGCAGACCACTCCCCCAGTTTTTGCCACATATACACTCTCTGAAGAAGCCGCTGGTAACCACGAGCAGGCGGGGAAACACGTTAGAGGAATACCCTATTTGCATTACATCTAAGAGGACCGGTACCCTAAAATCCTTCACAAACAGTTTACCTGAAAACCCACTCCGGATAAAGTTGTATATTTGGCTAACCAGCACCATCAACTGGGAGAACAGGATATAGCAGCACAAGGTCATCTGTAAGGTACCAACTTTTACACTGTCTGGCCAGACGAGAAAAGGGATTACAAAGCACTCTAAACAACTAATGAATAGTGCATTCTAGTGTGTCTACTAACTCTAGCACTAACCCGGGAATGTACACTGGCTACCATCAAAAGTATATGTACTACAATATCAGCCTGGTAACGATTGCTATCACCAGGATAAACATATAGCCCTAAATACAACCGGTTGTATATTCCCTATTTTTACATTATTTTTATTTTCTTGACTTTCAATGTATTTTTATTTGTGTATTTTATTTGTGTCCTATTAAATTGTATCCATAACTCCATGGGTTGGGTGCACAGCTCTATCTGTCCATTTCTTTCTTCACTCCCCCACCCGCCCAGCTCGCCTGCCCGCTCCCCTGCTCTCCACTGTGATGTAAGTCCCTTACATTACACTGCAGGTCCCAATGCCTTACATCATACTGCACATCCCAGTACCCTACATTCCACTGCACATCCTGATCCCATACATACACATCATTGTCCCCTACATTACACTGCATTTTAACATTCCCAGTATGACATAAATTTCAGGATGAGGACACCTTACACAACATGACATGTGACATAATTATATAAACAATGACATATTGGCCTGCACAGGGCCTCTCACCTTGATCCTCTGCACTTAGCTTGTGTCCCTCGTGCTATAGCTGTTGGTCAGTCACCAGAAAGCTCTCCGCAGCTCTGAACTGCAGAGTTCAGCTCCAGAGAGTGGAAGATGTACAGGGCCCAGTACAGTGTGGGGGAGTACCATAACCATCAACACCCACCCACTCAAGGAGACACACCATTCTCCAGCAGCCCTCTAGAACCCCCTGCTCGGTCCTTCAGCAGCCCCCTCAGCAGTCCCCGCTCGGCCCTCCATTAGCCGCTCTCCAGCAGCCACCACTGGGTCCTCCAGCAACACTACACTAGCCCCCACACAGGTCCCCACAAGCTCTGCAGCAGACCTGAATTGAAATGGACAGCTGGGCGCAGTGTGGAGCAGGTGAGCTAGGCGGATGGTGAAGCAGGGGAGAGGGCTGGGTGGGGGAGCCGGCAGCAGTGTTTGCGGTGTACGGCTCCGGCGCCCTATGACCATTCGGTACCCAGAGCTTGTGCTCCACCGGCTCCGCCCTCCCTACACCCCTGGATAGGACTGTAATTTGAGAGAGAATTAGGCTCAGAATTGTGTGGGGGTTTTTGTCAGAATAGAAATTATGCTACTGCATGCTGTAATAATAATATAAAGAAACTGATATTTTAGTTAAGGAGACAGAGCTCTACTGTTTTGTGATGCTATTGGTTCAAGAGGAGAAGTACAGTAGTTACAGTAGTAGAGGAAGAAGACAATAAAAAGCGTAGATGCTGTATCCACATTTGTGGAGTTCCAGAGGGTTTAGGGAGGTAATTGAGCAAGTTGCTGTCTGGGGAAGATCATACAGTTTAATATGTATCTTATCAATCTTGTCCTTGAAATAGGAAGCAAGACTTGAGCACTGATAGTAGTCAGTGTGGTTGGAAGGTTAAGAAGTGATTTCAATGTACAGTATGAAGGCAACTGATATGCTTACATGTTAATATGTATTGTATAGAAATTTCTGAACAAAAGCTGTAAAAAAATATCATGGTGGGGATTGTAGTCCTCAAAGATCCAGATAGACTGTATATTCAGCAGCAGCAGTGTCCATGGAAACTATACTGCAATGTGGAATCATTGTCAGCGACTCATTTGTTTTATAACAATTTTTAACTCTTTACAATATACACCTATAAATAAAATTTACTATGTAAAACCTCATTTTCATATTTATTACTATTTCAGCATATTACAAAACACAGAAAAAATCTTACCAAGAAAATTTTAACAGTATAATCATTGCTTAAATAAAATTCTGAAGCCTCAATTTTAAATTTAAGAAGTTTCAGTCAGAAAATTGGGGAACATTGAACTATGAATTTATTGTAAAAATTCTTCCATATCATTTTCACACTATTACAGAACTGGGGCAGACTAGATGGGCCAAGAGGCACTTATCTGCTGTTAAATTCCATGTTTCTATTGTGTCTACACTATAGCATAGTAAAATGCTAAGCTTTTGAATATAATTAAATTAGTGATTTTTGTTTCCTTCCAGAAATGAGCAATTCTGTGAAACTTTCAAATTTATTTGTAGTTTACAAAAATAAACATATATAGATTTATCTGATTGGGGTATATCTCCCTTAAAATTGGCACTGAGTCTGTGCAATAAACTGGATTTCTGCTTTGTCGGCGATCATTTAGCTAACAAAAAGACTCTCCTATTTACTATGAAAGAAACTGCACGAACGTGACCTCTGAGGAATAGGTATTAGCAGAGGTGTCTTCAAGCAGAAGTTGTTTCAAATGTAATACTTAACCTAGACAATAGACCTAAGGACAAATCCCATAAATAATTAAACATTAAGCTCCTTATAATGCCAGAGGGTGCATTTTTTTCCCATCTAGTTTAGTATTCTGTCTGTAGCTCAGTTGGTCAACCAAGATTGAGACTTTACATGATTCCAGCAGATGGCAGTCCTCCCTCAGGAAGCTCATATAACATCTCGGAATATCTATGTACTGTATGTAGCTGCAATGTAGTGTAGATACTCATGCACATGTTGCGTTGCTTCTGAAATCAAGAAAAGAATCCCAAATGATTTTTGGTACTATAGCTAAAGTTTGTTATATGTCAAGTGATGCCTAGTCACCATCTTCATAATTTTGACTGTTATGTGATAGGTTAATTAACAAAGATAGTGGTGATTTGGCATTTGGATAGAATTAGCTTCAGTTCCCATAAGTATTCAGAATTTTTGTTATTAACTCTCCAGAGCAGCTTACATTCAGAGACTGAAAAACGTTTCTGACACCGTTCATTACCCATGCAGGAAAGTTACCTTACTGTCTAAGATTATACTGTTTCACGGATGTTCTACTTCTGTAGCATTTTCTGGTTGTCAAAATCCATTCAACTATTTTGGCAGAATCATGAGGGAAAAAGTCTTAATTACAGTAAAATTGATTTTTTATGAGTTTTGCGTCTGGGAAACCAGTTGATAAAATTTGATGAAACAAGAGAACGGAAATTTTGATCCGGAATGCTAGAGAGCTGCCAAATTCCTTTTTTGATCCGTATCATATTCCCATAAGTTATAAGCAACTGACAAAAGTGGATTAACATTGAATGCCCTGTCAGCTACATGATTGTAATATACCTGCCTTCATTTACCTGGTTTTACTTCTGTCATGTTTCAGTTTCATCTCTTACACATTCCCCTTCTATGTTCTCTTATTTCAGTACATCCATTTATCCACCATTCTCATTAATTTTGTCTAATGCTTCTTTTGTCTCTTCATTTCTTTTGCACACATTCTCCCTTTCTCCCCTTTCAGTTCTTCTTGGATTATTGCAATTAATCTTTTTTTGGCTTTCTACGGTCTATTTCAGCCCAAACTATCTGTTCAATTAATGCAAGCTCTAAAGAGGTCTGTTAATATTCCCGATGTCACTATGTAAAGTAACCTTTCATATTGGCACTTATAACCCATATACACAGGGAAAGTCAGCCATTGTGCTGAGCGATCTAGTTTAGCACAAATCGCAGTGATGTGTGCTGAGTGATCTGCAGTGCTTAAAGTGGGGGAAACGGGGTGGAACTGAGTTCCAGCACCTCTAATGTGCGATGAAATCAGGTTAACCTCCACCTTGGCCATGCACATTAATTCTAGCACAGAAGCATTATAGTTTGCAGGGGTGCCAAAAACCCAACCACATGCCTTTACTTTACCTAATGGGGGGGAGCAGTAGGGGAGGAATAAGGTGGCAGACCTCTCTGGCACCATTTTAAGCCCTGGTGATCTGTCACGTTCAGTGTTCTCTGGTGAGAGAACACTGGCGATGACTAGATTTATACTGCATGCAGTATAAATCTAGTCAGGCGATAGCAGCGTACTGGACTGCGCTTTGCCAGGGGGCATACACATGTAGAGATCTGTGCTTCATTTCTAAGCAATCTTGTCAGAATCCTTAGAAATAGCCCTCATATTGCTCCATGTGTATGCCCCATTGGGGGAAATTTACAACAATGGGAGTTTTATTTCACGTGACATGTTGCTATGGGCAACCACTCAGGGTTGCCTACCCTCCCGGAATGGCCGGGAGGGTCCCGGAAATCGGGTCCCCCTCCCGGTCCCCCGGAAAGGGTGGCAATCCTCCCGCATATCCCCCCCAGCTCCTGCGATGTGTCCCTCGGCGGGGGGGTCCGCAGGTAAAATGCAGCGATCGCGGCATTTTAGCCCCGCCCCCCGCAGTGCAATGACTGAAATACCGGCATTGCATGGCGGGGCTAAAATGCTGTGACACTGTAGACATGCCCCCAACAGGGCATCATCTGTGTGGCCACGCCCCTGGACCGCCTCTTTTTCCAGTCCTGGAAATGGCCCCGCCCCCCTGCCTGACAGAGCTGGCTGCCCTCTCCCGGTGAGGGCAGCTCAAAAGTCGGCAACTATGCTACTACTTATTTATTTAGCACCTTCTAGAAGAGAATATCTAATTGATTGCCCATAGCAACATCCTATGTGAAGTTGTTAAGGCAATTAAACAAACAGGTCTCCACAAAGAAATAATTAATTCCTAATACTGGAGTAGTAGCAGCACATAGTGTACATTTCTTCAACGGACTCTTTGGGCGAAATGTAATAGGGTGCGATTTTTAGACATGTGCGATTTTTGGTCAAAAAACGGCCGAAATCGCACATTTTCCGAAAATCGCACATTTAATAGGTTAAAAATCGCGGTAAAAAATCGCACTTTTTACCGCGAAATCGCACTTTTAGAAGTGCGATTTTTAGTCACATTTCAATTCGCATCCAGATGTTTTCCCATTATAAAGTATACAACTCGCAAATGTAATCGCAAAAAAAATAGACCAGGTTCTGACAGGCGAATTTGACAGAACCATGCACAGATCATTGAGATCTGTTCATGGTTCTGTTAATAAAAATGTGTAAAAGTGTTTTTATAAAAAAAAAACGGCGTGGGGTCCCCCCTCCTAAGCATAACCAGCCCCGGGCTCATTGAGCCGGACCTGGTTCCAAAAATACGGGGGGACAAAAAGCATAGGGGTCCCCCGTATTTCTGAAACCAGCCCCGGACTCTTGGACCGGTCCTGGTTCCAAAAATACGGGGAACAAAAAATCTGGGGGTCCCCCGTATTTTGAAACCAGCACCGGGCTCCAACAGCCCGCGGTGTCATGCCACAGCCGGGGGACACTTTTTATACAAGGTCCCCCGGCCGAAACATGAGCACCGTGGCTGGTCAGCCTTGGACGGGGTACCTGGAGGAGTGGGGACCCCCCCAATAAAGGGGTCCCCCCCCCCAGGCTTCACCCGTCCAGGGCTGAAGCCCGGGGCTGTCACCGGCGTCCGTGGCCAGTGGACGCCGGCCTGATAGGGTTAAATCCATCATACATATCATTACATTGCTTTTTACCGGCGAACTACAAGTGCCAGCAGACCTCCCCCGCATGCTGGGACTTGGAGAACCACAAGTCCCAGCATGCGGGGCATTAATGGGCCCGCTGGGACTTGTAGTCCACCTGTAAAAAGAATGTTTATAAAAAACACACACACAGAGAAGTAAAAGTTTATTACACACACACACCTCACTTTTACACCAGCGTTACTTACCATTCCTGGATCCAGCGCTGGTCTGGCTGCTTTACAGCCGGCTCCCCTCAGCCAATCAGGACTGAGCTATGCGTCTCCATGGAGACGCATACTGTAGCTCAGCCAATCACGCTCTCAGCCTCTGTAGCACTCGGACAGCGCTACAGAAGCTGTTAGAGGCAACGGAGAAAGCCGGTTCTCCCCGCTGCCTGTCAGTGCGGGGGGAGCCGGCTGTAAAGCAGCCAGACCAGCGCTGGATCCAGGAATGGTAAGTAACGCTGGTGTAAAAGTGAGGTGTGTGTGTGTAATAAACTTTTACTTCTCTGTGTGTGTGTTTTTTATAAACATTCTTTTTACAGGTGGACTACAAGTCCCAGCGGGCCCATTAATGCCCCGCATGCTGGGACTTGTGGTTCTCCAAGTCCCAGCATGCGGGGGAGGTCTGCTGGCACTTGTAGTTCGCCGGTAAAAAGCAATGTAATGATATGTATGATGGATTTAACCCTATCAGGCCGGCGTCCACTGGCCACGGACGCCGGTGACAGCCCCGGGCTTCAGCCCTGGACGGGTGAAGCCTGGGGGGGGACCCCTTTATTGGGGGGGTCCCCACTCCTCCAGGTACCCCGTCCAAGGCTGACCAGCCACGGTGCTCATGTTTCGGCCGGGGGACCTTGTATAAAAAGTGTCCCCCGGCTGTGGCATGACACCGCGGGCTGTTGGAGCCCGGTGCTGGTTTCAAAATACGGGGGACCCCCAGATTTTTTGTCCCCCGTATTTTTGGAACCAGGACCGGTCCAAGAGTCCGGGGCTGGTTTCAGAAATACGGGGGACCCCTATGCTTTTTGTCCCCCCGTATTTTTGGAACCAGGTCCGGCTCAATGAGCCCGGGGCTGGTTATGCTTAGGAGGGGGGACCCCACGCCGTTTTTTTTAAACTTTTTATTTTTTGCACAAAATCGCATTAATGAAAATGCGCACATTTTCATGACTGAAAATGCACACATTTTCATGACTAAAAATCGCGGCAAATCGCATTTTTTGCCGCTAATTCGCATCTCATTACATATGCGAATTCGCGGCAAAAAACGCGATTTTTAAAGGTGCGATTTCTGGCGAGTTTGGAACTCGTCCGAAAATCGCACCCTATTACATTTCGCCCTTTGTGTACCCATGGTGAGATTCCCTTGCTATTCGACTTAAGATTTGAGTGCTATACAATCAGGGGCGGGCTGGGCCAGGGTGCCATGTGCCCCCCAGGCCGGTCTAACAGGCCTCACCTTTTCTTCCACTGTCAGCAGCCATGTTCCCGTAGGCTTTTAAAATATGGCCGCAGCTACAGGAACATGGCAGCCGGCCTCCAGGGCTATGTGGAGGAGGGCCCGGCAGCTTGTTCTCTCTGCTGCCAGGCAGTGACAGACGCTGGGTGTGGACTGGACGTCATGGCGATGACGCTGCCCGCCCATGCATCTGTGAAGGAAGTAGGACTAGGAGCAGTAGGCAGGCGGAGGAGTGGACAGGGAGTCGTGGACTGTGGCCACAGGAAGCATCAAGCAGCAAACAGAAGCTGGTAGCCACAGCAGCAGCAAGTGAGGATTAAGCTCATAAAAAAATAATTCTGCTGTTTCCTGAGGTGTCCTCCTTTTAATGTGTTCAGGGGGAGCAGCCTGTTGTGTCCTCCTGTTATTATGCAGGGGGAGCAGCCAGGCTGTTCCCCTGTATAAAATGCATATATTACTGGTTTAAGGATCTCATTGGTGCCCAGTGGTTCCAGTAATATATACAGTGCTGGCACATGCCAGCAATGCATAGATTACTGGTTTAAGGATCTCATTGGTGCCCAGTGGTGCCAGTAATATATACATTGCTGGCACATGCCAGCAATGTATATATTACTGGCTTATGATACGCATTGGTGCCCAGTGGTGCCAGTAATATATAAATTGCTGGCACATGCCAGCAACGTATATATTACTGGTTTAAGGATCTCATTGGTGCCCAGTGGTGCCAGTAATATATACATTGCTGGCACATGCCAGCAATGCATATATTACTGGCTTAACAGGGAAAACATTGGTGGACAATGGTGCTCCGTGAGGAGCAGAACAGAGGAAGGCAGAGGGAGCAGGGTGTAGGGGGGCGGGGCGTCAGCATGTTTGTCAGTGTGGCCGGGCTGCAGAGCTCAAGGCTGGGACCCGGCAGGAGGACAAGTGCGGCAGGAGGACAAGTGTGGCGGACGGCGGGGGAACGAGGCTCTGCCGCATCCAGCCGCAGCAGCAGTGTGAGCGGGCAGCGCGGACCAATCCTGCCTGCACGGTAAGTATGACAGACGAGGGGCGGGCGGGGATTCAGCGGGGCGGGCCGCCGGGCTGAAAGTGGTTAATCTTTCAGCCCGGCCGGCGTACACACATGGCGATGATGGATGAAAAACCATCCATCATCGCCACATCTGCTGGTAAAACCAGCAGATGAACCACTTAACTAGCGATGATGCGGGAGCGCGCATCATCGCTAGTCGGCAATCTCTGAGGCATACACACTGGGCGATTTTCAGTCGAAAATCACTCAAAACGGCTGTTTTGACCGATTTTCAGCTGAAAATCGTCAAGTGTGTATGGGCCTGACCTTTGAGCATAGGCTCAAAAATATTGCTCAACACACATTGCAGTTGCATCACATGTGTGCAGAGTGGTCTGTGCTTAAATATATCACCCAGCTTCCATCACCCCATGTGATTCGTGGGCTACATGTAAAAGCAGACAGTATTAAGCTTGCATAGAAACTTGCTCCCCTTGCATGGCTGATTTGTATTTTTCAAGTACAAAGTTGTTTTACTTCCAAAGATTCTGGCCCAAAGAGTGGTAAACGAAGCTTTCTTCTGGTTTTTAATTGCTTAATACTTTTAATGGAGTCCTCTAGACAGTGTTTCTCCCTCCGCCTCCACTAACTCCTGTCTTTTGTCGCCGGTCTCCCTGCCTTCAGTGTTTTATTATAATGGCCCAGAGAATGGGGTGGGTATCATTCTCTTAATTCATTAAAATTAGATCAGAGCTGTAGTCTCCAGCGTTACCAGGACAGCAGCTAAACTACTGTGCCCTTTCCTAATGACTGCTCTGAGTGACTGATCATGTGCCGCTGCCTGCTCTCTCCTCGCCAGGCTGGGGCTGCTGTGCGCACAGGCACCCCAATTATCCGTAGCCATTATTATTATTATTAGTCCCGGTGGTGACAGGCTCTGCGTGCGGCACCCGCCGTGGTGGGAGCAGCGGAGTCAGGATAAGCCACATGCCCGCGCACAGCCGCAATTAGCGTCTCATTAGCACGGACAGCCGCGGGGTGTGCGCCTCTCTCCCTGCTCCGTACGTCGCCCCCGGATAGAGAAAGGTCAGGGGCCAGGGCTGCCGCCGGCGCCCCTGTTATCGGGGAGGAGCAGCTGCAGCAGCGAGAAGAGGCGCCAGAGGAGAGGTGCGTCATACAGCCGACGCAGCCCTGTCTCCCACGTCACAGTCACACCTCTCCCTATATATACTCTGTATATATACTGGTATAGAATGGGAAGTGGCATAGCCATATTTCCATAAGGAAGTATTTACTATTTTGGAGACTTGTCTCCGTGCTTTCCGACATATTGCTGCAGTACAGTTATAGGTGAGGCGCCGTCACTAACCCAGTAGTAGGAGTTGGGGCATAGTACATAGATCAGCGCCATGCAAATGCAGCATTACGTTGCAGCAGCAGGCAGAGGATCCCTTCCTGCAAGCACCTCTGACACACTACTAAAACAAGTACTTTTTGCATGTGGCAAGACAGATAAATACAAATGAATAGTTTACCCAAAGCTGTAATTTCAGCCTCTACTGTTCTCTAGAAGCGAAAGTGGTGACCTAATTGGGTACTTCTTTACTTTCACGGCGCCAGCATGGCGCCGCGCGTACTTCCGGGTTACGCTCGCCACTAATTAAGTAAAATAAACTAAGTTAACGCCATGCCAACATGGATAGTTCATACCTCCACTATCCATGTTGGCATGGAGTTGATTTTAATTAGCGTGGCGAGCGTAGCGAGCCACCGAGCCCGCAGCGTGGGCGAGCGAAGCGAGCCCCGCAAGGGGACTCTGACGCGCGGCGCCATGCTGGCGCCGTGAAAGTAAAGAAGTACCCCTAATTGACATATGCCTGTAAATTCATTATTCCAAAATGTTATCATATTTGTGACATGGGTTAACCAGCCATTGTTAATTTTAAGTTAATTTCAGTAAATGATAGTTTTTCTTAACTTAAATCTCCATGGGGTAAATTGAGTGCCTCATTGCTCTCGATATCGATATCTCCTGTTGTCCTTCATGTAGAGATGATGGAGGACATCGCTAATGATATAGTGCATAAACTGCATACATTAGACTATATGAATGAAAATATAATTATCATCATTATCAAGCATATTGTTTTTTTTTTATTTTTTATCGTCTTATGTGTAAGCACCTTTACTACACTTATAAGTGATTCCCCACTGTAGCCGGTCAGATTATCTCTATAATTTTTCAGACTGCAATAGAGAAATGATAGCTACATTTGGTTGCTATGGGAAACTCCATCACTTATCCATTTGAAAAGCTTTAGTAAATGCACCTCCTGGAGCAGATTTATCTCTATAGGAGTTAAGAAAATCAAACTCTTAAGGCCCTGAAGGAAAATCGATCATGTATCGATGTATCGATTCCTTATATTTTCATTACCTTATTTGACCTCAGTGTGAAGACCCCTTAGAGCTCCGTGAGAGTGTAACCTCATATGATATGACCAGTAACGAGGACCACAGATACAAGGTTGAACTCTGATTTAATTATGACAAAAACAACATATTTATACACAACATACGGCGCTGGTTCAATTACATGATTGGTTAATATTTGGTGCAGAGGTAGGGAAATAACAGCGTCTATGTGGGGTGGCTTATACGTCGCCTTGTGTAGTATTCGTTAGTTATGAGAAAGCACGGGATGTACAGTTTCTAAGGAAAGAAACAAAGTATATGATAGCAAGCGAGTACTGGAAACAAGCCAGAACATAACTACCTTGAAATAAGCAGGAACAGACACAGAGAAACAAGATGGCTGATTAACCCTTCAATCCCCTCTTAGAATCAATGTCCTTTTTAGACAATTTGATTCTTGTAGATGGCATCTTGTTTGGTACGGTGAATTTTGACATATTCACCATAATCTTCTGGTGAGGGAGGGCTTTTGGCGAGATCAGTGTACATAGCAGGTGTTACATTATCCAGGTACTTGGAACCAATCTTCTTGCATATGGGAAAGACACAATATCCTACTATCATAAGTACAATAATTACAATGAGGATAAACATGCCTATTTGTGTTAGTGCGTGTTTCCAATCGTTTAACCATCCAAACCAGCTACTCCAGGGGTCCATGACACCTGAGTTCTTCTTGAGTTCGATGGATAAATCTTCTAGATGTTTAATAGCTAGGGTAGTTTTCCCATTAGGACCTGTGTTGTCTGGGATATAAGTACAGCATCCATCAACCTTACCTATGTACACACAGGTTCCTCCTTTCTCGGCAAGCATCATATCTAAAGCCATACGATTCTGAAAAGTCATTTGAGAGGTGGCTTCTAACTGTTCAGCAATACCTTTTAAAGCATCTCTAGTATCATTAACAAAACGCTGCTGATTATAATATATATAATTTATCCAGTCCACGTTCTTATTGATGGTCACTTGGGGAATTAGAGACTCAAAGCCAGCAGCGACTTCATCTCGAGCCTTAAATTCATCTGGAACTCCCCGAGGGACACCAATAGTATCGATATATATATGTGGATCGAAACTTTCCTTGGGGGCATCTCTCTTAGCTCTAGAGTGTGTGTTTGTGTTACCTGTGGGAGGAGGTTGAGGAAGGTTGGCTGGGAGGATGTGAATGGGCATGATAATCTTTGCCAGGGCACATTCTCCTTTCCAAGGGCTATTTAGTTTTGTCCTCAATTTCATATCTCCACAGATAAAATAGATATCACCCAATGATTTCTTCATGGTGGGTATGCTGATATTTCTTCGTTCAGCACAATACCCATCAGGAAATAATTTCAATTGTACAACATTTTGATCAGTACTATTAGAGAAATAACAAGTGTAATTACCGGGGTAAATAGTTATAGTACTACCAGGGTTGGTATTCTTTGTCATAATGGGGTATTCCTTTTTCCATTGTTCACATTTGGCTTCTTCCACTATGGTATCAGTGTATAAACTAAAAAAGCACTTATCCTGATCGGGAGGTATGCGTATGGGTACAGTACCTAAATGGGGTCTGGACTTTCCACATACATAGCAATCAGTTTGATTAACCTTGCGGGCATTATACTTCATCCATTCTAACCAGTAATTTACGTCAGATAATCCAGTCTCTATGGATATAGTGTCTTCGTAAGTGGGGTTGTTAATGGCCAACATTTCATTAAAAGTGGTGACATGTGGTTTAAAGAATGATGGTGGTGTTTTAGGTTTTACAGTGGCTTTGAGGGCGGTGTATTCTGGGTTATCATACATGTCCTTTAAATGGAATCTTCCCCTTGGGCCCCCGCTTTCTCCTGATTGATATTTACCCATGACATATAGTCCGGCATCGCCGGGGGCCGGGTTTTCTAGGTTAATGATAAATTGGCTATTACAAGTACCCTTTTTTCGTAGGGACATACGGGTTAGTAAGGATCGACCATGGGACCATTTCTGGAGGCCAACATCGGGGCAATATCCCCAGTCTTGGCTGCTCTCAAAGACAGTAGTATCTGCTCTAGTGTTCCACCCAACAGCCCCCCATGAGTTGCAAGAATCTCCCCAGTAAGTACTAGTGACACAGATATATACGTGACTTACAGCGTGTGGTGTGTGGTGGATGTTACACAGCCAGGGCAGCGGTGGTTCTCCTCGATTCCCGCCTTGATTGTTTGAACAAGATACAATATCACAATAAGAAAATATAAAAGTAGCGACAGTCGTGCTAGAAGAATTATACCAGAAGGTAAAGCGTCCATCATTTTGGGTTATATCAACTTCAGCAAAACAATTATAAAGAACAAGCCCGAGTAAAATCACTAGGGCTAAGGTGGGGGGAGTCATATCCTGTAGCGTCGTCCTCGGCTTCAGAATGTTGTACCCCTGATTCCTCGTCACCTCCAGCCGGCAGGTCTTCTCCAGGTTGGAGGTCAGAGTCACTGACTCCCGTTAGTACCCCGTCCTGTTGGAGGTCAGGGCTGTCTGCCCCCGTTATCACCTCTCTCGTCCCGTCTGTGTAATTCTCTGGATCAGCGTCGGGATCGGTGTCGATCTGCGGTGGGAGTGGAATTTTCTTCACTCTGGATGCATGGATCCACGTTGGTCCTTCGTCTGTGAGGACAGCCGTCCTGGTGACTGCGACCACTTCTGTCTCTGGTCCGTAGGTGAAGTCTCCGGGGTGCTTGTTTCTCGGCAACACTTTCACTACGACCTTGTCTCCAACCCTGAATGGGTGAGTGGGTATCTGTGGATGAGAAGGATTCTTAAAGATAACATTTTGTTCTAACTCATTAAGTTTCTCTATTAGGGATCTAACGTACTCTTCTCTTATTACGTCTAGATCTCCCTCAGTTGTAACTAGTGGTTTCTTTGCCCAGGGCGTGGGAAAAGGTCTACCCATTAGTATTTCGAAGGGGGAGTATCCTAGAGTTTTTTGTGGCGTCATTCTAATTTCAGCCAATACAATAGGGAGGATTTGTTTCCATTTAGCGAATGTACCTCCCGTGGCTTTACGTAATTTGTCTTTGACGGTACGGTTCATGCGTTCCACGATACCGGAACTTTGAGGGTGATATGGAATGTGAAACTTCCATTCTATTTGTAAAGCTTTGACCAATTCTGCAGTAATTTTCGCCGTAAAGGCTGAGCCTTTGTCACTATTGATTTGGAGCGGACATCCCCATCGCGGAATGATTTCTCGCGTGAGTATGCGGGCTACGGTTTTTGCGTCTTCTGACTTTGTGGGATAAGCCTCAGGCCATCGTGAGAACATGTCGACAATGACGAGGGCGTATTCCTGTTTGCCTGCATTGTTAATGTGTGTAAAGTCTATTTGCAGGTGAGTGAATGGAGTGGTTGGGTATTCTAGGTGCTGGTGTCTTGCTTTGTCTGGGTTATTTGGGTTGTTTCTGAGACATATTATACACCTACTGATGTATTGTTTAATGAGATCTTTTGCATTTGTGATATAAAAATCGTTTGAGAGGAGTAGGGTGGTTGTGACTATACTATGGTGTCCTATTCCATGGTAATGTGCTATGAACAGTGAAGCACTGGTTTGGGGTATACATGGTTTCCCCTCTTTGCAGATTAATCCAGTCCGTGGATTCTTCTGCAAAATTGGATATGTCCAGTCTGAAAGATCAGAGTTAGAGGCAGCCGCCTGTAATTCTGTGAGTAAATAGGTATCATCTAGTGATGGTGGTGAGATAACAGCAAGAATGAGGTTGTAAGTTTCTGTAGTGGCAGCTCGTTTAGCAGCGGCGTCAGCTAAGGCGTTGCCTCTGCTGATGTCATCTTTTCCTCCAGTGTGAGCTTTGCAGTGGAGAATGGCGAGCTGTGATGGCAGGGTGATTGCGTGTAATAGGTCAGTGATGAGTTGGGCATGGGATATGCCTTTTCCATCCGCGCCTGTGAATCCTCGGCGTTGCCAGATCATACCATGATCATGGACAACACCGTAGGCGTATTTGGAGTCTGTGTAGATTGTTACAGGTTTGCCTGAGTATAGATGACATGCTCTAGTGAGTGCAATGAGTTCTGCAGCCTGTGCTGACTGTAAGGGAACTGCTTTTGCCTCTAGAGTGATATCAGGAAGTTTGACGACTGCGTATCCTGCTTGGTACGTGTTGTCATTTGGTCGACTGCAAGAGCCGTCGACAAAGATCATGTCAGCATGCGGGACAGGTATAGTGTACATGTCTGTTCTGGGTGAAGTCTCTGAGTCAATAGTCAATGCACAGTCGTGTTGGGGAGGTGCCTCGTCGTCAGGGCCTCTTAGCCCTAAAAGGGCATTGAGTACGGGGACCGGTCCTTCAGAGTTTGTTGCATATTTAATGGTGAGAGAAGGGTTACTAAGTAGGAGTACTTCATAACCACTAAGCCTTTGAGCTGACATGTGTTGCGTGTGCAGGCCATTGAGAATGGAAAGGACGTTATGTGTGGTATGTAACACGGTAGGATGTCCTATTGTCAGTGTGGTAGACATCTCAACAACCATTGCACAGGCAGCCAGGGCTCGAAGACAAGCCGGCATTCCTTGCACAGTGACAGGCATTACTTTTGAAAAGAATGCGACAGGGCGCATTTTGCCTCCATGAAGTTGGGTGAGCACGCCCGCCATGGTTGTACAGGTGTCCCTTGCAAACAAATGGAATGTTAACAGATAATCCGGGAGGCCGAGCGCGGGACTCTTTACTAACATTTCTCTCAACTTTGCAAATGCAGAAAACATTACATTAGACCATTCTATAACCTTGGGTTTGTCTTTGAGTGTACATTGTCTCAAGATGTTATCGTAATAGGAACAATCAGAAATCCACTGTCTGCAATAATTTACCATACCCAAGAAAGACAGCATATCCTTCTGGGTAGTTGGGGTGACCAGGCCCAATACAGACTGTATGCGTTGTGGACTGATTTTCCTTTCTCCCTTAGAGAGTACAAAACCCAGGTAATTGACATTTGTTTTACACCATTGCAGTTTAGCTTTTGACACCTTGTGTCCACATTCTGATAACCAGTTTAACAGTGAAATTCCATCTAACCGGCTGGCCTCCTCGGTGGTACTACAGAGAAGCAGATCATCTGCATACTGTAGCAGGACAGAACCATGGGGGGGGTGCCAGGGAGCCAATGTGGCTTGGAGGACTATGCTATAGACCACTGGAGAGTCAATATAGCCTTGAGGTAAACGACACCAGGTTAATTGTTTACCTTCAAAGGAAAAGGCAAATAGTAATTGGGTCTCTGTGTCTATAGGAATGCTAAAAAATGCATTTTTCAAATCGATGACACTAAAGTGGGTTGCGTTTGCAGGGATTGCTGAGATGAGTGAGTTTACATCTGGTACTATAGGTGCAATAGGGACAATGAGGTCATTTACTTTTCTCAAGTCCTGTATGAATCTGACAGCACCATCAGCCTTGAAAACGGGGTTGATGGGTGTCGAGTAAGGTGAGATGACGTATCGGAGTATGCCTTGTTCAAGAAATTCTTGTATCATGGGTCTAAGACCTTCTATTTTCTCAGATGAGAGTGGGTATTGTCTAGAGAACACTGGCTGTGTGTCTGGTTTGAGTTTGGCTTTGTAGGGTGTGCATGGTACGAAACCAGTGTCATAAGGGCCAGTGGCCCAAATTCTATCATCAATTTGATCAAGTGAGTTGTCCAGAGTATTTTGTAGTGACACAAAGTGTGGGGAGGTGACTTGGAGCCCACTCCCTTGTGGAGAGGGTGAGATGGAGATGTGGAATTTACTAAACAAGTCACGGCCTAGTAAGTTAACAGGACATTCTGGGATGATCCTGAATTGGTGTATACCTAAATGTTTTCCCTTGTCAGAGCGTATGATAACTGGGTCAGTCAGGTAAGTGTCTGTGGGTATCCCGTTGATTCCCATTGAATGAGTAGTCTTTTGCAGTTCACCATCATAGTTAAGAGAGCACAAAACGCTGGTGGTGGCCCCGCTGTCCACTAGAAAAGACAGTCTTTTATCATCTACATATAATGTGATGAGGGGCGAATCTTCCCAATGAGTAGTGAACTGTGCAAAAGATGGGATACCCTCCTCCGGGCCCCGTCAGTGGGTAGGGTCGGACCAGTCTACTCTGAATCGTACATGTTCTTGAATCGGTGTGGAACCCGGTCGGGACAGTCCTTGTTGGTGTCTTTGTGTGTAAGGTTGTTGTGGTTTCTGGGGAGGGAATGGACAGTCCCTAGCCCAGTGTGTATTTTGGCCACAGTTAAAACAAGTTGTCTGTTTGGGGACTGTACCGGTGTTACTATAGTCCCTGTTATATGGGGGCGCACGGGGTGGTGGACCTTGAGGGGGTCTATGAGGCCTTCTGTGGTTGTTCTGTGGGATTCCCTTATTTGGTCTATTGGGTGGGCCCCTATTGTTGTTCTGGAAGTTGTGAGTAGAAGTGACAGGAGTCTTCTTCATGTCAAAACATCCTGCTGATTCTTTTTCATACAAGTGATCACTAAATTGAGTGATGTTGTCAGAAGTCCAGGTAGAGACACTCTGTTTGACAGTGGTGATAATAGATGAGTGTAAGTTATTAATAAATGTGGAGATGAGGAGTGTATCCATTCCAGGGTCTAAACCAGCCTCCTCAGACCAACACTTCTTGAATCTTTTCCAAAATTCAGTGACTGTCTCAGTTGCCTTGTGTTTACAGGCCACTGCGACAGGCAGGGAAGACTTGGTTTTAAATACTTTTGTCATTTCTGTACTTATTTCTTCCCACATGGTTTTTACGCTGTCTGTTTTGTTTAAAGGATAATCTTTAGTAGACATTTTAGTTGGACAGTCGATGATGACTTTTATATTTTTCCAATCCCATTTGGGGTTGTGGTCAGTGACATTGTTGACAATCAGTATAATGTCATCATGGGTATAGTTGCGACCTGTGCAGGCCTTTTTTAAGTATGCTATAGTACCGGTGGGACTGACATGAGGTTTGGGACAATGTTTAATTATCCTATTTAGTTCTTCAAGGTCCATGGCCTTGATAAGAAGTTGGTCTCCTATAGTCATAAAGGGACCGAGAAATCCTGAGGCAGAGGCCCCGGCGACGGAGTCATCGGCCCCGGAGGTCCTCTGGTCAGTCATTTCTATTTTGGTAATGTTTCTACTGGCCCTAGTAGTTTTACTTAATGATTGTGGGTCAAAAATAGAGTCATCAGCTGATTGTCTGATTTTTTGTTGCTGTCTTTGTCTAAGAATTTCTGAGGCTTTGTCTATTACTGCTTGTAAGTCTTCCTCAGTGGGTTCTCTTTTAGTCTCATCGTCATCGTCAGACCCCTCTTCTACTGGGGGGGTTGGGACGTTGACAATAGGAACTATTGGTCTTGGAGGTATTACTCCCGGTCCTGGTAGTTCAGGAACGGGGAGGGGTGCGCTAGGATATAGGACCTGGTGGCCAATGGCCATCAGGTCAGTGTCTGTTAATGAGGGATAGACAGGACTATAAGGGGGTGGTGACAGGATTTTAACAACTTTCTTAATTCTTTTTTCTTCTTTATCATGTAAAGATTTAGATATGAGTTTTATCTGTCTTTGTTTCTTGGTGATTGTGGTGTCATGCCAGAAGGGGGCAATGGTGAGCCATTGTTCACCTCCTGCAGACATGTATTTCATATTCCAAGACGGATCGGCATCGTACCATGGCCAGGCTTGTTTGTCTCCAAGACACAATCCTTTAACCATTTCCATATAATATGGGTAGTTGCCGCCGTCTCTGGGAAATGCATCTTCACTCCCACAATTCTCAGTCCATCCCGCTAAATTATCTATCCATGGGTTGATTAGGAAATAATTAGTGGGTGAATTACGGGCTACGTAATCTTTACATGTCTCGTTAGGTAGGGGAGGTGGATATGTTACAGTATTTTTACTTTGTTTTGAACCCATGTTTATTGTAAGTTTGTTTCTGATGTCTCTGTGAAAATCGTCTCCACTTCTTTATCTGTTGTTGGTGACTATAATCTTCACTATAGTCTAAGAAATATAATATCTGACTACTTTCAGGTAGTTTATGGATTTGTTCTACTGATTTGGGACAGATGATTGGGTAATTAAAGAGATTAATTGGTATATCTGTCACAAAGAAAGGGTATGGTTGATCAATGTATTTTTGAATAACGTCTGTGCGCAGATGGCAGCCTAATGCAAGGACCGCTTCTACAACAGTACCGTTAGACAGGGACGTGAGTGTAGATTTGAATCTTATGAGTTCACTATTGGCAGATACTAATTTTGGCCAATAATCGTCTCTTTCAAGGTTGTGGTACCAGAGCACTATACTACACTGACAATCTAAACAGGTTCCTATTTGTGGGTGTCTAGGGTGTGACATATGTGACTGTGGTATGAGAGCGTGAAAAATTCAAAGTGTGCAGGCCAGGGGCGTTGTCACAGAAAGGCAGGTATAACCTATAGCAGCAATCTGCGAGAGTTGGTCTTTGTCTGCTCACTTTTAGAATTATGTATTCACTTTAGACATCTCATACAATTTTAAATGTATAATGATTTTGTTAGTAGAGACCACAGACTGTCTACGTGACAGTGGATAGAGTCCAGTGGTTTCGTTGCTGAGAACTGTATATGAAGCCTCACGTTGCGTTACTCCGAGAAGGAGAGCATAAAGTCCGCAAGTCTGTTGGCATACAGTAGTCAGATGAGACAAGTGGTGAGATTAGTGTGCGTGAACTTACCAGCCGCACGGTTTACAAAGAAATACAGATATCACAAGTGTGTATACTTACCAATCACACAAGGATATTGAAATAAGAAAACTTATACTTCAAACTAAACATAGTAAGGAAATTTGGCCAATGAAATAATGGGTGTTCAAAATGAGGTTCTATTTGAATAAAGACCCCTGGTCTTCTTCGTACTCCAAGTACGGTGTCTGATCCCAGATCAGTTGTGTACACAAAACAAAGATAGAAGATTATAACTTCTATAAACTGACATCCAATATCCCCCGGGGATAGAGTCACAGGTTCAGGATTGAGTCTGTCCGTAACCTCACAGCGGATTCTGGGTAGACTTTTATAGTCTCATGACATCCGTGTAGGAATGGACCTCGCATCCCGCGGCAGAGCCCCCACTTGAAGGAAAATCGATCATGTATCGATGTATCGATTCCTTATATTTTCATTACCTTATTTGACCTCAGTGTGAAGACCCCTTAGAGCTCCGTGAGAGTGTAACCTCATATGATATGACCAGTAACGAGGACCACAGATACAAGGTTGAACTCTGATTTAATTATGACAAAAACAACATATTTATACACAACATACGGCGCTGGTTCAATTACATGATTGGTTAATATTTGGTGCAGAGGTAGGGAAATAACAGCGTCTATGTGGGGTGGCTTATACGTCGCCTTGTGTAGTATTCGTTAGTTATGAGAAAGCACGGGATGTACAGTTTCTAAGGAAAGAAACAAAGTATATGATAGCAAGCGAGTACTGGAAACAAGCCAGAACATAACTACCTTGAAATAAGCAGGAACAGACACAGAGAAACAAGATGGCTGATTAACCCTTCAGGCCCCTATACACATTCCGATATTAAGGCATTTTCAAATCGACTTTGCTAAATTTGGCTAAGCTGCTTAAATAATGCCAATACATCGGTGTTGGTCAGTGATGGCTAACCTTTTCAGCTAGGTGTGTCGAAAATCGTAAAAATAGTGTAGCCTTCCTCGAATCACGTGTCACTTCAAGAAATATCAATAATTTGGTGATATTTGCAGCCATTATACATATGCCACACACCATGATGCCCATTATACATATGCCACACACTGCAATGCCCATTATACATAAGCCACACACAGGCCCTTATTCTGTTTGGTGTGGTAATGTCCGCGTGCGTTCGTGCCGCCGATGTTTTGTGTCTGCGCATGTGCAGAGGCGTCTCTGCGCATGTGCGAACGGAACGCACGTCCAAATTCCGCATGAAATGTGTACACTACGAACAGGGGGTGGAGAGGGGCGTGAAGTGCTGTTTGGGCTCATTACCATATGTTTACACCCCGCGTTTCATGGGCGTTCCCATGAAAACGCTGGGCGTACGTATGGTAATGCGGCCGTGACGCACGTGTAGGGGGCGGACATATGACATTGCCGGATGTCAGCTCCCCGCCCAGATCCCTGCTTTTGCACGGAGAAATGCCTGTGTGGTCTGAGGTTGCGGGAGCTGGCGGACCACTCGGTCCTGCATTCGATGGTCTGCGACCATCGAATGATGGGGGAGGTTCCAAGAGATGGAGGAGGTGTAGCCGTGAGAAATCCACTCGTGCTCCGTGCGGTCAGCGGCTTACCGCATTCGGACGGAGTGAGCGATCCGTACGAAAGGCGGGGTTTAGGACGCACGGTCCTGCCCGCATATTCGGCTCCGTCCGCACCGACCAGAATAAGGCCCACTGTGATGCTCCATTATACATATGCCACACACAGTGATGTTCCATTATACATATGCCACACAACGTGATGCCCATTATACATGTGCCGCACACCATGATGCCCATTATACATATGTGGCATATTAAGGCATAATTCACTTTTTGCCACATGGATTGAGCCAAAATACACACTATACCAAACAGATTGAGCCAAAATTCACATTATGCTTCACAAACAGGGACATTGTGCGCCAAAGGCGTACATTAAAAATTGACACCATAATGCCCATTACATGATAAGCCACACACCATAATTTCCATTATGTATTACGCCAAACACCATAATGCCAATTAAAAATTAATACATGCTTGCGGTAACTGGGGGCCAGCCGCCACTGGGCAGAAGTGACAGTCATTGACAGTCGGGCAGAAAGCCGGGGACTGGCCAGCTGTATTCAGAGCACTGCAGGTCCCAGCTATTTGAAATAATACCCCTATCACACCAGAAAATGCAAGCGCCCCGCCCCCACCCCCTTTAACCGGCTATATCTTCTGAACCAACTGACCGATTTACATGAGACCAGTACCATATTGAAGAACTTTTAAGTGAGCTTCGAATGATCCTGGTCCCATGAACATGGGCCATTTGGTCCCAGAGAAATCTGCCCCCAAAGAACAAGAACAGCCATGAAATTACATTTCAGAAATAAAAAAAATTGGTTTACCCGCAATATCTCTGGAACCAATTAATCCATATGAGCCTAGTATCAGATTCAAGGCACAGCAATTTGGGTTCGAATAAGATCAGCATCGAGCGTCTGTGATGCCATGGGGGAACTGACAGCCGTCGGAACTGGGTGGGGGTTGGAATTAGTGTGTCCCATGTTATCCTAAGGGGAAAATGTTCCAGCTTTGCCCGGTGGTAAAATATTTGCCCAACTGCATAATCATCGACACATGTCATAATGTAAGTTTATAATTGGTTACTCCTGTGATGTTGCCTCCACTTCCCTCCTTACATCATGACATGGTAACATTAATGATCTCCCGAAATATCAGCCATCTCCAAAAAGCCTGTGATTTTCTGACCAAGAAACTGGAGTTCTGAAATATAATTACAGTTTCTTTGTCAGACCAAAGTGATCCATTCTCAAAATGCCACATGCAGCGTTTTGACAGCGGCATAGATACAGTGGGACACCTGTCCCTACACGTTGCTGCAATGCTAAAAATGCATATCCACGGTATCCGGATGGCTGATAGGAAGTGTTTAGGTTGACACTATATAGTCCACATGGTCAAAGGGTCTACATGGCTATGGTCAAAACCTAAAAAGGTTGACATGATTTTTGGGGGATTTTATTTCCTTCTTTATTTACTTTGTCGTACTTTACAATCCACATGGACTCCGATGTGTAATGGTAAAGTGTTCCGTGTATGAGGTATATTCAATGCCTTGACGACAAGCTATGACGGCGAACAGTGCTGATGGCTTGCCGTCATAGCTCACTGTCAGTATTCAACTCACCCCCCTTCACTCATTGTTTCCACCTTGCCTGTTTCCTGAGGTGAGGTGGAAATGGTGAGTGTGACCATTAAAATGGAAAAGCTCTCCACAAAATGCGTCTGACTTGCTGCATTTGCGGCAAACCTCGCCATTTAAGGCAACCCTCGCCATCCTCTGATGGTGAGGTTTTCCTGGAACATTGAATGCGGCGAGCGGCCGGCAAGGGGGTTTGACAGTGTGGATGGCTTGTTTTTAACCGCACCGAAAATAAGCCATCCTCACCACACAAACCCCCTCGCCGGCGGCATTGAATATTGCCCTATATGGTCGACATGGTCAAAGGTTCTACATGGCTACGGTCAACACCTAAAAAGGTTGACATAATTTTTGGAGGATATTTTCCCATCTTTATTTACTTTGTCATACTGTGTGCCTAGCACAGCGGTACTGGAGCAACTGGGCTGTGGAGCACCTGGCCACAGCATGGCGAGAGAAGCGGTTCACTAATTGGGGTCCACATGCTCAGTTGACATTGACACCAAAGGAAGTGAAAAAGTAATGTCATCCTTGTCATGTGTCATTCTTTTGCTGCTCCTTCAACCTTGTTCATGTAGACCTTTTGGCGTCGACCTAATATACCACACCCTTTCTCTGAGTGCTATGGCTGTGTACACATGGGGGTGATTATTGTTAATATCGCTGGAAATATGGTCGCTGAGCGACCATATTGCCCGCTATGGGAGTGTGCACCGGCGATATATCGCCGGGTGCGCGCTCCCATTTTCTCCGCCGTAGTGATTGCTGGTCGCAGGAACATGCTCCTGTGACCAGCTTATTTCCACTGCCGGGCTCCCCCGGCAGTTTTTTTTTCATCAGCGACCATCTCTGGTCGCTGATGCAAACGGGACACTGAGCAATATATCGCTCGGCGATAAATACCCTCGTGTGTACGGTGCTTATGAGCATTCTGGCCATGGGTTGTTCTCTCACTGTTCACTTAAAAACAGGACAAATACAAGATGAAAATATATAACTGAATTATAGTCATACCCTGATCAAACACACTTTCATTAGTATGGGACTTTCTCTCCCTTCTGCCATGTGTCATTTTACAGTATATATGGTATATAACATAGATGTTTTAAATTAAGTACACCCTTTATGTTGTGTATTTATCTTTTGTATACTCCATTGCATTGAGAGAAACAAGATACAAACTGGGTGTCGTAATGATGTCTCTTCTGCTCATATTCCGTTAGAGCTGCACACATTACTGAAGACTGGCTTAGTTGTTTTGAGATGATGGGACTCATAGTATAACAATTACCGATTGTGCACAATTAGCCAGATGGAGGTTAGCAAAGCAATGTGCAGTCTTTTAGTTCTCCGGGAGGAGCATAGTGGATCATTTTATTTAGATTGTCTTGCAACTTCTATTTAGATGCATCAGTGGACTTGATGGGAGCCTGTATGAGGTGGATAACCTTGAAATGTGTTTTCTTTTTTCTTTATGGCAGTAAATAAAAGTAGAACAGTATGAGCAAACTGCAGATGTATTTAAATGCTTTTTTCTCACACTAATATGCAAGGTGGAGGTGTATAACTTATGAGTTATACAAGATCTACACCATGTATGTCCAAACTGCGGCCCTCCAGCTGTTGTGAAACTACACATCCCAGAATGCCTTGCCATAGTTTTAGCATTCCCTGATAGCAAAACTGTGGCAAGGCATCATGGGATTTGTATTTTCATAACAGCTGGAGGGCCATAGTTTGGACATGCCTGATCTACACCATGGTTTTCTACCTGTCCCTCTCCTTCAGGGAGAAAATACTATGGGCCTTATTTTGGTTCATTCTTTCTGACAAAATCCTTCTTAGATGGGCAAAACCATGTGCACTGCAGGTGGGGCAGATGTAACATGTGCAGAGAGAATTAGATTTGGGTGGGGTTTTACTTCAAAGGGAGATCTATATTGCAGTGTAAAAATAAAGCAGCCAGTATTTTCCCTGCACAGAAACAAAATTACTCACCCAAATCTAATTCTCTCTGCACATGTTACATCTGCACCCCTGCAGTGCACATGGTTTTGCCCATCTAAGAAGGATTTTGTCAGAAAGAATGAACCAAAATAAGGCCCTATGTTCCTGGGCTTCCCTGGTAATGTATGACTGCCATCACCTGTGAGGAGCCAGGTAATTGATAAGAAAGGTGTTTCACCAGAAGTGATGGCAATCATATATGACCAGGGAAGTCCAGGAACAGAACATTTTCTGCCTGAAGTAGAGAGTCAGGTAGGCCAGTGGTTCTCAACCTCAGTCCTCAGGGACCCCCAACAGTGCACATTTTCCAGGTCTCCACACAGAATCACAGGTGAAATAATTAGCTCCACCTGTGATCTTTTAAAATGTGCCAGTGAGTAATTAGTGCACCTGTGTATCTGTGAGATGACCTGGAAAACGTGTGTTGGGGGTCACTGAGGACCGAGGTTGAGAACCACTGAGGTAGGCAACCATGATCTACACCCCGTGTAGCCAAATCCAGTCCTCAAGAACTACCAGCAGTTCCTTTGTACCAGGTCACTCAGCAGGTGCACAGGTGTATTCATTACTTACTGAAATATTGTAAAAGATCCACAGGCGGAGCTCATTACTTCACTTGTGATTTTGTGAGTCTACTTGGAAACAGTTCATTCTTGGTAGCGTTCAAGGACTGGAGTTGGCTTCGCCTGATCTAAACTGTAGTTGACCAATAGCTGCCTAAAATGTAGCATCATACCTCCCAAATTACCCAATTTTTATGGGACAGTCCTGTTATTGTGGGACCGTCCGGTGTCCCACCCACGGCTGGTAGTGTCCCATGGCTTTGTGGGGGCAGTTGGGAGCCCCAATGCCTGTTGCTGCTCAGAGCAGAGAATCAGGGAATAGACTCTGCACATGGGTTCAGCATCTATTTGGGAAGTCAGAGGGGCTGGGGACATGGCCAGCAGGTCACACCCTGCTGGCCATGCCCCATAGTCCCAAAAACTGTGGGGGGGGGGAGTTTCGTGATAGTGGCATCTCCATGAAACATCTCTGGATAAGGCCGTATATACCGATGCAGCAAATTGTTATTAATAGTGATAAGTCATACTGGCTCATGGGTGATATAATTCAACAAAGGTGTGCATTTACGATCACTCTTATGTTATGCATGTTATCATGATATAAAATTGTACCAAATATATTTAAAGGGAGGCCATAACTACCATATTTAATATACCTGAATATGCATTTTCCTAATTTAATACACTACAGTAGCATAATAATTAGATTTGAGCAGTTAAGGGGTTAATTTTCTCATAAAGACTAGAAAAGCTTTCAGAGTAATTTTGTGCAGTGTTAATTGAACTGTTACATTGACGTCTGCCAAATGATCATGACTGGCCATTGTCAACACTGACTGCATTCTGGACTATGAAACAAATACGGTGCTAGTGTAATGTCTGCTTCTGCATTTATAATGAAGCCTCCATGTGGTTTGATTATAAATTGTGACTCAAACAGAGGACAAATATTAAAGGACGGTTGTCTGCCTAATCACTATGTGCTATTTAATTAAAGTCCGGCTTTCCTATGTAGTAAGTTTTTCCCTGCGTTGAATAAGAGTTGGCAGCTGCTTATGCTGCAATTAATAACACCATTTATTCATCTTAAGAGTTCATTTCACAGAAAAATAACAGAATTAAAAAAGTAATAGCATCTAACTTATTGGCAACCCAGAAAAATGAGTCAAATAAATTTAGCCGAAGCCTTGATTACTGCCTCTGTTTAATGCCAGGAGAATGGAACAATGTTTTTTGTTGTTTTTCTTTTTTTTGGGGGGGGGGGGGGGGGGGGGGGGGGTGGTGGTGGTGGTTGTGTGTGTCTGTGTGTGTGTAAGGGGGGGGGGGGGGTTGCGGGGGGTATACAGTGTGGTTAATTCAGAATATCAGTTGGACATAGTTGCACCCATATTTTTTTACTGAAAAATCTGAAGCAGAGTATATCAGCCCCATATGTATGTCATCAGTGTGCACTTGCACGAGAGATCCATCTGAGAGCTGGCCGATGTTCATGTATGCACAAAGCTGCGCAGCCGGCAATTCTGTTGTCATGCCCTAAGTACATACTGTATACTGCATTTGAACTCCCTGTTGACATCCCCTTATGTCCCTTCAGACACCAGTGTAAATAAGATTTATAACGCTTTTCCACTGACTTAAAAATCCCGGGTTTTTTCATGTGAACACGCACCAACCCAGGATTTTTGTCAGTGGAAATGGTGACAAGGTAAAAATCCAGTATCTTTACCCTGGCTTTGAGCATGGTTTTTAGTGAAAACGTCTCTTACCCAAGTTTTTGGAACCGGGCAGGGGATGTTGGCCATTGTGCAGGCGCCTCCCTCTGCCCAGATGCTTGCTTTTCCCCCGCCACTGACAGCCCACCGCCCCCTGTCTGTGACCCCCCCCACCAGTGTCCACCCCATTTGCGGCCCCCCTCCCATCTGCCCTATGCTGACCTAACTCTCTGCGGCAAACCCTACTCACTGACCCCTGCCACTGACCTCTTGACCTCTTTCCCTGGTTTCCCTTTTCAGTGGAAAAGGAGTCAACATGGAAAAAAAAACAGAAAAACAGGGCAGTGGAATCAGGGAAGGAGATCCACCAAAATTCCGGGTCAAAATCTTGGGGGGTGTGACCTAGGATTTTGGTGGAAAACAGTATTAGTATAAATAAATAGTATAAATTTACTATAGCTTCAAAAAAATGAAGAGGTGCTGTTGCCCATAGCAACCGATCAGATTCTGTCTGTGATTTTCTAGGATGCAATAGAGCAGTGGTAGCCAACCCTAGCCCTCGAGAGCTACCAACAGTTCACATTTTCCAGACAACCTAGCTGCTGCACAGCTGCACTCATTAATCACTGACACATTTTAAAAGATACACAGGTGCTCACTTGTGATTCTGTGAGGAGACCTGCAAAACATGCACTGTTGGTAGCTCTCGAGGACCAGGGTTGGCTTCCCCAGCAATAGAGAAATGATAGACAGAATCATATTGGTTGTTATGGACAACATCACCTCTTTTAATTTTTAGAAGCTTTAGTAAATTTCCCCCTGAAGTTTCCCATACACGGTGCGTTTGTGCCTTTTAGATGTGATGCACGCTCCCACTTATACATACCTCCCAACATGACCCTCCCCAGGAGGGACAGAATGCTCTATTTCTGGACTTTCCTCTTAATTAATAATTGCCATCACCTTTTTTAAACAGGTTAATTGAAAATAAATGTGTTTCAACAGAAGTGATGGTAATCATAAATTAAGAGAGAAGTCTAGAAACAGAGCATTGTGTCCCTCCTGGAGAGGGTCATGTTGGGAGGTATGACTTATATCACATTGCAAAGTACAAAAAGTATGTGCAGCCGTATTTTTATTTACTAGATCGCAATGTATCTAGTTCAAAACGCGCGCTGTTGTACCGTATCGCATGCGTTTTGAATTAGATGCGATGCGATCTAGTAAAAAACCGCATGGAGCCCATTGCACGTGTGTAGGCGCCTTGAGTTATGGCTGACTGAATTGCTGCTACTGTTGCTGTATACACACTGCATGCACAGAATGAAAACAAACAAGATCTGTCTGCACATGACTTGCGCTCAGCTTTGCAGCATACTAGCCTACTTTCTAAAAAGCATGTCAGAGAGACTATGAAGGTGGCATGGACAGGCACTGCTACATCTGAGAGAAGTGTCATAGTATGACTTACATTCAAATGTATATAAGCCCCAAAGCAGTTAGTAAGAGCTACTGTACTTGTTGAGGAAATACTCTGAAAATGTGTCAGGGCTTGTTCATGTATGTGGTTTACAATTGGTCCCATGCAATACTTCTATTCAACCGACCTAAAAAGCCTGGGTTTTTGCACATGAATACGCATCTACCTGGGATTTTTGATAGAGTGGGGGATATACTCAGGGGTTAAAGTGGGCCGGAACGGGGCGGAACTGAGTTCCGGCAGTTGTAATTGAAGCCGGAACTCAGTTCCGCCTCCTTCCACCCACCGTGCATGGCCACAATTATATTTAAATTTCCTCCAGGAGGCTGGCTCATATTAGACCTCAGCCTCCGGAGCACGCCTATTGTGGCACCCCAACCTGGACTTCAAGGGGTTAATACCCCGTTCAGTGGAGGGCGCGAAAGAGAACCCCCAGACTGATTGACAGCCAAAGGGGAACCAATGGAGCAGGAGGGGAGGTACCAGCCTCTGGGGGGTCAGAGGTCCGGGAAGCCTGAAGAGCGGGCGGGATCGGGAAAAAGGGCTGCGGAGGAAGGGAGAAGAAGCGTGGTGTGACGGAAGGGGAGGAGGAAGAAGGGGCCGCTGAGCGCACTGCTGCAGGAGGAAACGGGGGACCCGACATCTCGTTGCCGGAGAGCGGTGATTGACAGCGGGCGCCCGGCCAGACAGAGCGGAGCGGGCGCTGTGAAAACCCCCACCGCATGACGGAGGCTGAGCACGTAGGGAGAGGAGCAGCCGGTCACCAGTGTTGAGGGACAGCGGGCTCCCCGAGAAGAGGAAGTGGAGCAGTCCCGGAAGAAGCAGCGTGGGGAGACTGAGCCCAGCAGCCAGCGGGGAGAGAAGCCAGCGCAGAGTACAGCGGGGCAGGAGTAGCGCGGCTGAGTGCGGCAACGCTGCAGTAGCAGCGCCCCCACTAGACCGCTCTCCTGCAGAAGAGTGACCAGAGCCAGCCTTCCAGACGGCCGGAGACCTGATCGTGACGGGCAGGAGCCTGCACCTTGTTGCAGCCACCAGGTATCCTCTGTACCGATGCCCCCAGACCTGCCTCCCAGTACTCACTCCCTGCCACCAACGCAGACTACTCTTTGTGGGAAAAACCCCCCTGTGCGTTTCCCCGGAATGCCCCTATCCTCCTCTAACCCGCCCGTTTACTGTATCAGCTGATGCCACCCCCAACACCTCACTAAGGAGCACCAAGTGTAGACAATCATTCCTTTACTTCAGAGGATCTCAGTTAGGAAGTTCCACAAGTTGTAAAAGCACTGCTGCCACCTGTTGTTACATATCTGACACTGTGGAGGCATATCTGGCACTGTGGGTGCAGATCTGTTTCTGGCACTGTGGGGGCATAAATGTGTCTGGCACTCTGGGGGCATGTATGTGTCTGGCACTGTGGGGGCATATCTGGCACTGTGGAGGCATATCTGGCACTGTGGGGGTATGACTGGCACTGTGGGGGCATGCCTGCCACTGTGGGGACATATGTATCTGGCACTGTGGGGTCATATGTGTAATGGGCATCATGTTGTGCGGCATAATGGGCATCATGGTGTTTGTAGTAATGTGGAATGGGCATTACGGTGTGGGGTGTAATGTGTAATTGGCATCACAATGTGCGGCATAATTTGTAATTGGCATTACAGATAGATAGTATATAATGATTTCAGTATCCTGTCATTGTTTGGGCTTGATTTGTGAGGCGTACTAGGTAACTGTGTGGGCCTTTATGTTTTTATGATGCCCCCTGCTGAATACCTGCCCCCCGCCCACCACTGAATACCCTTGCTACCATGTAAGGGTGGCATTAGGGGCGTGGCTTATTCCAGGTGGGAGGTGCTATGGGTGTGGCCCGAAAGGGTGGGTGTAGAGGGTTGAGTTCCACCACCTCCCTTGGACCACTTTAAGCACTGGATATACTCGAGATTTGAAACTCAGAGTAGAAATAGGCGCCCTGTGGGGTGTGTCGCTAAGCTGCTCCTACTTGAGGGGTGTAAAACCCTCTTGTGGATACAAAAGTGGGGAAAAAAAGTGGAGCGCTAATTGGATCAATTGGATATTACAATTTTAATGTATATAATTTTTTTTTTAAAAACAAACAAATTAAAGAAAGACAATAACATTGATGTCAATGACAATAACAATAAAAAAATATATAATATATATAAATAGGACAAGGAAGACCATACTTATGTCTCTGCGTAGCTGCCTTTGTATCCCTTGGAATAAGGGGGCTTTTTACTCTCCGGGTAGTGCACTACCGAAATGGTGGTTGGCAAGTTGCCGTCTTGGATGATATTAGGAGACGCTGGAGGATGATCTGATTCCCAAGGTTGGGGTCCTCACTATGTTGCGCTGATCCCAGAGATGAATGCTGTGTTCAATTTTCTCGCTGGAGGAAGATCTGATTACCTTCTGAATGAAGGGTCCTCACAATGGTGCGATAAACGATATCCACAGAATACAGGTTGATAATTCCCAATTTGGGATGGGGGATAGAGCTAGGATCCAGAGGGTGGCAATGAAAGGGAAAGCTTCCAGGAGAGTACCAGATATGGGTAGGGGGGGGGGGGGGGGGCAGTAGGCAGAGTCAGAGATTCTTCCCAGTCCTTGTTTAGTAAAAGCAAGTGCTGCCTAACATGTTTCGTTGTGATGTCACGACTTTATCAAAGGTAAGTGACATCACGACGAAACATGTTAGGCAGAGACATAAGTATTGTCTTCCTTGTCCTATTTATATATATTATATATTTTTTTATTGTTATTGTCATTGACATCAATGTTATTGTCTTTCTTTATTTTGTTTGTTAAAAAAAAATTTATATACATTAAAATTGTAATATCCAATTGATCCAATTAGCGCTCCACTTTTTTTTCCTACCTGGGATTTTTGTCAGTGGAAATGGTGACAAGGTAAAAATCCCAGGTAAAGCGACCCGGGATTTTTACCCTGGTAATTAGCAGGGTTTTTAGCTGGTCTTTTCCGGGTAACGAGCTGTGGCAACATCTCTTAGCTGAGATGCCCTGCTTCCCTGGGATACAGTGGGATTCCCAGCCCCCTGGGATCCCAGCCGCCCAACTGCCAATCCCTACACACTGCCCAGCCACCCACTGGTCCCCGCATGATGCCCACCGGTCTCCGGAAATGTGCAAAAATTATAACAGCTGCATGATGTGGGCTAGGTGAAATCAGGGAGAGTGCTAGTTTCTTCAGGGAGAAAGGGAGTTTGTTACTATTAATCTTATGCTACTCTCAAGTAAATGGTAAAATATTAATTGCACACAAACAGTGTCTGCTTACTTATCCTATCTCATACTATATCATCCATTGTGTTCTATTTTTATTTATCTGTAGTGCCAGACACACTTCACAGTCCTGCTTTTAGTTCTTCATAAAGTTTACTTATCATTTACTACTCTTACAGTTTTGATTTTATTTAATTTATCACATATTTAGTAATTTGCTTAGATTTGACATTTTTAGAAAGTAACAATTAGCCAAATGGTGTCTTCTAGTTTTTTAAAGGGCCAATCACTTACAAGGCATGGTTTTGCCTTGTAAGTGATTGCCCCTTTAAAAAAAGCCCCAGTTCGGCCAGCTCGGATGGCATAGATTTTATAAGTATACCTAACACCAATCAGAGCTCTGTATCTTTCTACAGCTCCGTGAACATTTGGCAAAAGGTCAGCGCTTGTTGGCAGGACAAGGTATGTCACAAGTAGTACGGAGTATGTTGGAGCTGGTGTCAACCAAGAACTACTACAGTGGAGACCTTCTTTTCTGTGTGGAGATCCTGCGCAATGTGACTGACACATATAAAAGAGCAACTTATATACCCTCCTTTGAGGACATTCAGGTAAGAAAGAATATACATAGAGGTATTTAACAGAATCATTCTCTCTCAGGTGTTAATTAATGTACTTGTGTCAAATATATAGAATTTAAACATTGTAAATGGCTTATACGGAGAGTTGTTGGTTTGATATATATATAATTTGCTTTCTAGAAAGAAAATGTTTCATCCATAGGTTCTCTTACTCAGTGCTCAGAAACTCACACAATTCATGTTTTGCACGTCACCTCCCAGAATCACAAGTAAAAATAATTAGCTGCACCTGTGGATCTTTTAAAATGTATCAGTAAGTAATGAGTGCACCTGTGCACCTGCTTGTTGACCTGTAAATGTGAATTGTTTGGGGTCCTGAGGTATGAGTTTGAGAACCATAATGTTATGGGCCCCATACATCAGCAATTCATTGTGACAATCCTCCGTTCTGGAGATGATTGTCACAATTAATCTTTAATGTGTGGGCTCCCCCTTTTGGCAATCCCAATCAAAAATTAATAAGGATCGCCAATTGATTGCTGAATCAGAGTTAAAAAATCTGGTTTTTGTATGTGTGACAGAGTGATATGCCACCCAGGCCAAGTCTGTAAATGACTTGCTAATGGATCACTGATTGCACCTCATTCACCGTCTAATGGTTTTCCCATTCTGTGCATGTGTGCGTAAAGGAACCCACACACTGGGCGATATTAAGCCATTTTCTGAGTGATTTTACCTAATTTCAATGAATTGCTCAGAAAATGGCAGAGAATTGCTGTGTGATTCAAAAGCATGTCCCTGTGGACCCAAATCTGGCTGTGATTCATAACAGCCCCGCTGGTAAATACAGAGCACTCGCTCAGAACATCACCCGCATAAGCAGGCGGTGAGCAGGGCCTTCTAAACGAGTGCTCGTAATCCTCCCTGTCTCTCTGCCCACCCACCATCCTCACTCAATGTAAGCTGCGGGTAGGTGCAGGGCCTTTTGAGCTAGTGCTTTGAATCAGCCCTGCCTGTCCCTCCTGCCCACTGTCTTCACCCGGTGCAAGCTGCGAGCGGATAAAAACATGCTTATATATGTTTGGGGAGGAAAACGATAAACATATTACACACAAAAAGAAACCAGGGGTTTACGTAATCAGTGTATAGATATTTTGCTCTAAATATCGTAATAAAGCGGGAGAGTAGGCGGAGAAATACCATGTATATCAGGCATTTCCAACCACGGTCCTCAAAGCACACCAACAGTGCAGGTTATAGTGATATCCAGGCTTCAGCAGAGATGGTTTAATCAGAATCCGATACTAATTAAGTCACCTGTGCTCAAGCCTGGATATCTACAAAACCTGCACTGTTGGTGTGCCTTGAGGACCGTGGTTGGGAATGCCAGATGTATATTATATATTGCCACACAATCTAAAGAAATACACATACTAACAGGGGTGGTCTCCTCAGATCCACAAAGCATAAATCACTCAGACCATGGGGAGTTTAAGAGGTAGATATCTAAAGAATTGCTATTCTTTGTTTTATGGCCCATATCTTCTATATGTAGTCCACCCCAACCATTTCATGTGTATCGAGTTAGCCGAGGAAGAATACTGAACTCCGGCAGTCTCGAAGTTATAGTGTTTCTGGATTTTATCGCAAATCAGGTCAATACTTGGAATCCCCGCTGACCTCTATAATTGGGTGATTGCTGCCTTTGTGGCAATCAAAATGTGCCCAAGGACATATGACTCACCCTTGGACAGGTGGCCCCCATATAGGTGGAACAAAACCGTCTCAGGGTTAGCACCAATCGACACACCAACCACTTTGCTGATCATGTAGAACACTGATTCGCAAAGTGACTTCAGCGTGTGGCATTCCCAGAATATGTGGAAAATAGTTCCTATTCCACCACAATTTCTCCAGCATGATTTAGAAATATTAGGCCATATTTTGTGTTGCTGATCGGGAGTATAATATGCCCTGTGCCTTAATTAAAAAAACATCTCAGAGTGGTTGATGCATATGGATACTTGAAAACACGACTTATATATTAAATCCCATTCCTCATCTTTCAAGGTTGTCTGGCAATCCCTCTCCCATGAAGCCTGAGACCTAATTTTAGCTGGGCTGTTCTGAAAGGCCAGGTAGTTATACCACCAGGATATACCTTTGTGGTCAGGGTTACATAGTAAATTATGGACAAGTGAAGAAATACGTGGGGTCAAGTTCGGGGAGGGGAGAGATCTTGATAGCCAATTTCTCAACTGTAAATATTTAAAGAAGTCACCCTTAGGGATATCGTATGTTTCCTGTAAGTAGGTAAAGGGAGTTAGATGTCCTTCAAAAACAAATCACCCAGATTAATCAGGCCTCTGGTTATCCAGTTGATCAGCCTCAAATCAGCATCATAGACATCACTGACCGCAGGGTCAAAAGAGGGGCAGGCAGGGCAATGACCTCACTACCAGTTATACTCTCATGCCAGGCTCTCACTGTGGCCTTTACAGCTGTATTTTTTATATTCAGTGAACAGAAGGAGGCGGGCAGCATTCATAGATCAGCTAGGCTATATAATGAGACTTCTGCCCTCTCCATACAGACCCAGGGTTTTGAGGAGTCCTGAGTAAACCAGTATCTTGCCTGGGTCAGAAGGCACACTCGGTGGTACTGTTCTATATCAGGGAAGGTGACTCCCCCGGCTACTTTAGAACGTAATAAATATTTTTGGCTACTTTCGGTTTCATGCCTTTCCAAACATATTTGGTGAGAGACCTGTTGATCTTATTGTACAGAGGTTTTGGGAGTGATCTAGGGATTGCCCTGAATAAATACAATAGCTTCGGAAGCAGTAGCATCTTTACTGCCGCAATTCGACCCTGCCAAGAAACTTCCTGCATCATCCAATCTCTGGTTAGACCCTCAAATGCCTTTAAGAGAGGACCATTATTGCAGTCTACCACGTCTGCATCACTGGCCAGATGAATCCTGAGGTATTTCAAAGATCTCGTCTGCCAAGCGTACCTATATTCATCTTTAAGCCTGAACAATATGTTGGGAGGTGTAAAAAAGGAGAGGACCTCTGTCTTACTTGTGTTCAACTTGTAATAGGAGAGGGAAGAGAACTGCGTCAAGATGTCATGTAGGACTGGGAGGGATCATACTGGGTTCGAAATACACAGCAATATGTCGTCAGCAAATAAACAAATGCACGAAGCAGCGAGCCATGCGAGGGGACGCAGTGCACTTATTACTGTGTCGACATTAGGGTAAAAAAAACAGTGAAAAACCCCCTGTCGACCTTTTGACTGTAGACCTAACCCATATCGACCTAACACATGTGTCCCCCTAGACACCTGTGAACCTTGTCCCATGTCGCCCTAGACACCTGTTGATCTTGTGCCATGTCGACCTCGACACCTGTCGACCTTGCAGTATGTTGACCCAATGGTGTCGACCTAATGACTGTCGACCATCATTAGATCGACCCAATGATCCCAATCCGAGAGGGAGATTGCTGCTATTTCAGAGAGTCTCCTGCAGAATGCAGGAGGGTAGGTGCCTATTCTCTAGGGGCAGCACTGTCGCTGCCCTGTGGTCCTTCTGACTAGCAGCTGCCAGAATCACTGTGACAGTGTCCCTGGAGCATCCTTTGGATGCTCCTGGTAGTTACACTACTATTTGTACAGCACTTCCTAGTGCTCTGTGGCCCCCATCCCCTCTGTGTGACATCATGATACGTGCATTTAGGGGGCAGAGCCAGTACAGGGATTGAAAGAGACCTTTTAATGCATTGAATATTTGGGTACTTGTGTATTTTGGCGGCGCCCCCGATCTCCATCGCGCGATGTTTTAATTGCATCGCATGCCATGCACCCGATGGCATGCGATGCGATGCGACGCAATTTTTGCCCCCTATGCGATGAAAGATTGTATAATGGGTGCTTACAATGTTAAATGCACCCCCACGCCACCCTCCCCACTATAAACGTGGTATGCGTCCTCCGACCTTTTCATAACCCCACTATCCACGTCGGCGTGGAGTTGAGATTAGAAAGTGTGGCGAGCGCAGCGAGCCACCGCGCCCGAAGCGTGGCGAGCGGACGCGGATACCTTTACAGGTATCGGAGTCCCCTCGCGGGCTTCACAGGTATCGGAGTCCCCTCGCGGGCTCGCTGCGCTCGCCACGCTTCGGGTTCACGTTTATAGTGGGGGGGGTGGCGTGGGGGTGCATTTAACATTGTAAGCACCCATTAGGGTGCTTATACAATGTTTAATTGCATCGCATTGTATGGCATTGTATGCCATATACAATGTCATACAATTTTAAAATTGTATGGCATTGTACAATATCGCTCAATATCGCATCACATCGCGTACCATCGCATGCCTTATGGTATACGATGCGATGGGCGCCGCCAAAATACACAAGTACCAATATTTGTTATTCTTTATTCATTATCAGTCTTGCCTATTAAAATCATATCTAGCCGCTGTTTTTTTCTGGTGGTTTTACATCCAATCTTGCAGCTTGGCACATTTCATGATTTGTCTTATTTATGTATAAAAATCAGGAGAGTAGTTTCAGAAATGCCACTTGAAATAATGCGGTTTATTGTGCAGTTCTGCCTTTCCTAAATCTCATAGTTTACAAACAACACAAATGTACCAAAAATATATGGTTTTACAGTAGATATTCTACCTGGAGTCTTTACTGTGCTTGTTTCATTTTGACTGCACGCAATGTACTCTTTTAAAATGTGCCACATACAGTATGTCATCTTGACGATTCATTTCTTATAGTTCTTGTTCCTTTTTCTTACTTCTCGCTCAGCCTTTACAGTTTGTCATAGATAAATAAAAATAATAACCAGCACTCCTGCTTTTTATCTGGTATTATCCTCCTCTCTGGTTCTCCGTTTACCTTGAGCTCCAGTGCGGAAGCAAGCTTGTAGTTCCATGTCTAGCATGCAGGCATAGCCTGCAAGTGCTGTCACAGTGAGTTGTAGCACAGGCATAAAAGGCTATTTTGCTTGTTAACAGAGCTCATGTTGTGTATAATGTGATATTACAGCCGACACACAATGCTTTCCAGGCTGCTCTCTCTCATTATTCATTTGCCCTCTTTTTCTTAAGCCTCCAGATTTTTGCCTATTTTATTTTTTTAGATTTTATCAGTGTCATTTTTTCTTTTATCGCCTCTAATTTTCACCATCTTGTTTACTCCTCCTTACTTCAATTCAGTTTTACGTATCTCTTATCTACTGTACGGTATAATCTGTCCGTGTGACCATTTCTATTACACGTATTCCTGGTACTTTTCAGAATACTGTTTGTTTTGGGATTTTTTGCAAATTGCGTTCTTCGTTTTGAATAAGATCTTCACATATAGAAATTATACAATAATTCTGAAATAATAGGGTATTACACATATCACCAGTGTACCACAGTGAGGGGGAGGTAGGAGGAGCACATAGTACTGCTGCTAAGTAGCTTGATATAGATGCCGTGTTCATGTGCGTGGTAACAATTCACAGTTAGGGGGAGCCTGGGTCAGCTTCTCGAAGACACGTTGAGCACACCTCCACAGTGATGGAAACCAGGGGTGCCCGGAATTTCCATGCAATTTTACTTAAGCTCAACTCTTTTGCACTTATGGGTGGGTGCTGCTCTACTGGAGCTCATACAGCTCATAAACTTGAGAGGTAGCGTTTATGAGCTGTAAAGGTGCCCATACATGGTGCGTTTTGCTGGTGAAATGCAATGAATGCTCCCGCGCACATACCATCGCACAGTTCAAAAAGAATGTGCTGCACATACAGTACTTTTTGAACTAGCTTCGGATCACATGCAAATTGCATGCAATGGTCACACCGTGTATGGGCACGGATGGGCTGTTGGGCATAGTTGTGGTTCTAATTATCCACATATTTTATGATTGGCAGACACCAGCACTCACACACTCACTGGAGCACGCTGGCCCTGACAGATCGCTCAGCATACAGCGCTGACACATCGCTGTGTGCTGAGCGATCATACTGAAGCGTTCTGAGCAATCTAGCATCGTTCAGTATGCTTCAGCATCGCTACATGTGTAGGACCCATTAGATTTGCATACCTCCCAACATTCACGATTTTAGCGGGACAGTCCCGATTACCATAGCGGCAAAATGGGGGCGTGGCCTCCGACTACTCTGAAGTTGGGAGGTATGGATTTGGGAGGGGTGTGTTGAAACAGAAATATAATTTGCAGTGTAAAAATAAAGCTGCCAGTATTTATCCTTCACAGAAACAAAATAACACCCCAAATCTAAAGGTGCCCATACACTAGTGCGATTTCGCCCGATTCCGATTACATCAGTCGATATATCGGATGAAATCGCATGTGTTTGACATTAGATCCGATGCGCGCTCCCGAGTGAATCGGATCGGATCTAATAGATTGGATGTGCTGCTCATTAAATTTATCGAGGGCGCACTTGTCAAGTGCGAATTGTGGCTACTATTTAGCACATCAGATAAATTGCAGTCAATTTATCTGATGTGCTTAACATACCGGGAGAGGTGGGGTTTGGGCGCCATGGCTGCTGTGTCTGCGTCCCTCTAGTGACGCGCGAGATGATGACATCATCATCATCATCTCGCGAGACCCGGGGAACTAGAAGATACGCAGTACAGCGGCAGGAAGTGGAACAACATTTCTCACTCTGACCAGGCAGAGCACACAGACAGACAGCGTAGTGTTCTGCCGGTCAGTCTCGCTACATACGCTCAATACATGGACCCTCCGCTCCGCCACCCCCACCCCCCCTCCTACATTTACTCACAGTGCCTGGCCGTAACATGAGACGGTCTATAAAAGTATAGGCACATTAACCCTGTGCGCGCTGTCTCTGTACAGGTGAGCGTGCAGTAAGTACAGTGCGGCATTGTGCTTGCACAGCAGATAAACGTACTCTGCTGTCATTCAGCCCTCACTTCCTCCCTGTAACAACAAGCACACTGGCGGCAGCAGCAATGCCAGACTGCAGCACTGACTGAGACAGGGAATCAAAGCACAGTGTCCCCCTCCCTCTGTCCACAGCACCACTATACACACATAGCAGTGTGACATGCAGTCACTATGCTAATGTCTTATATAATGACAGGCCGAAGCGTGGCGAGCGGACGTGTTACGCATCCTCCCGCCCTTTTCATACCCCCACTATCCACGTCGATGTGGATAGTGGGGGTATGAAAAGGGCGGGAGGATGCGTAATACGTCCGCTCACCACGCTTTGGGCTGTCATGGATAGTGTCATGTCATAGATAAATCTGATGGTACGTGATGAGCATCAGATAAATTGCATGCAATTTATTGCATCTGATAAATTGCAGTCAATTTATCTGAGGCAAATTGGATGTAAAAAATGGCACATCAAGTGTCAAATTGTATGTAGCCCTCCTGGGGAGCTGCCAGGGAAGTTCACGGGAAATCAGATGCAATTTATTGGGCAGATAAATCTTACTAGTGTATGGCCACCTTAACTCTCTCTGCCTATGTTACTTTTGCCCCACCTGCAGTGCACATTCCCAAAGTTACAGATGTTTAAAACATTAAGGGACATAATTATTAAACTAGGAGGGGGGTTGCAATGGGGAAAACCTGTGTGTAAATTGTTATTGTGCCTGCAGCCGAGATACAAGACACAAAAGTTTGATATAGGCAGACGAAGCTGGAGTCTCCCAGACATAGTTTTTTCTCAGAGGGGCTGCTGGAGCGGGAGTACAGCAGTTGGACTTAGGGTGCATACACACTGTACAATTTTTTTGACCAATTTGGTTGAAAGACATTTCCATTGAACCCAGTGTCCTGGACTAAAGATGTTGACGAAAAATATTGACGACAGACGAAAGAAGAAAGATCTAGCTACAGTTTATAGGCTCTTTTTGAAAGATATTCAAATTGAGCTGCATGTACAGTTGACAAACAATCTTGATAAACAACTGGCGGGTATGCGCATCATCATTCATCGTTTGTTTGTTGACAATATCTTTTGTCAACATCTTTCGTCCAGGACACTGGGTTCAATGGAAATGTCTTTCAACCAAATTGGTCAAAAAAATTGTACAGTGTGTATGCACCTTTACATTTGTGCCCGGATGTCGGAGGTACAAGGAGCCAGTGTAAGGTCTGGTCATATATATAGACTGGTTATGTGTAGTGCAAATATCCTCGTGCAAAAATCTGCTATGGCTCACTCACACAAAATACATTGATATAGCTTTTATAAATTCTAATACTGCTACTGTGAACTCATCCTCTTACCATGATCCCATCCTTCCTTTCTGCCCCTTTCATGTATCGCACTCATTTCCAGTTTTCCTTTACACGCTAATCTCTTTCTTTCTCAACAGAAATTTTTCCACGCTGTCAGCCACATACTGGATGCAGATAATAGAGAGAAGTGGGAAGACGCTCAGCAGGTGGGGAACTGTGACGTTGCGGCAGTGAGCTTTGGATTCATGACGTCTGCATGTGGCGGGGGTGGCTTGTGCGTGTGTCTGACAAACGGGGAATAATGCACGAGTGCAATGAAAAGAATGTTGCCAATGCAATTAAGTGCAGGAGAGAATAATCCTCTTACTGCAAAGCACAACACTAAGAATACTTGAGCCACACTTGTGGGAGGCTAGCAACTGCTGTTCCCATATTTTCTCAATAGTGGAGATGAATTTATAGAGACAAGGAAGGCATGTTATTTAGAAGAAGTTAGACAATCTAGTACATCTATTTAGTGATACACAATAAATGCTTTGCTCGGAACAAGCTAGTGTATATGATTTATTTGCTAAAGTCATAGCAGCTCATGACAAAAATAAAAAGTACACTTACTGTAATAGTGGCGAAGGATCATATCCACAAAGTTTTTGTGTGTTCTTTTAGTTATTGTATGTATTATGTAGTATTGTGAAAGATATATCTCTATATTAATTATTTTAATTTATCAAAATATATTGCAACAATTTGGGTAGGTACACACTATGCAACATATTGTGCATACAGACGGTGGTGGCTTTGTACAGCTGATATGTAAAGCATCGGTGGTTGTGTACTGATGATATGTCTGGGATGAGTCATCATAGACATATCAGGTCAGCCCTGCATCTTGGCAGATATGTTGGTCTGTATGAAGGGGTGACTGACCCATTCTAACAATTGGGCTGGCAAATTTAACCATTTATCAATATTGTTGATGAATGGCTACAACTATAGTATGTCAGGGATTTTTTAATGTCATCTCGCTGTAAATCTGTGGAAATTCAGACATTGTGGCCATTTAGCAACATCAGACCGACTATTACCATCTGGTGTTCAAACTGGAAGGCTTAAGGTTAATTGCCCTCTCAATTTTGATGTCTGGGCAGACATATCGAGCGGCCTATTGGTAGATGGAGTAATATGTTGCAGGGGCTCTAACTGGCATAATCTTTATAGGCAGCTCTACCTGGCATAAGGTGTATAATAGACTTTAACTGACATTATTTGGAAAAGTGTCTCTACCTGGCATAATGTGTGTAAGGGTCTCTACCTGGCATAAGGTGTATGATTCTCTAACTGGCATAAGGTATATAATGGTCTCTACCGTGCATGATGTATATTAGGAGCTATACCTGTCATGTGTATAAGGGTCTCTACTTAGCATAATGTATAAGAAAGGCTCTTCCTGGCAATATGTGTATAAGAGGCTCTACTGTGTGGTGTAATTTGTATAAGTGGCAGTGTAATGTGACTAACCGACACTACTGTGCGGAGTAAAGTGAGTACTATTATGTGGATGTGGCCACACCCTATCCACATGAAGCCAACAGCGCTGCGAAAACTGACAGAAAAATGTCCGCCACGCCATTTTTCCGGTGGCTTGCATATGCGCAGTAGGGTCTGAGTGCTCTAGTGCCTCCTCCTTTCTTAAGACGCCCCTTCTACAGTCTGCACAGTGTAAATATGCAGTTGGTCCTCCCTTGGTGTCCCCTGACAGTCACGAGGAGACCAATGCCTTTGTTGCCTCTTCAAGGTACACAACTGTGTAAAGCTGAGTACACAGGGCCGGCTCTACCATTAGGCATCTGCCTAGGGCGCCTGGATCTGGGGGGGCGCCACCAAGTATGAAAATCAAGCATGTCTATGAGGATTCTTGTTGTACTTACTGCAGGTGGCGACTGTGGAACTTCTAAGACCTCACCTCCAAACTTTCCCTTGAGACATACTTCCCCACTTTGCTTCCCCCCCTCCTTGTACTCTGTTGTGGGTGGCAAAGGGGAGGGTGCAGAGGGCCTCCAGGGAAAGCAGGCGTCTTTCCCACCTTCCCGGGGGAAAAGTTCTGCCTAGGGTGCTGAGAAACCTTACACCGGCCCTGTGAGTACACATTAGACGATGTGTACTCAGTGTGATATCGGCAGTAATGGGACCCAGTGAGGTAGCCAGAAACAGCAAGAGTGACGAGCAACGGAGGTGGGGAAGCAGAGGAATGCAGCATGGCTCTCTCTAGTGATATCCTCCATCGGTCTGCATGTATAGACAATGGAGGACACTGCTAATGACCCTCTGGAGCGTGCAACGCTAACATTATGGTGTGCACACTCTAGAAGATATGCACAAAAAATATAGATGTCATTATGGTGCATATTATTTAATATATTGATTAGTTTGTATGGACCTTAGCTGTACTGATTAAATTCTGTTTATCCAAATGTTCATGTATACATTGTAGTCATTCAGGTGTTCTGAGGAAATATATTAATGCATAATTAATGATGACTGTGTAAGCTCTGAAAGGTTGTATATTTTACATTGAATTGACTTTCGTAAGTATAAATATGTAAGCTCTGAGGTGTATGTATAGTGCGGGTGTATATAAGTGGAGATGTTGTCCATAGCAACCAATTACATTCTATCTATGGGGGTGATTCTGATCTACTCACAATAATGCAAGTTTGGCCCTCCCAATGTTTTGGGGAATGTGCATGCACATGGTCTAGTATGCACATTTGCAGTTCCCCCTTGCCAATGGCTTTGGCGACTTGCATAGTCGCCGAGCCATTCGCAAAGATTATGGCAGATTGAAGGGGGGTCGAGAATCCCCCATGGGAATCACCAGTGGGCAGCTAACATTGTAGGATGTCAGTCCCCCATCCCGTCTTCATCACCAGTGCTTGCAAATGAAAGTCAGTTACCACTGATAAGTGATAATCTGGTTGCTATGGCTAACATCTACATGAATAAAAACCTGTTAATATTTAGTGGTACATAAAACAACTCCATATTCTGATTTATCTTGCTTTATCACCAGCACAACACACATAGCAATTTCACCCACATACTGTATATCTATTGATATAGTATACTAATCTCATAATCCAAGTATTAAACAATAAATTTCAAGAACATCTGGTTCACTGAAATACAGATAGAAAGCAGAAAATACAATGGTCTTGGTGCACCAGAGATTGCCACTTCTCTCATTTCACAAGGGGAACAAGGGTGGGAAGACTGGAGGAGATTTTATACTAGGCGGTTGGGGGGAGGCAATAGTTAGAAACTGTATACCAATAAATGAGTGTAGAATAGAAGGCAAAGGCAGCTACATTGTGGAGGAAGCAGTAGGAAGAGGGGAAAAAGGTATATGAAAGGTGTATTAGAGTCACACAGCCAAATACAAATATTGTCCATGATACTGAGTTATCGTTTCAGGAAACTTCTGCAACTGTAACCGATAACACAACAAGGGCGAGGGAAAAATGAGAGCTGAAATGCCTTTATCTGAATGCTAGGAGTTTAACTGGTAAAATGGGGGATCTAAAGAACCTAGATTGTAAGCTCCTCCGAGCAGGGCCCTACTCCTTCCTGTTGCCAAAGCCCTCTTCTCTTCACATTTCACTAACAGCTCTCCTATACTCAAACACTCATTGACCATCTTCGTCCGCATATTCATCTCCATCATTGGCCTCTTATAGTATGTTGATTGAGTCCTCATTGGCACTCAAATGTGAAAACTCGCTGATTCTGCGTAAACTGCGCAATCACTGGGGTTTTGCTCAAGATTCTAGACTCCCAAAGGCACACCATCCATTTTTTTAAGGAAAGGATTTATCACTGAGTAAATACAAGTGTTTGTAGACAGATAACCATTACCTGCCTACACTTACTATACTTGTTTGCACTTGCAGGGGCTCCTCTAGTACAGAGTGACCCCAGAAGAATACAAAACCAACCCCGCACAGTGGTGGAACAATGGAGCCAATGGACTCCGTTGCCGTTGGACCTCTGTTCTGAGGGGAACCTTCTCCATTGCCTCTGGTAGCTTCAACTACTGCGCGCCAGTCAGTTACAACAGGCTGTTCAACAATGAGCAGCTCTCTATCACTAAAAGAGGAGTTTTTTTGGCTGTAGGTGTTGAAAGTGAGGAGGAGGAGGGGACACCATTGTCTGTTTTGCTTCCAGGTGGCTGATATGAATTTATGCTCCTTCCCCCACCAACATCCATTCAACTATGCACAATAACCACCCTTATTCATGGGCATATTAATTCACTTTGGCAGGCTCCTGCAACTTGCGTGGGTGCTACATGCTGCCCAACTGTGTGTTCTAATTGCACATTATCACCTAGCACAAACAGTGTGTATACATGGTGCATAGTGCAGCTACCATATGTACTTACTGTGGTGCTTGGTGGCTGGGTACAGCTTGTGTCCAGAACCAGTTGTGTCATGGCACTACTGGGTGTACCAGTTCACACTAGATAAAAATTGCTGCTATAGTACATTTCCTTTCACTGTTGATTAACAAGCTCAACTTGTCAAATGTTAGGGCGGTTCACTGCAATGTGACTATAATTTAGTAACAGCATTTGGAGTTCTGAATGGATTTATTTTGTGTAAGCTAACTCCTTACAGCACAGGTTGAAATCAGTGGAGCTCACATATACCTGAAATGAATGCAGTTATCATACTATTCAAGTAAGTGCTTTCACTCACTGTTGCAGTTTACTGCTGCTCATTCATTTCCTGTCAGAGTTCCAGGCTGATATCTCCCCTGATGATCATGAAACATTAGCAAGTTTAACAATCTTGGAACCATTAATAATAATCAAACCGGCCCCATTAATAACCCCTTTTTTAAAGTCTACTGCCATAATTAAAGAATTTAATTTTTGTACATGAAATTATGGGATGTTATTAGGGTGACCAACTCATCCCTTTAATCCGGGACACATATTAATTACACAGGTTCTGTGGCAGTTTAAAACCAGGTGAAATGGAGTCTTGAGGTGTGGCAGTTTAAAACCAGGTGAAAGCCAGCCACAGAATCTGTGTAATTAATATGTGTCCCGGATTAAAGGGATGAGTTGGTCACCCTAGATGATATACACATAATTAACAAATAAAACACACTTCTGCAGAGGCTCAAACTTTCAGTGTGCTTAGTGTTACCATTTTTGACCACTGTTTTTGTACAGCGAATTCCTCCCCCCAAACACGCTTGCTATGTTGTTACGCTCCATGACAACATTCTATTTTTGTATGTGCTATTATTATGGAGCATAACAATAAGTAATTATATGACCCAGAGTGGGTGCTATTATCATGGTAGCGTAAAGGAAAACCAGTATCAGAGAAGCCTTTATGCTGCCTGGTGCCTTAACCATATATTTGCAACTATAAGCAACTAAGATCTCTGAATTGTCTATTATCATGGGCTGCTAATTATTGGTGTGCTGGGGAAAAGGTTTTATAACCAAGACATCATTAACAGCTGATCAATGTATTTAACTGAACACTCGAAAAGGCAGCCATTCTGGTCTGAGCCCTCTCCTCAGCCAGCAGAACATAATCCAATTAAGATAAGTAGCACATTTTAAAATCCATATTTAAAATCAGGTTTGGAATTCCTGAGCTGGGCAGACTGGAAGGGTTCCTACTGAAGTGCAGAGGCACCTATTTGCCTAATTTTTCAAGGCAGTGCAGACGTGAGAATGGAGTTTGTGGAACAAGATTTTTTAAATGAATGAAACAGATTTGGCTGACTGGTGGAGAGATAGTTATGTAGGGTACACACCAGAACGATTAAGGTGCAAGGTTTCCCGGCACCCAAGGCAAATAGACAGCCTAACACCCCCCTTCCCCCTGCCAAAATACCGAGCCCCTCAGGTGAAAAAGTGCAAACACAGCATCCTATAAGTTCCACAGTCTGATAATTTAGGAGTTTGGGTTACTTTTAGTGGTTCGGGTTAGGGTATTAGGTATAGGATGTTAGGGCTCATTTACCAACATCGCTTACTGTGTTACAGTTAGGGGTTATGATTATGAATTATTGTCTCAAATATATATGCCCTGGTGAAGGGGCATACACCAGCATTGTCTGTGAGTGCCGGGACTACACCGACTATATATATCTATATCTACATGGTGTGTATTTATATAAGTATTTATAGCTATATAAATATACAGTACATCTGCCTATGGAGTGTACTTTGTTTGAGTGCTATATATATATATATATATATATATATATATATATATATAGCAGACAAACATACAGTTATATATATATATATATATATATATATACACACACACATTCTTGATGGACAATCAAGCACTTGTTGTCCACCAAGTGCAATATACACACAGCGTGACCCAAGTGTCTGTGGAGGGGCAGCAGTTGTGCAGTCAGCTACAGAATCTGTTGACTAATAATACCCAGCGCTGGCAGGAGGCTGCTGTCGGCTTCTGCTGCTTAGCTGGTTTAGGGCTGCTGCTTCTCTCCGGCGACAGCACATGAAGGAGCCGGTATGTGTTTCACAGTAATTGAAGCAATAAGCTGGGCTTTTGGGGCGGCGGAAAGAAGGAAGTGTAGCGCTGACAACACATTTAGGGGTGAGTTGCAGGAGAATATGCCGGGGGAGGGGGCGTGGTGGTGGGGGGTGGCTTATTTCAGTGTTGTTATTTATGGAGGCGGGGGTGCCGAGAGAGTAGAGCACACAGGGCAGTATATGCAGCGCTGGTTACTTAGACGCTTTTTAACATTTAGGTGGCCGCTGCATCTCTGCTCCTCGCCCTTAAGGAAGAGAAGGAGCTGATCTGATTTTAGGGAATAACAAATGTCCTTCGGCAGCGTGCAGTGCGCCCTCCAGTGCTCAGCATAACTCTATGCTTTTAATCGGGCGGCCCATTTTGCACGTCATGTAATAAAGGGCCTTATACTAGTTCACTCTTTCTGAAAAAATCCTTCTTAGATGGACAAAACCATAATTTTCTCTGCACATTTTACATCTGCCCCCCTGCAGTGCACATGGTTTTGTCCATCTAAAGCCGCCCATACACGCTGCGATCCCGGAGTTCGTTCTGGGCTTAAAAAGCATCCATCACATCGCATTGCATGCCTTGTGCAAGCAATGCGATGCTATGTGATGAAAAGCAAGTACAAAAAGTATGTGCAGCACATACTTTTTGTACTGTGCGATGAGGTGCCGCGGGAGCGCGCACCTCAAAGCACACATCGCACCGACGGGAATCTCAGCGTGTATGGGCAGCATAAGAAGGATTTTGTCAGAGAGTGAACTAGAATAAGGCACAAAGGCAGTATTGGTGTTTCCTCACTATAATGAGCAATGTTGTAGGGGAACTGCTGATTGGATGGCAGCTCGATTCTTTTGTTACATCAGTGCATGCTGGATACAGGTTCTCCCGGATCCTGGCAGGGTTTCCAACCATACATTTCTTATTAATTTCTACTATCAGTTTAATCTTTATCTATAACTTTAAAACTAATAATATAAATAATAATATAAATCAGTACTTCATTTATACAATTTAATAAGATAATAAACATGCCTATGCTAAGGCTTTTTGATATTAAATAGCATGCGTACAGTACTTGCCTACTTTTGAAAACCAGTTTCAGGGAGATTATAGTTGGTAATAGAATTTTGCACAGCGCCCCTTTGAGGGGGCGTGTTATGCTACACCCATAGGGCGTGTCTAGGTTTATATATGCAGATATTGTGAAAAGAGATTGTGAATGTGGCACCTAAAAGCGTGGGTGTGTACTGCTACATCTGAGAGGAATCTTTTAAAATTACTTATATCCAAATGTAGATGAGCCCCAAAGCAGTTAGTAAGAGCTACTATACTTGGTAAAGTGCTGGGAAATGGTGCTGGTGATTCAATGTAAATGTATCTCTCATTCCTTTTTTCCCTAAAAATGCAACAGTGTAATGTGGGCGAGGGGAAATGAGGGAGATTGCTAGACTAATGAGGGAGAGAGGGAGATTGCTTCTATTTCAGGGAGTGTGCTGCAGAATGCAGGAGGGTAGGCAGCTATGGTCCTGTAGAAGAAACACACTTATGAACATACAGATGGCACACAGACTAAAACAAAGTGTCACATAAAAGAATTAGCAGGACATTACGCCCAGAAACATACAGATCTTACACAGTCGCATACAGGAAACCAAGAAGCAAAACAATAGGAAGCAGCACTTATTATTATTATTATTATTATATTTTTATTTATAAGGCGCCACAAGTGGTATGCAGCGCCGTACATATAGAACACATTATACCAGTACAGGGTAAACAGAACTAGACATAAGAGTGACAGAAAACCAAAAACAGAGCACAATTAACAGCACAAATCTTGGTACACAATACAGCTGAGATGTAGGGAAGTGAGTGAGAAGAGATGCAAGTATAGATTGTAGGTGAGTAAGAGAGCTGTAATTGAAAGGCAAGAAGAGTGCTGTGATGCAGCCAACACACGCACCGATTTCAGTGCTATGCGTTTTTGGCTGTACAATGGTTCTTTACAATTTTTCTGCCAGAATTAAGCATGACCCGATGTGATGGTTATTTTGCTGTCTGCGATGCGATGCTGTGCGATTTAAGCACATTTTTTCACTGGCTTTTTCTGACCTTTATTTTGTTCGAGTTCACATGTTTCAAACCTGCAATAAAGTTGTTGATACCAATTTGTATGTAATTATTTCCAAAAAAAAAAAAAAAAACATCGTATAGCATCGGCTCGTATGCCTGTATAATGCTGAGCCCGATGCTATGCGATAATGTCCAAAAAAGTACCTGCGGCACATACTTTTTTGGACATCTAAAATCGAGCACCGGGAACGCGCATAGCACAGCATCGCGTCGCACACGCCGCGCTAATACAACACGATAATCGTACGCGTGATGCGTTTTGTACTTTAAAAGTACAAAACGCATTCTTAAATCGATGCGTGTGTGGGCTGCATGAGAACAGGAGGGAGGAGGGCCCTGCTCTAAGGAGCTTACAATCTAGAAGAAGAGGGAGACAGACAGGTGACATGAGGTGCAGGAAAGGAGACCTGAGGCAAGAAGTGAGCATGACAGGGATGGTCAGGACATGAGGCAGCAGGTAAAGAGAATGGACAAAGTAGTCCTCTCCCTGCTCCTATCCTCCTCTCCTTATGAAGGTAATTCATTTATTAAAACCCAAATATACCCAAATTTATTACATAATACAATATCATTTATTATTAATATGATCACAAGCTCTCTCACAGCTAAAAAATAATGAGAATATTAATGAAATGATCCACTTGGTTGTTTAAAAGAGTTATTTTAACAGCAGCATCATATATTAGATCCAATTCATGGAACAAGAATTCTCTGAAATAAATCAGCAAGGTTCTCCTGAGCTTTCTTACAGCTCTAATTACTTATAATAAACTCTTCAGATTTATTTTCTGCCGATAATTATCGGACTTTATAATATGGTCAATAATGCACAGAGGATTCTAAGGAAGCCGCTGTCATTGTAAAGAGAGGCGGGGAAACGCGTAAATCCTTATCGGATACCGGCTGTATTCCACCTGGTCGCCCAGGTCCTGTATGCTCTAGAGAAGGCTGCAATTATTGAAAAATCAGCAGCCGGGAGAAAAACCTGAGGATGCCAACCACAGGGAAGGGATCCCTCCCAACAAGTGTTGAGCTCCACTTGCAAGTATTTACCATTTTATTCCTTGCCACATGATGCTCAAATAAATTAAGCCGAGTCTGTGACCGTATTATAAAGTCCGATACTTATCGGCAGAAAATAAATCCAAGTAAAATCATTACGGATAAGAATATCTGAAGAGTTTATTATAAGTAATTAGAGCTGTGAGAGAGCTCAGGAGAACCCTGCTGATTTATTTCAGAGAATTATTGTGCCATGAATTGGATCTAGCTATCATGCTGCTGTGAAAATAATTCTTACAAACAATTAAGTGGATCATTTCATTAATATTATCATTCATTTTTAGCTGTGAGAGAGCTTGTGATCATATTAATAATAATAAATGATATTGTATTACATAATAATTTGGAATACCGGCCGGTATATGTGAAATATTGTGTAATATTTTAAGTATATTTGGGTTTTAATAAATGAATACCTTCATAAGCGCTTCTTCCTATTGTTTTGCTTTTTTCAGATTTTTTTAGGGGCTGAGTACCCCTATCTAGCAGCCGCACAGTGAAGGTAATTGCGAATCTGCACTATTCCACTATAGTCCACTATTGTCCATTTTTTGTCTTCCTTTGGAAACCAAGAACACTGACACACAGGAAGAAGCCTGTCAGCAGAAAGGTGATGGTATAAATCATAGACTGACTCATGATAGACAGTCATATGGTCGACCACTAATGGTCAAGTCACATGGTCAACACGGTCGTCAGGGTCTAAAGGTCGACAGGTAAAAGGACGACATGGTTAAAAGGTCGACAGGTAAGAGGTTAACATGGTTAAAAGGTCAACATAAAAAAGGTCGGCATGGTCAAAATGTCGACATCCAAAAGGTCGAAATGGAAGAGGGTCGACATGCGTTTTTAATGGTTTCCGGGTGTCTATGTCGACATAGGTCGACATGGACACTGGCTAAGTGTACCGCGTCCCCTTGCGTGGCTCGCTGCGCTCACCATGCTTCGGGCTCGGTGCCTTGCTGCGATCGGCACACTATTATATTCTCCCTCCATGCCCTAGTGGATGGTAGGGTATGAAATACCGCCTGCCGGCACATGTCAGGCTGACAATTTAGGTAAAAAATGCATGTCGACCTTTTCCATGTTTACCTTTTGACCATGCTGACCTTTTGACCTTGTCAACCTACTGCCTGTTTACATTTAAACCCTGTTGACATTTTCAATGTCGACATTTAGACCCTGTCGACATTTTGACTGTCGACCTTTTGACCCTGTCGACCTTTTGATTGTCGACCAGTTCTTGACCATATGACTGTCTATCATGAGTCAGTCTATGATCAGTCCGGATACCCAGCAGAAAACACACAGGAAAAAAGGCTGGCAACAGAAATCACGGTACTCTTTACCTAGCATGGCGCCCACGATTTTGATCGTGGGCATCGCAGGTAAAAAAATCGCGGGCATCGCGGGCATTGAATGCACTAAAAATCAGGGGCGACGCAACCGACGCGATGCCCGCGATTTCCTATAGGGAACAATGTTAAATGTCTCAATTGACCCGATTTTCATGTTCAATGCCTCAATTGACCCGATTTTTCCATAGGAAACAATGTTAAATGGCCCACAGAGGCCAAATAGCCACCCTGAAGTGTGAAATGGCCCCCACAATTGTTAACGCCACCCCACGATCAACGTCAACCCGAAGCGTGGCGAGCGCAGCGAGCCCGTGAGGGGCAGCGGTACGCGTCCTACGACCTTTTCATACCCCCACTATCCACGTCGGCGTGGAGTTGAGAATAGAATAGTGTGGCGAGCCCCGCGAGGGGACGCGGATACCTTCACAGGTAAACGCATCCCTTCGCGGGCTTCACAGGTATCCGCGTCCCCACGCGGGGCTCGCTGCGCTCGCCACGCTTCGGGCTCGGTGGCTCGCTGCGCTCGCCACACTATACTACACACTATTCTATTCTCAACTCCACGCCGACGTGGATAGTGGGGGTATGAAAAGGTCGTAGGACGCGTACCGCCGCCCTTCGCGGGCTCGCTGCGCTCGCCACGCTTCGGGTTCACGTTGATCGTGTGGTGGCGTTAACAATTGTGGGGGCCATTTCACACTTCATGGTGGCTATTTGGCCTCTGTGGGCCATTTAACATTGTTTCCTATGGAAAAATCGGGTCAATTGAGGCATTGAACAGGAAAATCGGGTCAATTGAGACATTTAACATTGTTCCCTATGGGAAATCGCGGGCATCGCGTCGGTCGCGTCACACCCGATTTTTTAGTGCATTCAATGCCCACGATGGTCGCGATGGGCGCCGTGATAAGTAAAGAGTACCGAAATCACTAACACACACAATCACCCATGGCGGCCAGAGTGTCACATGGCTTTAAAAGTTTGGGGTAGTAAGAACCTGTGTATGAAAATCAATGTGCTAGATGGACCGTATAGATTCAGGCTGTGTGGGACTTTGTGCACATCACATACATTTTTAAAACGGCAATCATTTACATCGAAAAAACAACAACTTGGTTTTGCAGTGTAAATTACGGCTGCTTTAAAATTACAGACACAGTCTGCAACTTGCTGGCTATTAAATGTCACCATATGTATTTTTTTTTGTTAAGGTGCTTATTAAGGTGCCGATTCAAACCTGTTCTCACAGGTCCGAAGTTGGCAGGTGGCTTTTATCTGCTCGCTAGGCAGCAAGTATACGCAGACTAGCGAGCGTGTCTTAATCGGACCCTTAGGGTGCTTCATAAGGACTTCCTCCTCATCCTGAAGATTAACATTGACTGTTGAATGCTTGAGTTCCTGATAAAAGCATGGCATGACAAGTTACAGATTACTGCTGTTAGTATACAGTACATCACTACACGTAGCTTGGAAGAGAACTGACTGTAAACAGAAAACAATTGAGGGACTTTTACAGTTCTATGATTTTTTCTAAATCTGAAAATGAAATAATTAAGTTTAACAATATATCTGTCTTCTAGGTGGCTCCAGGTTCTGTACTCCTGATGAAAGTGCTTGAAGATTACATCCATTTGGTTGGAGATGCACTAAAACCTTTTCAGAGTTCCATCATTGTCACTGAGAATCTGGGTAAGAGACATTGGGCGGTATTCAATGAGCCAGAATCGCTGGTCACAGTGATCCAGATTTAACATTCGCCTGCCAATCGCCGGTTTTTAGCTGTGATTCGCCATGCATGGGGATTCGTGGGGAGTCGCCAAGTAACCCTATTCAACGTGGCTGAGAATCGCCGGCCCTAACGGCGATTCTCAGCCATACCGGCGTTTCCCTATACAGCCGCATTAATGTAGTCAGTTGTTTAAAAAAATGCAGAGAAATGCCAGAAAAAAGCAAATTACCCTGTACAAACGCTTCCCATACAGCATACGGCAAACGCTGGGTATTCTGCTCTACGGGCAAACGAAGGAGTGAGGTGGGGAGGAGAATCATGGGTAAGTGAGGTGCACCATGGGTAAGAACAGTGCTTTGTGGGAGAAAAAAAAAATGCCTGAAAAAATTAAATATATATTTGTATAGCACTTCTACGACCATGACATCACACAAGGGCAGCAAATAATAATACATTAGACTTGCATAGTTAAATAGAACACTTCAAACCAATTATTTCACATGTTCCTATAAAAGTTCACCAGAAAAAAATGACGAGGGACACTCGGTGAGGAACGGCGATATGAAAGAAGAAAAAGGAATCGCCAACTTCTCATTGAATACACTTTTGGCGATTCCCCTCAACTACCGTCGATTCCCCATGTAAAATCCTATAGACCAAAAACGGCGATTTGGAGAGAATAACATTTGGCGATTGCTGCTTCATTCACCGGTAGTCATCGGCGATTTCAGCTCATTGAATACGGTGATTCGCATTTGGGGCTCCAAAAATCACCGTCAGACACGATAAAAACACAGAATCGCCATAAAACTTGGCGATTCTGGCTCATTGAATACCGCCCATTGTGCTTTTCTCATGTTTGATACAATTCCTCATCCTCACCTCAGTTTTGCTAACTAACTGAAATCTGAAAGTTATGAACCACCAGGCTCGGTTTTCCCATATATGGTCACATCTAATGTCACAGAAGAGTGATAAATGCCCATTGGGCGGTTGCTGGGAGATCATTTTTGTGTGCATGATTAGATAGACTGTAAGTAAGTTGTCAGGCATTAGGTTGACCAGTACTGGTGGGCAGTGAAAAAGTTGACACATGAAAAAGGTCAACATGCACTATGTCCGCATGGTGAAAAGGTCAATACAAGCAAAATGTTGACAGGGTGTTTTGTGTGTCTATTGACATTTTTTAATGTGTTGACCATTGCCATGTTGACCTATTGCTTGTGTAAACCTTTTGTCAATGTTGACCTAGTGCATATCAACCTTTTGACCTTATTTGACCAATAGCGGTCAACCTATTGACGGTTGACCTATCAACCAATATCTTCTAGAAGCTGCTATTCTCAGAGGGATTTTGCTTCCAGTCCATCTGATTCCTTGTTCTCACCCCCAGTGCCTGCCATGTAGCAGATCAATGCTGATCAGCCAGATGGCAACACCCCATTTGCAGAGAGAAGCAGCCATTGGGAAAAGTAAATGGAACACCTCTCACCTTCCCTGTGTACACACAAAGCTTTGATTGTCCAATGTTCCAATGATCGGTGTTCGATATATCGGTCATTGATGTTTTTTATCAATATTTTACAACTGTAATATTTATTTCCAAATAAAATCATATTGTATAAGTTTTAAAGAGATGTTCTTAAACTGATTCAATCATAACAAAAAAAAATATGACAATTTGGGTGATTTAAAAAAAAAATATTAGCAAGTTAAGTTTTTAAATATGTCTTCAAATTCTTAAAAATAAAGTGTAGTATAGACAGATCCACTTCAGGGGTCTAAAGGCCCCCATACACTACTGAGATTTGGTCCGATTTGAGCAGATTCTGACAGATGGGACTGATAAATCTGACCAAATCACATGTGTTTGACATCCCATCAGACCCGATGCACGGTCCCGAGAGCATGTGTAAAATGCAGTGTAGGTAATCCACATGAGTACATCCACTTAACAAAAAATTATATTGAATAATAAAAAAAATTGCTACTATAGTGATTTTAAATGTCATTGGGGTGAAAAAATTGGGCATTAACTTGATTAGTGTGGTTACTTCAAATGTTTTGGTAAGACTTTTATAGCGTTCATGTTTACATTGTGCCAACCTCTAAAATTAGGTGTCTTTTGGTTTCCTGTGTAAAAATAAAGATTGCTTCAGTACCGTGTGGTTAACAGCAACCACAACCCCACAATATGACATAGCAAGCAAAGTGGTTTGGAACAACTGTCCTGATTTTGACAGAACAGGACAGATTTGAGCAGCTGAAATGGAAAGTAGCTTATATGAAAGAGGGTGGAACTTTGTCAATGGTGGGCTGGTTTGAGCGGATCAGGGGTGACACTTATTTTGCCAAAATTTGCATGTACAGTATGTTAGCAGAGCATCTTAGTGACTGACTGTCTCTAACTCCGAAATTAGAGTAAATTCTCCTCTGTTGGAGTAGAAATGAGTAGAATTAGTTTGTTTATAGAGTATTTTCTACTACTGATTTGTAAAAACGAATGGATATTAACTTTATATAACAAACTTCTCCATCAGAAAATTATTCATATTAATAAATATTATTAATGATATCTCTAAATTCATTTGAGTTAACATTGGCCATCTTGTTTTTGTGGGTAAAATTCTGGTTGTGTTGACCAGAGTATCATTGCTGATGTACTTGTGTTTTATTCATTGTTTGTCAGAGAGCCACTGTTTAGTATTTTTTCATTAGAAGTGTTATAACTACCGTTCATTTTTTGTGTGCACCAGTTATTAGCATCCAAAGGGAACCTGTCTCCGCCATATCCAGTGACATAAACTTTCCAATGAAAGGCCGACGTGGGATGAATGACTGGGCGCGAAACTCTGAGGATAAACTTTTCATTCCCAAGGAGGTTCTCAGTTTGCCACATGCAGGTAACTGACACTTTAATCTAATGCATGTGCTTTTGTAGTGAGAAAGTAGGGTTGCTTGATTAAAATTTGAATAAAAGCTCAAGTCAAATCAGACCAGAAATATATACTAAAACAGGCAGAATAATTGTATAGAATATTCCTGAACACCTGAAGAAAGAAAATTTTCAGCACTATTAAAAAATATTAACTTCGACTTGACAATTTAACAACATATGGGGCAGATGTATTAAGCCTGGAGAAGAGATAAACTGGAGATAAAGTGAAAGGAGATAACGCACCAGCCAACCAGCTGTTTTGAAAATGACAGTTGGGAGTTGATTGGCTGGTGCTTTATCTCCTTTCACTTTATCTCCAGTTTATCTCTTCTCGAGGCTTAATACATCTGCTACAATAAACTATATACTGTATGTACTAAATCACAGGTTCTCAAAGTCGGTCCTCAGGACCCCACACAGTGCATGTTTTCCATGTCTCCTCACAGAATCAAGTGAAATAATTAGCTCCACCTGTGGATCTTTTAAAATGTCAGTAATGAATGCACCTGTTTGGTGACCTGGAAAACGTGAACTATTTGGGGTCCTGAGGACCGAGTTTGAGAACCACTGTACTGAATTGAAAGAGCCATTAAACACATTGGAGCTGATTCAGACCTGTTAGTTCAGGTCCAAATTTGGCTCCATCTCCCTTGTTTTGGGTCTGCGCATGCACATTGCCCCGAGTTACCTATTTACATTGCACAGTGAGCCGGGTTGAACCCGTGTTCAACCCTGCTCGCTACCTAGTCTCAAGACCCAGGTAATTTCAACTGGAAGCATTTCCACCTGCCTGCAATCCCGGGTTTTTCCCATGTATAAAGCCGGTATATTTAAGCTTGTGGAAAAGGGGTATATGTGAGTTTGTTTCCTGTCTAGAGACATTTATTGGTAGGTTCTTCTTACAAGAAAGGTGCTGCTAATTATTTCACAGATGTGCAGTCTGATACAAAGGCTTATATGATTTCCTGCTTATTGCACAATGACACCTGCAAGTTACAGTGAACAAGTGAGCAATTTACAACAGTGAGAACATGAGGGAGGGAGTCCACAGTTATACATGTAACTCAAGTAAAGTACTAGGGATTGATCTATCTTGTATAGATAGGTGTTGTCCCACAATACAGCTAACAAATGTGCTGCATAGTGGAAGATTGGTTTACAAAGGAATATACTGTGCATGTTTAATCCTCTTTTGTGTTTTGAACTACAGAGACAGAAGACTCTGCATATTTTGTGATAGGTGCAGTACTGTACCGTACTCTTGGACTTATCTTACCTCCTCCTGGTAATTCCCTTGCTGTTAGTTCAAAGGTTCTGACTGTCACTGTACGGCCTCTTACTAAACCTGCAGAGCAGCTGGTGGTGGTCGAGTTATCACATATAATCAATGTAAGTACAATAGGATGCAGGAACTTCTGCTTCAAGTCCTTATTTCTCCTTGTATTTTACTGCCATACATTGGGGTCGATCCTATTAACCCCAATGTGTGCGGATGATTCGCCGAGTGCGAATCATCACACCAAAGCGCACTTTACGGCGGGCCAGATACGCTGAAAAGTGCTCGATCCTCCATAGAGGTGCAAGCAATTTTCAGCCGATTCGGTCCTGTGAAGGGTGCAAGATAGGCTTAATTTGGTTGCCGTCTTCAGCGTGAAAACGGCACCCAAAACGTCAACTCACACCCTTCCTGGTTAATAGGATCGACCGTATTGGATACCTTTGCTCACTACTCTGTAACATGTTGTGTACATCCTTATTATATTGCATGGTTTGATTCTATATCCGTCAAAATAAAGAGTTCTGACAAAGTGTTACTTTTATCTAACAGGGCACCTCAAGTCCCCAATGTGCAGTATGGGATTATTCAAAAAGGTTTGTAGTCTAAATTGTTCAACAAATTCATTTTAAGATTGAAAGTAAAAAAAAGTAATAATTCAGTTTTCCATTTATTTTCTGGCTATAGAGAGAAATTACAATGCTTCAAAAACTTTCTATTGCAATGCATTACTACACTCATTGTCTGGGTCTTCTAGAACTGTGTTAAATGCTATATTTGTGCAGCTGATTTTGTTAGCAGAAGACAATGTCTTTATATTTGTTGTGGAGAAATTAGACTTTTGCAGCCTTGAAAATGAGAGCTAATTCGGCATTATTTGTATTTCCTTTATCACCATTACAGCAATGGAGAGTTGCTACAGAGTCATCTTCTATGTGACTACAGAAAACCTTTTGTTTTCAATACATAATCTGATTTACAGAAAATCACTGCTAATATAATAACAGCAGTTGTTATTCTTACTTTGATTCTTCCACGGCTAAGAAGTAGGTACAGCCAGTATTGTTGCTGAAAGTGTTTGCAGCTTTTTCATTGTGGGTTTAGGGAGCTGTCCAAACTGAGATGTGCTGAAACCAAACTCCCTGGTCTTAAGTAATCCTCAATGCAAGCCAAGTGTTTGTAATAATAGTTATTAACTGTATATGTAACCTGGGAAGAAATATACTGGATGGACAGACAGCTGTTGCTTTTCCAGAGTTGTGTAGTTTTCCAGGGCTCCTTAAGCTGTTCGGACTAGAAGCCTACTGATATAACTTGTTGGCCTTTGGATTCATTAGGCTGCTACAAGCTCATAGAAATCACGTTGTCCTTTTAAATTATGTTGAATTGAAAATGAGCTCCAGGCTTTCCTGCTCCTAAGTTCTGCCATAGCAGGATGGCCTCCTTGGTTGCTTTGAGTACAGTGATTTGCTGTAGGCCTCCCATACTTTGTTTTACATAGCATTATAAATGTGTGTCAGGGGTATGAAAGCTCTTCAGAACTGCACCACTGCAATTAAGTGATGTGTTCTTTAATCCCTGCAATATTTTCTTCCTCAAAAATTGTTACTGTGGTACAGGACACTACATGTTGCCCTCTTTCGCTACCATTAAACTGTACTTACTTGTGGGACATTGATCTTATAAGCATCCACCTGTACAATAATATTGTGTTAATGCTCTTTGCCATTAAACAGTGACATTTACATCCATCCATTACAATATAGAGGAAAATTCCCAATTTTTGGTATGTTCCTCTATACCTTTAAGCTTGTAAAGAGAGTGTGAGTTCCGCCTGTGAGTTATTTAGTGGCAGTCTGTGTTTTTACTTACCTTCCTTACTACTTTCTTATACAGCTGTGTCCCTCTACATCTTGCCTAAATATGCCAAGCAGAAGACTGTGCCTACAATGAGTGAGCTGACAGGTCCTGTTCAACTCTGTTAGCATTTGGTGTATTTTTATACAACCAATGAGGCAGATGTACTAACCCCCCCTTAGCGCTTCTCAAATAATGGGTCCAGCTTCTCCTGCATAACGAGAAGAAGCAGGCACCCGTTATTTGCTAATGTATTAACCCCCTGCAAGCCGATAAGGAGAGCCGTTATGCCCAGCGTTAATGGCTCTCCTTATCGGCTCCCCCGGTGTCCCGCGCATGCTCAGTGCGCTCCCCCCCCCTGTCCGGCTGTAAAAGGCATGCGCGAGATCTCGCAAAAACCGCGAGATCTCCCACGCAGCCCGAGCCAGATGCAGGGCTAGCGTTGTCCCCGCAGTGAGCAACAGGACAAAGCTAGCCCTGAGCTGGCAAAGTGGCCGGGGCGAATTAACGCCTGGGCGGCTGTTAATACATTGCCCCGGCCACTAAACACTGGGGGGGATTGCAGGGGACAGCCCCGCCGAGCGTAACTCGGTTGGCTGTTACTAGCGCACGTTAGGTGCGCTAGTAATACATTAGAAAAATCGTAATCCCCCCAGTTAACCAGCGTTAAGTGCATTTCTGCACTTAACGCTGGTTCATACCCCAATGTGTCTAAAGGTGCCCATACACTGAGGTGATTTGGTCCCATTTCCTCCGATTGTGACCAATCGGCCCGTTAAAGCGGACCAAATCGCCTCTCCCTGACATGCAGTTGGGTCCAATGCGCATCGGACCCAACCAGGTGGTCGGACCAGCTGGCCATCCAACCACCCCTTTCTGGGACCTCCCTCCAGGTGGCGAGTCGGGCGGGAAGCAAGGACGCATGTGATCCATCACAACGGATGGCATGCGTCACTGCTGCAGGTTTGCAGGGCATTGGGTGTCCGAACACTGCTGCGAGACGTCGCATCAGTGTATGGGCACCTTTATTCGCATTGTATGTAATTAAGATGTACAAGTAAGTTCTTCAGACTAAAATGATCTGCAGCATGGCTATATTCTGTGTGCAATTATGCCTGTATCTGCATACCCAGTGTAACGTAGCATTTTGTACACAGATACAGCAATGTTTGCCCACTGAATATAGGCATGCTACATATCATATTAGTCAGCATAAGTTGCTTGTGTGTCCTATCAGAATAGTTTGGCAACACATTATAGTGAAAAAAGTCACAAGAGAAGACAATTAGTGCTGGTATCATGAAAGTAGGCTAGATGTATGTGAGCACATCTATGTATGATATTGCTCAGGTTCTCAAACTCGGTAGTCAGGACCCTACACAGTTCATGTTTTCCAAGTCACCTGTGGATTTTTTAAATGTTACATTTATTGATACACAGTGCTCCTGCCGGCTGGCCTGGAAATTGTGAAGACACATATATTTAGAAAAATTGCAAACAGTACACATTCTTTCAACTTTTTATATACATGTCTTTACACATTATTCCATGTATTGTTTTCTCAAGTGAAAGGTCACTTCAAAGCATCCAATTAAAAAGAATAAAGGAGGCAATCACAAACAAATCCATACATAAATACTTTTTTTTTTTTTTTTAAAGAAAAATGATAAAGCCACCACTGCCACCACCATTGGGCTTGATAATGTAGTGGGTCTGTGCATGTGCAGAACAGGTCCTGTGTTATCGCTCAGAGCTCCCCCCAACCTGGGGCATGTCACTCACATTTTCTGTTAGTGCCATGGCCAGGATCTGCGTCAGAGGACACAGATTATCTGGCCTTGTAAGCAGGCAGGGGGTGGACAGGCCAAATAAGCTTTGTGTTGATCAGATGGTCGATGCTGAAAACATTGTGACCAATGGTTATGATGCTTTGATACCGTGTCTATGGACGCAACACTAGGATAAAACAAAAATGTATTTGGCAGCCTGCGCCTTTAATGACTGCAGCCCAGGATCCACACTGGGGTACCAAACCCTATATTCCAAATGCTCCAGACAATTGTGAGATCCAAAAGGTGCTTGTCTAATACTATACATTGTCAATGTCAGGTGTTCAGATTGATGAAGTATAAAGATACCTTTATGTGCAAGTAGGGATTGATCCCAAGATCAGTACAGCATAAAAGTGTTACCCTCAATGGAAGAAATCCATGTTAAATATAAAGAAACCCTGATGTGGACATACTGTAGGGACCATTATCTACTGTAGGTCAGTGTGGTCTCATAGAGATCACCAAGGAGAACACCTGACATTGACTACTGATATTTTAGACAGCACTTTTTGGATCTCACAATTGTCTGGAGCAACACTGGGATCTATGAAGGATCTTCTGCGCAGTCACTTCCTGCTCATTAGCATATTAGTTGTACAGTATTGCACAGCCTACTCTATGTGTCTATGCAATACCATACAGCTATGAATTGGGCCCATTGTCTATTATTATTATTCAGAGAAAACAAGCTATACAGTATGTTAACAGTCTGGACTCTGTCCGTGTCCAGGATGAGGCTCATATGTGGATTTAGGAGGTCATTCTGAATGACTCGCAAAACTTGCGAAATACACAGCTTTGCGAGTCAAGTAAACACCGCCTGCACAAACATCCGCCTGCCGCACACACATGCAGATTTCCCTGCACGCATGCGAATGGATGTTTTGCATAAACATTCATTCGCAGCTTGTGTGCGAGTATGAAATCATTTGATGGTCGACAAGGAATGATTTCTATGATGCTCACAAATCTAAGACCCTCTCTGGTGTCTCAGATTTGCAGCTACCTTGCACGGGAAGAGGGCGGGCAGCTGACATCCTGTGACATCAGCTGCCCACCCCTGGCACTCCTGTCATTGTCAAATTATCATGAGAACGCCCAGTGTTTTCATGGGAATGCGTGTGAAATGCTGAGTGTTCCCATGTCCACCGCCCTACGCCCATTATCCGCACTGCTGCGTGCAAACGGGCCGGCAAATACTCAATTCGCCTTGCCTGCTCACAAAAAGAGGCTGCACATGCGCATAAATGCTAATTCCCAACAGTGAGAACAGACCAGAATGATCTCCTTACTGTGTTTGTCTACTCATAATGTTTTTGGGTTTGTCAATTACATCTAGTTGCACAGTGTACTCTCGAATACATATGATTAATGATAATGAGCTCTTTATACAACTTCCCAATTGTGGTTTATGACTTAAAGCTGTTAGCGTAAGCTTTATTAACTCATGCTATCAAAGAAATCCAGCCTCAGCCTTTAACCTGATGGTATCACAAAACATCATGGTTTCTTTGCTCTGTGCTGTGTTCAACTAGTACTGTACATATAGCACCTTTCAGGTGTGTCTCTTAACATTATTGCTGCAGTCACGCCAAACATTCCCTATCCGCTCTGGGTCCTGTGAGATTCTTCTAGCACAGGGCATATTTGTTATGTCTTTTTCTTCTTTGTTTACTTTAAATGCATCTTACACACACTGCATCCCCATCCTCTTCCATATTCTACACTCCCCACCATATACTAGCCCCTATATGGAAACAGAGCCAGATTAAGGTCTAAATGGGCCTGGAGCTGAAAATTATCAATGGCCTATTATGCACAATAATAGGGGTTGTGGCCAGCACCTGATAATGTGGGGGGCGTGACCAGTGTTCTGTTTGGGTGGTCTGCTCATGGATGTGTCTGTATTTGTGTAAATACTTTCAACTAATTATATATGCCTGGAAAAGGCAGGGGGCTGGCATAAGAAAAATGCAGGGAGATATATTGGCGGGTGCCCTCCAAAGGTGCACATGCAGGATACCGATGTTCTAAGATACTTGCAGGGTGAGGCAGCATTCCAGTCATAAAAAAAATAATGAAAGCCGAAACTTGGTAGACAACATTTCAGCACCTTTTATGTGGCTACCTAAATTTACCACACCATATACCACTTATACAAATCATGCAACACAATAGTAACCCCCTTATACTGTACTTGCCTCTTACACATTGTGCCACATGGAATGAGCCAAAATTCACACTGACTGAGCCAAAATTCACACTATGGCACACAGATTTAGTCAAAATTCACGTTATGCCACACAGATTAAGGCAAAATACACATTTTGCCACATGGATTGAGCCAAAATACACATTATTATACCAAACAGATTGAGCAATAATGCACAATATGCCTCATAAATAGGGGCATTGCACGCTGAAGGTGCGCATAAAAAATTTACACCATAATGCCCATTACATGTTAAGCCAAACACCATATTCTCCATTACGTATTATGCCAAACACCATAATGCCTATGAAAAATTATGCTACTTAAGTGTTGCTTACCATCATGTTCATTGCCAGGAGTTCCATGCTTATTGCCAGGGGTTCCATGCTCATTGCCATGTGGGATTACATGCTCATTGCCAAGGGGGAATACATGCTTGCGGTAACTGGGGGATATCCGCCGGGCAGAAATGACAGCCATTGACAGCTGGGCAGAGAGCAGGGGCTGCCTGGCTGGCTCAGAGCACGCATGTCCCGGCTATTTGAAATAATACCCCTTTCACACCAGAAAATGCAGGCATTTACCCGGGAATATGGCCCCAAGATCATGCAGGGACATTCCCGGACTGGACTGTTTTATACCAGCCTAGTCCCTGCATTTTTTTGTGTGAGGGGGAGAGAAAACAACCCCCGCCCCCCTTTAAACAACCAGCTACATCTTCGGAACCAACTGACCGATTTACATGTAGGTTTCAAATGATTTTGGTCCCGTGAAACTGGGCAGTTTGGTTCCAGAGAAATCTGTCAAACAACATGAACAGCCATGAAATTACATTTGAGAAATGAAAAAAAATTGGTTTACCCGCAATATCTCTAGAACCAATGAACCCATATGGACCAGGTATCAGATTGAAGGCCCAGCGATTTGGGTTCAACTGAGATCAACCTCAAGCTTCTGTGATGCCGGAGGGGGAACTGGCAGCCGTTGGAACCAGGTGGAGGTCGGAATTAGTGGGTCCCATGTTATCCTATGGGGAAAACGTTCCAGGTTTGCCTGTCGGTATCTCCGGTTCCCGGGGGGCTACCGACACGGGGCTGGGCTCGTTGGAAAGCTCTGGCCCTCAGCTACAGAATGGGCCTATTTGGAGAATGGGCCTGGAGCTGTAGCTCCATCAGCCCCATTGTTAATCCGGCCCTGTATGGAAACACTGCACCCCATACCGCTCCATGTAATGTTGTCTACAGTATATACAGCTTCCGCCATATACCACATACTCTGCTGCCTGCAAACCCAAGTTACTTTCCATCCTGTAACTCGGCAACATGTAGCATCAGCAAACAGGAAAGGGATGCAGGCACCACCAGACAGTCCCACAGAGCTCAGAGCGGAGGGGTGGGGTCCTGTGCTCTCCCCTTCCACACGACACACAAGCCATTCCCAGACCCCTTCGGCCAGCCACTGGTGGCTACTGGTCTCCTCTACCTCAAGACTGGGGTTACATATAATCAGCACAGTCTGGTTGCATTGCATTGTGACATGAGATGCATTTTCTGTCCAAAAAGATGCCCAATGCTAGCAGAATTGCACAGGACCTGGCATGAGTGGCATCTGTTGCTGCATGACGTATAGAGGCTAGATGGGTTAGAGACACATCTGTACCTTAACCAAACCACTTATGAAGCTCCCTACCACATCAAACTCGCCCTCAAACTTGAAATGCTCTCTGAGACCAGCCTCTTTAATAAAAACCTATATTGGTAGACACTCACAACTTACTCATACTACATTTGCTCTCTCTGAGCATTATTGTGAACAAGCCTATCCCAATCTTGTTCTTGGTTATGTGTGTTCCTGTATTCCCTGTTTTAACACCGTTCAATGTTGGGGAGCACAGATGCATCTTAAAAATCATAGACTATGTAGAATAATACTACAATGAGTGGACCAGTGTATTATTTATTATTAGTGTACCCATAGAAATCAATAAGTCACATAATATTTTCCTTCAGCCCCTCACCCCAATGCATAACATCAGCTTGATGACATGATTAGCAGTGAGCACATCAGTATTCATTTGCCGGTACTTGTTTCCTATCTGGGCGCCCAGGTTTTCTACGTACGGCACCGTAATGAAATCGGATCGCATCGCATCGTACACATACACGATATTGAACGATGCGATGCGATCCGATTCGATTTCCCATAGGAAACAATGTTAAATGGCTCAATTTAGCCAAATTCTCATAGGAACAATAGTAAATGGGCCAAAAACACCCCTGAACATTGAAATGTCCCCCCAAAAGTAGTTGACGCCACCCCGCCATCAACGTGAACCCGAAGCGTGGCGAGCGCAGCGAGCCCGCGAGGGGCAGCGGTACGCGTCCTCCGACCTTTTCATGCCCTACTATCCACTAGGGCGTGGAGTGAGAATAGAATAGTGTGGCGAGCGCAGCGAGCCACCGAGCCCGAAGCGTGGCGAGCGCAGCGAGCCCCGCGAGGGGACGCGGATACCTTCACAGTTATACGCGTCCCCTCGCGGGCTTCCCAGGTGTCCATGGCGACGCGGACACCTGGGAAGCCCGCGAAGGGACGCGTTTACCTGTGAAGGTATCCGCGTCCCCTCGCGGGGCTCGCTGCGCTCGCCACGCTTCGGGCACGGTGGCTCGCTGCGCTCGCCACACTATTCTATTCTCACTCCACGCCGACGTGGATAGTAGGGCATGAAAAGGTCGGAGGACGCGTACCGCCGCCCCTCGCGGGCTCGCTGCTCTCGCCACGCTTCGGGTTCACGTTGATGGCGGGGTGGCGTCAACTACTTTTGGGGGGACATTTCAATGTTCAGGGGTGTTTTTGGCCCATTTACTATTGTTCCTATGATAATTTGGCTAAATTGAGCCATTTAACATTGTTTCCTATGGGAAATCGAATCGATCGCATCGCATCGCATCGTTCAATATCGTGTATGTGTACGATGCGATCCGATTTCTCTACGGAGAATAGCATGGTGCGCAATTAACTTAGCGGGCGCCCAGATAGGAAACAAGTACCCATTTGCCATACAGTCATAACAGTAAGTAAGTGTGAGGCCTGTTTGCTTACGTACATGAGAGAGATGATTGTAAAGAATAGAACTATACAGCTGAATCTTCTATTATGGGAAGGGGTGAATCAACTTCTATATAGTCCATAACACAAAATAACTATATTGTTAATAGTAAAGCTGGTTTGAACAAGTATCATTCAGTGAGAACTTCCCAACATTATGTCAGTCTAAATCGAGACTCCTGCATGTGGCTAAAAAAGGGGAGGGGAATGTCATGATGTCATGAGCCATGTCTCCAATTATCGTCATTGTGGGGCCACCTCCAGCACTCTGTGCCCTGTATTTTTCACATAAATGAACTCTGGGCCTAGTTCAGCATGGATTGCTTATTAGAGGAAAAAGCTGTTGCAGGCAATCAAAGAATCACCACCCCTTCAAAAATCACAAATGTATTGCAAATAGCAGTGCATTTGCAGATCCATTCGCATCATCGAAGAGTTTTTTTCAATTTGAGGAAGTCTTATGCTGCCCATACACTTATGCAATGGCATTGGATGCTACATTGAAGTGCGATGTCCATCGAACCCGATCACATCTTGTGGTGCAAAAATTACCCCCTTACAGCACCCAATGTCCATGCCATCTTGAGATGGCACATCGGGTGTTGGAAGAGGGTGGGCAGAGGGCGGCATTGTACCATAGCGCTCGAAGTAGTGCTAGCAGGCAGCGGGGGTCAGCGGTGGTGGCAGAAGTGTTTACAACAGTGGGCAGCCCTCTGATTGGCTGAGAGAGCTCAAATCTGCCGCCACCACTGGACCTCCGCCTCCCCTAGTGCTATTTCTAGCGACACGTTACAATGCTGCCCTCAGCCCACCCTCTCCTGCGCCACCAGAGGGTCCCTCCGACTCCCTCTCACCAAACCCCACGCCGCTTAAAATGTTCCCTCCACCCCCCACCCGCAGATTGCATTCAAGCATTGTTAAAAACCACATGCGATTGCTCCTGCAATTCGATAAATATTATGTGGTACACATAAAATCTATAGATGCGACATTCGACGGCATGCCCGCGCATCACGTCGAAACATCCCTTAAAAATGCATACAATCATTTGATTTATCTGCCCGATGTGTGGTCGAAATCTAATGATTGCATGTAATATCTCACAAGTGTATGGGCCGCATTAGGCTTCCATACCCTCCAACATGACCCATTCCATTAGGTACAAAATGCTCTGTTCCTGGACTTCCCTGCCAGTGGCAGTTACAGAGGTGGGGCTCCAGCACAGTCCAAAATTCAAAGAGGGGAGGTCACATCAACTGCCAGTGAGTCCAGGCAGTGATGTTTGAGGTGGCAGTAGGTGTGGCTCCCCTTTTAGAATATTGGACTGTGCTGCAGCCTCACCTCTGTTACTGCCACTGGCAGGGAAGTCCAGAAACAGAGCATTTTGTACCTAATGGAATGGGTCATGTTGGAGGGTATGGGCTTCCACTAATCTGCTAAAGATACAGGCCGGAAGTGGTCACCGGTAACATAGATCCACCCAAAAAATGCTTTGGCACTTTTTTTTGACGAACACAACCAGAAAACACCATGTTTCCACCACTAAATGCTGGCTTCCTGTCAATCAAACTGTGACTTCTATGCATACGGACATTAACTGCAACTTCTCTAATTAAGCCTTCTGTGCTCACTGCGGCTATTCCCTGCTGCTCTGCTAAGCATGGCAACAAGTGACAGGGGGCTTCCCCACAACCCCAGTCCCCACGGGACACTGCGGCACGTGGATTATTGGGAGTTATGCAATGTACTGTAAGAACCAGAACAATAATTAGACACTGCCTGAAAATAGCTGAAAAATGTCGGAACTGCCCAACCACCCCACATCATACTGTGAATGGAAATCATCACCATGCATGGAGATGCTCAGATGATTGCGTTAACTGCACTATTGTTTAGTATATGGCCAGCTTTAGGCTTGTTCGCAACTCTTGAAGACCACATCACTGCTCTAAGATATGTTACATGCACCCGTTGTTGTTTTTTACAGTGTATGATTTTTGTGTGTCCAGAATTTAGGATTTTCTTATAATCCTTTCTATTTGCATCCGTTTCTCTTAGTGTATTGCTATATGTGTGCTTTTATAAAATGGATGTATTTTTAGGTGAGTCCTGTTGTAGGTGCTTGCTGTTTGTGTACATAGAGGTGTGTTCATTTGTGTGTGGGTGTGTAAGAGCGGCTCTCCTCATCCATTACTTGCTTTATTATAACATTCCATCTGCCGTGGTTGCCAGAGTAACGTGGCTGACTGGTGTGAGATCTAGTGATGTATGCCTGGATTGTGTTTCCTCCCTTCCTATAGGCAGCTGACATTTTTGTGACGAGACTCCTTGTACAGTAATTCTGTATGACAATGCAGATAAATAATAAAGATATAGGGAAGCATTAGTTATTGAGAAACTTGGCTCTACTAAAAACCCTTTAAAATGGCTTGTTTAAAAGGCAAGAATTATGTACTAAACAGACAATAAATAGCATTGCATCTGTATTGCTGGAAAAGATGAAATGTTACCTCTAAAAGAAAATTCATACTGAACAGTTTCCAGAGACACAGGTTGCACTTATCAGGCTTTGCTAAAGTGGCTGAAGCTTTGTGGAGGTAGAGGGATAGCCTAGCACACAGGATCTTCCAGGCTGAGCTACAGTATAGGAAAACCTACAGGCAGCTAATCTTAAGCACTGTGCTGAGTGTTTTGTCCTTGATTTTCCTGCAGCTCCCTGTTCCATATACTTTTCTCTCATCTTGTCATCTTCATATTTAATCCCTGGTGAATAATGCCTTACGGCGTAGCTATATCTTTCCTAAATTGCTCCTACTTACTATATCTTTCTGCATGCTCTTTGCTTTCCTTCACTGTCCTTTGTAGTTGTGGCTCTATATTCCTCTCGCTTCCTTTTACACTGTGCGTTTTTACAAATCTGTAGCCACCATTGCATTTCATTTCCCACACACTCTTTATTCATCTGTCTTTTTCATCATTCACACCCTTTCTCCCCCTCTCATTGTTTACTTCTTTCTTGTCTTCCTCTCTATTGTTTCTCCCCCTCATTTTGTCTTTTTCTGTCTCCCCCACACTCCTTCTTTCTCTGCCTCATTTCTTTCCCTGGGTTTCTCCCACACGCACACATATTCAAGACACCAGGAAAGTGATGCAGACTAGCTATGCCTGCTCGGATATGCACAGCGCTCCCAGTTACCGTCACTATTTATCCTGAAATATAGCACCACTGACAGCTCTGCTTTACAATGTATCTTCTTGGTTTATGACTTCTCATTTCTGCTTGTGAACCCCAGTGATGCTTCCAGTGGGAACTGGGACACTGAGAGCTGCCAGACTCTGCCAACACAACCATCTCACACCAAATGCCTTTGCGATCAGCTCTCCACCTTTGCTGTGTTGGCACAGCTACCCAAGGAGTTGGTAAGTGTGAAAGACATAGGCTAGTTTGTAGATGAGTATTATTTGTGACTGTGCATGAAGTTGGGTGCCTATCTGCAGAATGATTGCAAATTGGTATGGATAAAGATAGAGGGAAACTCTGTTGGATTTAGGCCATATTGTTCATTTTGATGATCACTGCATCAGGTTTGTGGCCTGCAGATATTACTGATAGTCTTGAGCATTGGTTATGTTTTGCAGAAATATAATTACGATAGTTATTATCACAATAGTGTGCTGCCACAGAATAACAGCACATTGGGAAGATTTGCGCAATGCCCTCGGGATTTCATTGTGCATTATTTCAGCTGGGTTTACTGTTGGTGTGCAATGTTACTCTGTGTGTGATGAGTAGTGTAAATAAAATTTCTTTAGTTGAAATGGGTTTCTTTAATACTGTATATTATCTGTACTAATGGAGTCCTAATAGGAAACACTGTTATGTATTGAAAGGGACAAATTATACTCAGGGCCGGTGCAAGGCACCGGAGCGCCCCAGGCAAGTCGGGGTGGGGGCGCCCCGGTGTCTGCCGCCCGAGTACCTGTCCTGCGGCGCTGTGCGTATATAAAGCTGGCGGCGGCGGCAGCGGCGGGTCCCTGCAGTCAATAAGAAATAACGAGCGCTATCCGCCGGGCTATGCGGAAGCGCTTCTGTTTTGGAAACACTGGCCGCACGGCGCACGCTGATTGGCTGAATCTCAGCGTGCGGCCAGTGTTTCCAAAACAGAAGCGCTTCCGCATAGCCCGGCGGATATCGCTCGTTATTTCTTTTTGACCGCAGGGAACCCCTGCTGCTGCCGCCGCCAGCTTTGTATACGCACAGCGCCGCAGGACAGGTACCCGGGCGGCAAGGGGGGGCGAAATACCGCCCTCCAGTGGCCAGCACCCTAGGCAAATGCCTAGATTTGCCTAGTGGTGGCGCCGGCCCTGATTATACTTTATTTTAAGGCATCCCTTTAAAATTATTAATATGTTTCTGTAGGAATTGGTAAAGTTGTTCTCACTAAAAATGCATGAATTGAAATGTTGCTTGTTGGTCGGTGAGCATGGTAAGGGGTTACTGTATTAAAGTTCTTAAAATGAAGAGTTGAAGTTGCACCTAGCAACCAATCAGATTGTGTCTATGATTTCTCTATTGCATTCTAGAAAATGAATGTGATTGGATGTGATTAGTTGCTATGGACAACATCACCTCTTTTAATTTTTAGAAGATTGGAGTTCTTTTTAAATGATAGTGATACTTGTGTCCTACCAGTTACTGAACGATCAACCGAACCTACCTGTTCATTTTTAAGAGATTCTTAATTCTTTTTTTTTTTTTTGCCCATTTTTTGTTTAATTTTTATTTTCAGGGAAATTCATTTCATGTAATGGCAATATGACTGAGTAAAATAATGGAAAACAAAGTGTTTCATAGCATTCTATGCTCATTTCAGCATTGGTATTGTTCTTCTGCAAGTTTAATAGGTTCACAGCTGTAATCACTACCAAAAGTATAGAGGACAGAGCAGGGGCCGAATGCTTTATTCTGTGCATTCCTTTGGTGCAGGCGGAAGATGACAATATCACTAATGGACATGTAGGTTGTCATTTAGCTGTTGTTATTGTGCAGGCTTCGTATGTGAATTATGGGACGTATGCAGGATTGAGCAAACGCCAGTCTCGGGCAAAGTGTATGCCCTCGATGAGCCAATTGATGAGAATGGGACATGCGTGCATGTGAGACGCTGACATCAGGGTTGCCGACCCTCCCGCAATTTGCGGCAGTCACCCGCATTTTGGCTCCAGCTCCCAGTCTCATGGGAATAGAGGGGATCCTCACGTTTTTTTTTTAAGGTTTACGGGAAACCTGTGACTGCGCATGCGCTAGTCAGAAATTGCCGGGGTCAGGCTATTTAAGCACAATGTCATGCCGTCGCGGCTGTCCTTCTGTTTAATGCCACAGTTGCGGGGCTTTGTGGGTAGCGCTGTCCGCAGCAGCAGCTACACACTGACTAGGCAGCGGCGGGAGAGCAAGCTGGCTGACAGCGCAGCACGGAGAGCGGGAGCGGCCATGACCTCGGGAGAAGCGGCAGAGGTTGGTGGCTGCACTGCAGAATACGAACTTAGCAGCGGCAGGCAGCACAGCACAGGGAGCGGGTGAGATTAACTGGCTGCATATTAAAACTTATTTATGTCCCTCTGCTCCCTGCTGACATTTTATAAGGGTCCCCCCCTCCAGGCCTCCACGCTCCTGCAGCAGCGCAGTTTCATAAAAACTCTCCCCTTCTTCTGCTTCATAAACATTTGTTTCTCCCCACTGCCTTATACATTTCTGGGGGGAACCAGTGGGGAGAGAGATAATTTTTTATGAAGCTGCAGCAGCGTGGGGGCCTGGAGGGGGGAGAGGAGGAAAGATCCCTAAGAAGTAGTGGGGGGCTGCTTCAGCAATAACGATAATGAAGCAGGAGAGAGACGGAGGGGTAATGTTTGGAGAGGGGGCATGGGAAGATGCATAACATTTATGAAAAAGTGGGGAGGGGGCAAGAGAGGAGGAATCATATTACCATAAAAATTGTTCCTCTCCCCCCTCCACGCAGTTGGTTTTGGTGCCTGGAAATGATGGGAGTCCCCTTGTTTTATTCCATTGTCTCATTTTTTTTCAAAATTATCCAGTATGGCCACATATCATGTGGTAAACTAGATACACCAATAAGTGTCACTAGATACGCCTATAGGTGTCCCTAGACACGCCCATATGTGTCATTAGACACGCCCTTTGGGTGGAACATGACACGCCCACTCAGAATCTAAAATCTCCTTGAAACTGTTTTTCAAAAGTAGGCAACCCTGGCTTACATGCCACTTTTAAAGAGAGCAAAGATAAGCGTGGCTCCATCTGTACATTCTAATAATTATGACCTGTAGAGAACCTGGGGCATACAGTATGCAGTGGTGAATGCCTCTATAGCGGCATAAAGTTTTACAAATGCAGTATGTGGAAATACTAGGGCCGATGCTAGGGTGATTACCACCCCCTTGCACACTATAAATTAGTGCCCTCCCATACTTTACAAAGAGACCGCACATGATGAAGGCACACGCTAAAAACAAGGTGTATAATGGTGTAGTGCCTCTTTATACAAATAGAGGCTGATTCATACCTGCTCATACAGGTCCGAGTTCATCCCCATCCCCGAGGGTAATGGACTGTGCATGCGCATAGGTGCTAATGCACATGTGCTGTCCCCCACTGCAAGCGCCTTCGGCGATATTTTCAATCACCAGGGTGCTCAATGCATGATTGACAGGCAGGGGACACCCGGCATCACATGGGCATTCCCACAAAAATGGTGGTCGTGCCTATGAAAATGCTGGGTGTGCCCCAGGGAACACAGGCTTTCCCCTGCTTGCTTCGGGTGGGTGGCTGACATCACATGATGTCAGCGCTAGCCCCCAATTCAGAGAAACCCATGCAGCGGAAAAGTACAGAAACAGCGCATTGCGCCAAAGCCCGAAGTGGAAGTACCCGCTAAAACCGGCACACTCCGGCCCGGAGTGTGCCGGGTTTAGTGGGTACTTCCGCTTCGGGGTTTGGTGCAATGCGCTGTTTCTGTCTTTTAGACACACTCCAGCGGGTCTGCCGGATGGCGGTGGACACCGCTAGGCGGCTGCAATAGTCTATATGACTTGGGGCATTTTATAATAGGCAGTTGTGGAATCACCTTAGCCAGCGGAAGGGACCACCTGGAAGCGGGGATAGCCTGCGGAAGGGAGCTTGGCGCACACCAAGCTTACTTAGCTGGGTCATACCAGCTCTGGGAAATGCACTATTTTTCCTTACACTATACTTTAATACTGAAACAGCCCTGCATATCTGCACAGCTGTGTAGGCAAGCTCAAAGAACATGAACATCATTGTAGTAATTAATAAAATATTGATTTTCATCACTTTATGCACTAGTTTTGATTGGGGATAGAACAACAAGTAAATTACATTACCAGACTGTTCACAGCAGAACAGAGAGGTAAATTTACTAAGATGGGAGTTGCTATGGGCAACATCCCATCTTCAATACAACTTACATCTTCGTAAACTTACCCTAGAGAATTTCAGGAGACAAGCGATAATCTTACAGATAAATTGTCTTTTCATTTGGGGAATAAGGGCCGGCTGCACCCGAGGGGGACAGTGAAATGTGAGGAATGATGGCCAGCAAGCAGCCAGAGAAAATAGAGTAGAAGGTGCTGAATAGTGATCTCATCAAACTGATAAATAGATAAACTTCTCATACCAAGCTCTATATGAAACACGAGTTGAAAAGAAATGGGGAGTTGCATCTATATATATTCAAAATATTGGCTTACAAGAATAAACCATGTTTGTACATTAAGTTTAATGTTTTTTAAGTGTTAATTTTCCCATTGTTTGGACTGTTTCCAAGGTACTGTATCTAGACCAGTAGTTCTCAAACTAGGTCCTCAGGACTCCACACAGCAGGTTTTCCATGTCACTCAACTTATTACTGACTGACACATTTTAGAAGATCCACAGGTGGAGCTAATTATTTCACTTGATTCTGTGATGAGATTTGCAAAACATGCACTGTGTGGGGTCCTGAGGACCAATTTTGAGAACCTGTGATCTAGACTGTTGGAACATCCTACTGTATATTGGGTAACATGTTTCCATTCAAAGAGCTTGAGGAGCATATATATGGGGCAATTACAATCCCATTTTTAAGCGATCTGACCAGATCACTTAGAAATGGAGCACAAAACGTTCTGCGTGTATGGCCCCCAGCGACAGAGATGCGTTGTCCCATGAGTCGCTATCACCTGACTAGGTTCTCGCTAGATGCAGTCAAAATCTACCAATTGCCTGTGTTCTCTTTATTGAGAACACGGGCAGTGACTGATAGCTCAACGCACATCGCTGGTGCACAGCACAAAGCTCCCATCGCCCTGTGTGTACAGGGTTTTACACTCTTTTGTCTGTCTCATCAGGTGATGGATGTCACCGGTTCTCCATCTGTGCCCTTGATGATTGGCTGTGCTGTATCCTGTATGGCTTTGCTCATTCTTCTTGCTGTTTATGCTGCATTTTGGAGGTAAGTTTGTCTTTATACATGATGCCTGCTGTTATCATTCTCCTGTTGACTCAACAATGCAGGCAACAAGGTCCAATATTCTGCAGGTAGGAAAATACAGGAGATATTATGGCTGTGTGAATAGATCTGGAAGTATCCAGGTAGTGCAGGGCAACCAGTTCAAAAGTTATCCAGGCTGTGTAATAATGATGATTAACTCTGTCAGGAGACAATGCAGAGAAAGTGAAGAGTTCAAATACATAAAGTGGCATATATCTATTATATGTTTGCCAGCCTGCACATTGTGGGGTAATTTCATGTTATTAAAAAGATAAATTGTCTTGGACGTATTGATGTCACTATGACATGTCATAAGATGTACAATAGACTAAGCAGAAGCAAGGCAAGCTTAAGTTCGATCAATGGCATTAGTAAATCCATGCAAAGGGGGTGAAATAATTGCAGGCATCTTAGTTATTATTACAAGATCTAGTTTAAACTGAATCTTTAAGTGATAGAATTATAAGACTTTTGATTGAAGGTTTGGAATATATTAATAATATACTGTAGTAGCTAAAAAGCTAAAATATCAAAATGAAGAACTGTTCATTTGAACGTAGGGAAAGGGGTTAGTAAGAAAAGTAGAAGGAAGGAGCAAAAATTCTAAGGGGGGATTCATTTATCCACAGTAGTTCAAGTAGTTTACCATGGCTAATTGATCTTCTGGATGCATTCCAGTTAGCCCTGAAAGCTGGCACTATAGGAGATTTCTTTTTTCACCTGCCTGGTGGAAGACAAAGCCCCCCCCCATATTAAAGAGGATTTTCGCGGTCCTGCCTGCAAAAGCCCATCAGGAACTTACTGGATCCTATGTTTTTTTTTGTAAGAAAACTTTTTTTTTCTTTTTCATGTGAAAAAATTGGCCTTTAATTTAATTGCCCAAAAATCATCAGGCAAAAAATCATGGCAAAGCATAAACATTTCTTAGGCATAATTGAATTCAATTCTGGGTCTAAAATAAAAATATTGGTCTTTATATGGAAATTGCTTGGGAGATTGGACAGGCTAATTAAGACAAGTTTGACTTGCTCCCAAAAAAAATAAGTTAACATAAGTGGCATATTATTTTGATATAGATGTACGGTATATATACTGTATATTTCATTGCTGCACTTAATAACAACTTATATGTGGGCTGCCCTTATTAATAGAACACATTCTGAAAACTGCCAGATGAATAAAGCCAATACAAAAATAAAATATAGCTGCTACTTACCTTGGAATCAAGACGTTATTGAAGATATTGATTAGTCCAAAATAATATGAATGAAAATTGTGTGACTTTAAGCTATTTTAAATCCCTTTTTCAACTCCATCTTCACTGTTCTTTAAAACACTAAACTAGATCTATTAATAACCACGGATGTTCTATGAATAACCAGTGATAATAAACGCCACAGATGTCCTCTTCTATTTAATACGTCTTTACCAAAATAACTATTTTTTACAACTGTAGCAAATTTTCTGTGGAGAGGAACACTTCACATAACTAGTTTCTACTTCTAACCTCATATGTTTTATGATCCGTTGCTCTCTATATACGTAATTTCTTTTCTATCCTAGATTCATTCGTTCTGAGCGCTCCATCATCCTGCTTAATTTCTGTTTGTCCATCCTTGCTTCCAATGTGTTGATTTTGGTGGGACAATCCCAAGCGCTCAGCAAGGTGAGATAAATTGGTTATATAGAACTTATGCTGTGATTGGGTTAGGCCACTAACAATATTATGTAAAATGTATGCGATATAAAGAACTTAAAGCAATTATGATTACATGTCTAAAAAAAAAAATTACATGTACATAACTATTCACAGCCTTTGCGCAATACTTTGTTGATGCACCTTTGGCAGCAATTACAGCCTCGGGTCTTTTTGAATATGATGCCACAGGGTTGGCACAACTATCTTTGGGCAGTTCCTCTTTGCAGCACCTCTCAATCTCCATCAGGTTGGATGGGAAGTGTTGGTGCCCAACCATTTTCAGATCTCTCCAGAGATGTTCAATTGGATTCAAGTCTGGGCTCTGGCTGGGCCACTCAAGGACAGTCACAGAGTTGTCCTGAAGCCATTCCTTTGATATGTTGGCAGTGTGCTTAGGGTTGTTGTCCTGCTGAAAGATGAACCATCACCCCAGTCTGAGGTCAAGAGCGCTCTGGAGCAGGTTTTCATCCAGATTGTCTCTGTACATTACTGCATTCATCTTTCCCTCTATCCTGACTAGTCTCCCAGTTCCGGCTGCTGTAAAACATCCCCACAGCATGATGATGCCACCACCATGCTTCACTGTAGGGATGGTATTGGCCTGGATATGAGAATAATGTGAATAGATTGCAGTGGCCATACTAATATTTGATATAGGGCCTGATTGTAATCCCATAGTTCTCCTGTGTGTTCACACGCTAATCCTCTGCACATGCGCATATTCTCATATGTGCATGTGCAGGGCTTCTGTGTGGGAGCCTTCGCTAATCTGCACTGTTGGCATTGCGCTTGCACAGGAGGGGGGGGGGGACGTGCCTGCAGGATGGGAACGCGCAGCGTTTCTTGGGTGTCCCCATGCAAATGCTGGGCATTCCCATGTAAATGTGGCCGTGATGCTGTGTACCGGGGGCGGCCTGCCCTGTCTTCGCCCCGGAGCCTACAAATATAAGTCATTCTCCACTGACTTATAATTGCGAGCCCTGGAGAAATCATTTGATTTCTCCTGGTGCAGGCACATGTAAGGGGAGGATGTGTTTTCATAACACATCCCCTTGCATGGTTGCGAGGGGATACGGCGGTGGGGGGGTGTTTTTTGGACTCAGTAAGCTACTATCTTCACAGCTTACCGAGTCAACCAGAATCCGGCCCATAGTATCATTGGAAGGGATCGTGAAGCCCACAGCCAACTGCATGTATCTGTGATTGGGCCTGCATGAGCCACATTTACACGAACACACCACTATAGGGAGCAGCCTATGTTTGCATGCTTCGTCTCTCCTAAATGTGCCTACGGTTTTGGATTTGTGAGCCTAGATATGATGCATAGATATCTGCATGCAGATGTATATTGGTGTGTTGAATGAGTGTGACAACTGTGTGTTAAAGAAAATAAACACATTCACCTTGGTACATTTATTGTTGTGTCACTGGAAATAACCTACACATAATGACTTTGTTTTGAGCCCCCACTACATATGCACTCCATCCTCCCACCCTTTTTATGCGCCCCAGTCTCATATGTTCGCTAGTGTTCTGCGCCCGTTTGCATTCCTTTCTTCCCAAGCTTTTTTAATCAATATCAGTATTAACTTACATGCTCAGTAATATGCTTTCAGTTATACAATAGATCAGCAACGCTGGGGGCTAGAAAAGAAAATCGATTTGGAAATGGAGTAGTGGGTATTGAGAGGTAGATTTTTCTTTTTGTTTATTCCACACACAAAAACGGAAAAATGAACATTTTTTCTTCAGAAATTCTTTTAACTACATATGTTTTATATATGCAGATAAGTGACATACCTACAGTATAAATATTTATTTGTGAAACTTATATTACTTCCACCCCATGTGTCGGTTCATGCTACCCGTACTTTTAACACACCAAGCTTGAACTCCTCATTACTCGTGCATCATTTTGTAACCATATATGCTTCTGATTGGCATTAAGTCTACTAGTGGTTTCCTAATTTCTAATCCTTGAATATATTACTACCTTTACTTCTATTTTACCACTGAGATGTAATACTATTACTACCTATATTAGTGGCCCTTAAAGACTAACGTGCATTACGTAAAGAAATGGCACATTTATATCTAAGTGCTACATTAAGGCCCCCATACATTACTGCAACTTTTCCGAGGGGAGAAGTTGCAGCCAATCCTCCTTGAGCCGCCCTTCCCGGGTGGTAGGATGGCATGGGATATATTGCATGCGGTCCTTTTGCATGTGATATATCGCATGCGATCCCATTCCATGCTGTTGGGAGGCTGTCCGAGTCAGAGGTCGGACGTGCAAGCAGATCCCATCTCCGACTCTGGTCCAATGCGCATGGGACCGCACATCAGATCTAATGTCAAAAACGTGATTTGGCTACTTTTTTACCCGATTTCTCGGCCGATCCGTAGGAATCCAGTGAAAAGTAGCCAAATTGCACAAGTGTATGGCCAGCATTACTGTCAGTGGTCAAGCAATAAAGAGTTTACTTGTAGTGGAGTGACACTTGTTTGATGGTTTGAATGGGTTTGTAAAATCTAACATTATCTGGGTATCGTTACATATAGAAATGTTATATTTTTGGTTCTTTCTGTGTTAACACTGCCTCCCAATAATGCCACAGAATTGTTGGCCTACAGGTAGGCTATGCTTGGAAAGTCCATTGTGAGATGATTATAATGGGCGGGGGAGGCTATAATTATTCCTCTCGTGATATTCCTGCTCCTGACACTGCCTTCTGTCTCTCTGCAGGCTGTCTGTGCTCTCATTGCTGCTTTCCTGCACTTCTTCTTTCTCTCTTCCTTCTGTTGGGTGCTTACGGAGGCCTGGCAGTCCTACCTGGCTGTTATTGGGCAAATGAGAACACGTCTGGTGCGTAAGCGCTTCCTGTGCCTGGGATGGGGTAAGATACAACTCTTTAGGGCTTTCCTTTATCATTTTAACACACATTTTTATGCTAGGTCTTTGTAACTGCGATTTTGTAATGAATAAAAGGACTATTCGCTAAAGCCATTTTAAAACGGATTCCTGGATGTGTATAAGTGTGAATAGTTATACGAAATCACATATTTTTTGCACTTGAAGAGAAGGTATCAGCAGGTTCTCCATTGATATTCTTGTACCTTACTATTGAAAGGCATGTTGCAGTATTATATGTCTGCCTTCTAGCCTACAGCTGGAGTTTACAGCAATTGTAAATTGAGAATAAGACTGTAATCTCTTATCGGTACTAAACCATTTTATGAATATTTGTATTAAATCATAGGCTCACATGTTCAATTGAAGTTTACTCTGCATTATACTGAATACGTTTATAAAGCTAAATTTCTTGCCATCTTTCACCAGTCCTTTCTCCGACTTGCCAACACAAACCATTTCAACATGGTTATAATGTTTCTCTCTTGTTTTCCTGTTATTTTCCAATTGTGATCATCTGGGCTTTGCTTTTATAATAATTTAGATACTTATTATAGCTGTGTGGAAATAATGTGACGTACTCAGCCCATTTTTTAATTTGACAAGTAATTTCCCATCTTGATACCTAAAAAATGCTCCATCACAGCTCCTACAGATGTGATCACATACATCTATGCTCCTTTCATGTTAAACAGCCCTTCTAGTTGCTCCATGACATGGTGTGATTGCCTCTGTATCTGCATACAAAATGCTTTCCACGAAATCGCTGTAGGGTAGCATTTCTTATGCAGATACCGCGGCAGTCACACAATGAAAATAGACACGCCGCATATCATTTTAATTCATTTTTGTTCAGTTTTGCAAATAAGACGCTATTTAAAAAAAAAAAAAAAAAAAAGAGGCAAAAAGATGCCAGCTGCTACCGAGTCACATGGAGCTCACGTGTTATGTACAAGGTGGCATGTACCGCATGGAAGATATATGTATGTGGACACCTCTGTATGTTGTTTTGTGTCACATTGCACCTACTGTATTTCTGTGCTAGTGTACGGCTCATGACAAGGGGATTTTTTATCCTCTGGTTGGAGAAGTTGAACAGATCAGAATACCCGAGATGTCACTTTATCTGATTAAATAAAATAAAAGATTGAAGGGGTGTAGAAGACTTTTATAAAGTGACGTTCTTGGATACTGGGTGGTTAGTGAGTTGTACGTAATAAAATACTATGGGACTGACTCTGAGATGGCTACTGTTAGCATGTGTAAACTCTTTAGATATGCCATCGGATGCACCAGCGCTATAGTATGTCAGGAACTGTTTCTCCAGCTAAGTATGGCCTCATATATACAGAGGTATCCTCCCTAATCCTTGCTCCAATCCATTTGCACATCTGAAGGGATTGTGATCCACACACAGCCGCAAGTCAATTGCCAGGGCTAGTGGTAAGGATTCGGGAGGACCTGACTGTAAGTGGTTCATCATCTCTTTATGCAACCACTTTTCAGTGGCAACACTCCCATGTACGTGCTAAGACACTTCTGAGGCTGTGCATCTCAATTGCTGGTCCAACTACAGTATCTGCACGTGACCTACAATACATGTGCATTGAGACATAAGTATGAGCAGAAATTTTTTCCCCTGCGTCTGACATTGGCTGTGCTTACGACTCAGAATAAGGCACAATTTGTCATTATGTCTTTTTATCAATATGAATATAAAACATAAATGAGGGTGGAACAACCAATGTTTAAAATGATAATGATTTTAAATTGATTGTTGTTAGTTGCGCTAAAGAGATATGAAAGGTTATGAAAATACCATTATCTATGCATATCCTTATCATATATCTTACTTTGGGCATTGATTAATGAAGTGCATAATTATAATGTAATGTCATTCATACTATATATATCAGTGGTTCCCATTCCTAGTCCTCAAGTACCCCCAACAGTGCACGTTTTCCAGGTCACCCAGCAGGTGCACTCATTATTCAGACACATTTAAAAATATCCACAGGTGCAGCTAATTATGTCACTTGTGATTCTGTGTGGAGTCCTGGAAAACGTGCACTGTTGGGGGTACTTGAGGACCAGGGTTGCAAACCACTGCTATACATTGTACAGATGGATGTTATCAACATAATGTACCATAGGAAAAAATGTCAGAAGACAAACTATATTTAGATATATGAAATAAGTTTACGGCACATCAATTATCTATTTTAACATAATGATAACATCTCCGCCTGTTCCATGTTACGGTGAATTCTGTATGTACAGTACATGATATTGTGGTAATTGTGGGGAAAAAATATCACACTGTATGGTCTTGTTTCTATGGGGTCAATTTCCATAGATTTATTTAGTGATTTCACACAGATAGGATTCAATCTAAATCAAGGTTGTGCTTCCAGGGCTAAAACACGCATTTACTAACATTTCAAAATCATCATAGTAAATGTGTCTTTCAGCCACTGAAACCGAGGGTGATATTTTATAGGATGAGAGTTTTAGTAACTTTTCAAAATCTCCCATTATCGCACTTTTTAAAATCAAATTTTTTTGCTCGAATTGGCATATTTAATTAGCTGCATATTTCGAGCAAAAAAGTGCGATTAAGTGCGAAAATGTGCGATTTTTAGTCATGAAAATGTGCGAATTTGAGGAAATGTGCAAATTTCTGTTAAAAAACACAGGGACACCGGTGACAGCCCCAGGCTTCAGCCCTGGATGGGTGAAGCCGGGGAAGGGGCCCCTTTATTGGGGTGGTCCCCATTCCCCCAAGGACCCTGTCCAAGGCTGACCAGCCATGGTGCTCATGGTTCGGCCGGGGGACCTTATGTAAAAAGTGTCTGTGGCATGACATGACAGCTGTGGCATGACACCACGGGCTGTTGGAGCCCGGTGCTGGTTTCAAAATACAGGGGACCCACAGATTTTTTGTCCCCTGCATTTTTGGAACCAGATCCAGCTCAATGAGCCTGGGGCTGGTTATGCTCAGGAGGGGGGACCTCATGTCTTTTTTTGCTAAATTAACTTTTACACATTTTTGAAGACAGGACCATGCACAGATCGCAATGATCTGTACATGGTTCTGGCAAATTCGCCTGTCAGAACCTGGTCTGCATGTGTGGTGATTTTTAGTAACATTTTCCCGTTTTCGCATCTCATTAAATATGCAAATTGTATACTTTTCAATGCGAAAACATCTGGATGCGAGTCTCAGTGCTACTAAAAATCGCACCTTCACAAGGTGCGATTTCGCGTTGTTTTTTTTTGCCATTTTTTGCATCTCATTAAATATGCGAATTCGGGAAAACGTGCGATTTCGGACGTTTTTCCCCTAAAAATCGCAAAAAAATTAAAAAAAAATAACATTTTCGCATCTCATTAAATGTCATCCCGATTTTCATTTGAGATAGATCAGTTTGAAATGGATAAAGATCAATGAGAATCATCCTGTGTTTAATAAAATCCTAAGTGTGTAGATAATCATACATAATTATTGCATTCTATTGTCAGGGTTACCAGCTCTGGTGGTTGCAGTGTCTGTTGGTTTCACCAGAACAAAAGGATATGGAACACCCCATTAGTAAGTCAGTCCTCAGTATACATTTATGTCTGGTACTTGTTTCCTAGCAGGGGGCGCCCACAAAGCTATTTGCTATATAGTGGGCTATTCTGCGTAGTGAAATCGCATTGCACATCGCATCGCATGGCTTTTTGTGCCTTGCGATGTGTGCGATGCGATCTCAGTAGTTAATTTATTCACTGCACCCTGAGTGAAATCGCATCGCACATCGCATTGCATCGCATGAGATGTGAGATGCGATCTCAGTAGTTCATATGGTAAAACACCTAAAACAGCACCACTCTCCACGTCACCCCGAAGCGTGGCGAGCCCCTCGAGGGGCATCGGTACGCGTCCTCCGACCTTTTCATACCCCCACCATCCACGTCGGCGTGCAGTTTACTTTATATAGTGTGGCGAGCGCAGCGAGCCACAGAGCCCGGTGTTGGGTAAAAATAACCTGAGAAAAACCCATGGCGACCTTTTGACTGTCAACCTTCCCCATGTCGACCCAATGCTTGTGTCAACCTTCCAACCATGTCAACCTTAGGTATGTCAACCTATTTCACGTACCCAGCTAATGCATGTCGACATATAGTGGTCGACCTATTGCATGTCGACGTAATTGGTGTCAACCAAATAACCGTATACCATGTCTAGAAGCAGGAATGTTCAGGGACAAAATGTTAGAAACTGTGACTTTGCATGTAAATTAGGGGCACCTGAACACGTTGCTATGTTGACCTAAAACAGAGCACACACTAGTCAATGTGTATACAGCATGAAATAATGGGTGAGAGGGACCCTGCATCAGCAAGTGCATATACACATGCTGATGCAGGAAGCGATGGGAAAACAAGGGTGGTCATGCTGTATTCGCCAGCATGGCAGCACTAGCGATATTTGTGATTGACCCTGCAGCAGGGCTAACCAGAAGACATCACGTACAACTATGGGAGCAGGCAGAGAGTGCGTACACACTGGACTAGATGAATGATTTGTCGATCCAATCCGTCAGATTCAGACAAATGTTCAAAATATCATATGTACCCAGCTTTACAATATGCAAAGTATTTATTTCCCGCTGACCACTGTGGGTTTGCCAACCATTTGCTAGTCAGTTCTTATCCTTTAGCATTCCTTCCATCATTCAATAGTTTTTGCAAGAAAATAAATACAGTACTAAGTTATAACTCAGCCATATACTTACATTTCTTTCTTTTTTCCGTTTCTTACATTTTTATCCCCTTACTACTATTGGATAATGTGTTTCTGTGGACTCCAGTTGCTGGCTCTCTCTAGAAGGAGGGCTACTCTACGCTTTTGTGGGTCCTGCAGCTGTCATTGTTCTGGTAAGCATTGCGATGGTTAAACCCTGTTCTTTTGCTTGCTGTTTGTATATAAACCCCACAACTAGATCATAGGACAACAGATGTGATTGCCCCTCATTCTCCTTTTTACGTATATTCATGTTCATTTATGTAATCGGTTGTCCAGCTGCACATTGCGGCATTCCATTCCATCCACTCTGCTCAGAGGGCTCGTACATTGTTACCTTTACATAACTTCTCATGTCTTTCAAATCTTGGAAAATCCTTTATAAAGTTTGCTGTGTTGTATGCCCAAATAATGCAATAAATACCGGGACTGTTTTATCATAATTATGTGTTGTTAATATAATTTAGTAAAAGTGTTGTAACCCAATTGTGGGAATGTATATATGGTATTGTATGGGCTAAATCTATAAAATGGCAGGTTTGCAGTGGCTACTGGTCCCAGGAAGCCTGTTAGGGCATGCTGTAGAGAATAAGTACAGTACAGTACTAGCATACCCAGTCATCAAGGGCCAGTTCGCACCTGTTGTCCACCTGCAAAAAAAAATAAAGTATAAATATATATCCTGATGAAAAAGCGAAATACAGCTTTGAAACGTTGATAGACAATAGTGTATTGTGAGGATGGTTATGAACTGCGCACTCACTGGTAACTCAGTTACTAAGGTAACTAGCTGTTGGATGTGCGGTGTCCCACTATACACTCTAACTGGTTTTAAGCTAAACCGATTATCTGGTGATCTGTCGATTGTATGGTGTGTATGTCCAGGAATGATTAGGCATGGAGAGTGTGTATTAACAAATAACAATTATTTATTGGTTATATGCTTGATAGGGTGAGGGAATGGGATGTGTCCTCTAGGTGAAAGAGTTCTCGTGAGTCTCTGTGCCGGCAGACAGGATACCACCACGTCACTCACTTGGGTGACGTGGGTCTCTGTTGGAGGACTGTGCCATGACTAAGGGCCCTGAGGGGGTCCGAAACGTTGGGATTATGCAGTCATTTAAAAAAAGATTAAACTCTTATAACTATATGGAGAGTCTGGTGAGTGCCTTGTCCTTGGATCTCTCTCTCTCTCTCTCTCTCTATACATATATATATATATATATATAACGGAACTTGAAACGTTGACGACTTCAGCTATGCTTTTTACATGTGCACCATAAAAATCTTTTAAAACCTACAAGCCGTCTGAGTGCCGCCTCCATCCCTGGGGAACCCCACCAAGGTCCCCCAGTCCCCATCCATGTAATAAACAGCTTCTTTAATGCTCTAAGCACCCACACAGTATTTGAACTAGGAGGACGTGCCAGACATTGCGGGATATGTATATATATATATAGAACAAAAATACCCAGCGCAAAGTCCTTAATGCTTTCTTAGGTATAAGTCCACATCAGTCCCAAATGTGTGCAGTCTTTCTCAGGGATCGTGCCAATGATCCAGCGGGGAAGACTTGCAAAAGAAATAGAGAAGACGCACCAATGAGCAGAATGTAACAACACTTTACTTATGTAACAAGGCTCACATACATTGGGGTTAAAAATCTTATGCTTGCCAGCCAAATAATTATCACCGTCACAGCCCGGACATCAATGTGTAAGGAACGCCACCGCTCAGCTGCTGCCGTCAAGCCGCAGATCAGGGTACAGCTCACACAGGGTCAGAAGGATCGCCGGCCGAAGTCCTACAGTGTGACGAAACGCGTTGGGCGTGGCTTCCTCTTGGTCCGACGTGGAGACGTCCTGCTTCCACCTGCGATCCGGCCGGCGATCCTTCTGACCCTGTGTGAGCTGTACCCTGATCTGCGGCTTGACGGCAGCAGCTGAGCGGTGGCGTTCCTTACACATTGATGTCCGGGCTGTGACGGTGATAATTATTTGGCTGGCAAGCATAAGATTTTTAACCCCAATGTATGTGAGCCTTGTTACATAAGTAAAGTGTTGTTACATTCTGCTCATTGGTGCGTCTTCTCTATTTCTTTTGCATATATATATATATATATATAGAGAGAGAGAGAGAGAGAGAGAGAGAGAGAGAGAGAGAGAGAGAGAGAGAGAGAGAGAGAGAGAGAGAGAGAGAGAGAGAGAGAGAGATATCCACCCACTTAACTCACTCCTCGGCGGGTGCCTGCTCTCAGCTGAGCCCAGCTAAATAGAAAGTTCCAATGTAAACGCAGCACTCCAGCCTTGATCAAAATGTGCTTTAATAGTCACAGCAAACAAACGGCAACGTTTCAATACGAAGTGAGCCTGAGGAAAATACACTTCGTATTGAAACGTTGCCGTTTGTTTGCTGTGACTATTAAAGCACATTTTGATCAAGGCTGGAGTGCTGCGTTTACATTGGAACTTTCGGTACTTGTTTCCTAGCACGGCCACACCAATTTACATCGGGGTGGTCGTGTCGGAAAAATCGGGTCGATCGCATCGCATGCGATTTGGTCGCATGCGATGCGATCGACGCGACCGACCGATTTTGGACCCGATTTTTTTTTTTAATGAAATGTAAATCGGGTCCCTGGGACCCGATTTTACATTGGATTCAATGTAAAATATTCCCAACCCCCCCAAATGTCACAGCGTACACCCCACCCCACGATAGACGCCAACCCGAAGCGTGGCGAGCGCAGCGAGCCCGCGAGGGGCGGCGGTGCGCGTCCTACGACCTTTTCATTCCCCTACTATCCACGTCGGCGTGGAGTTGAGAATAGAATAGTGTGGCGAGCGCAGCGAGCCACCGAGCCCGAAGCGTGGCGAGCCCCGCGAGGGGACGCGTATACCTGTGAAGTTATACGCGTCCCCTCGCGGGGCTCGCTGGGCTCGCCACGCTTCGGGCTCGGTGGCTCGCTGCGCTCGCCACACTATTCTCAACTCCACGCCGACGTGGATAGTAGGGGTATGAAAAGGTTGGAGGACGCGCACCGCCGCCCCTCGCGGGCTCGCTGCGCTCGCCACGCTTCGGGTTGGCGTCAATAGTGGGGTGGCGTTTAAAATGTGGGGGCATGACGGGGCCATATACAATGAGAAATGGCCCATATTGGCCCCTTTCCCATTGATTACTATGTGAAGATGGACTTAATCAAGTCCATCTTATCTTGTGCCATTATAATGGCACAAGACCGACACGACCGACGCGATTTCAATGTTAAAAATATTTTAACATTGAAGCCTATGGAGAAATCGGGTCCATCGCGTCGGTCGCGTCGTGTGCCATGTTAAGGCACACGACGCGACCGACGCGATGGACCCGATGGACGCGATTTCTCCATAGGCTTCAATGTTAAAATATTTTTAACATTGAAGCCTATGGAGAATCGGGTCCATCGCGTCGGTCGCGTCGTGTGCCTTATTAAAGGCACACGACCGACGCGATGGACCCGATTTTCCATTTGCCGGTAAAATGGACCTGATTTGAAAGAAAATCGGGTCCATCGTGGGCATCGTGTGCCTTAAAGTTAAGGCACACGACCAAGAAGATTGTGGCCGTGCTAGGAAACAAGTACCGAACTTTCTATATATATATATTAATTGGAAGACTCCGCACTCTCGAGCATCTGTGATATTTTGCTGCTGGGGTGCTCCTCTAAGGTCACACTATATGTCCCAATAATATAGCAGTGTAGGATATCAAATAATTCAATAAGGGCACTCACCACAATCTCGTAAATGAAATTTTAATAAGGATACATCACAGCTGCACTTATTGGCCAGATCATGGACACGTGCTGTAATAAATCAGTGCAACCAGCACACCACCGTTAAAGAACAATAATATTATATCTTCTTCTTCTTCTTCTTCTTCTTCTTCTTATTATTATTATTATTATTATTATTAGAGCAGTGTGATATGAAGGGTTGGTTGTCCTTAGGAAGGGGGTCTCCCACTTTTTGGGCCTAATTCATACCCGATTGGTGAGCAGGGAATTTGCAGCCCCTGCATTTATTGAACTAAGGATCGTATTGCACATGCACAACTTTCTGCAAACAAAGCCAGCTTTGGCTTTTTAAAGCTGGTCATAGTCAGGAGGTGATTGGGAGTGGCATCCAGCTGTTTTCAAGGAGTGTCTTGGGAAATCGCAGGTAGGACCTAAGCGTTTGAAGGGAGGACCTCTGACATCAGCGCTGGCTCTGCCATGGTTCATCACAGCCCCGAGTAAGTGTACTCAGCCACTGCACACGGGGAGGGGGGCCAAGGAGGATTTTATTAGACAGTGAGTGGATTCGCAGCCGTGCACATACATGGGTTTACACTGCTGGATGATACCTGAGAGCAACCAGGCAATAAGGTCTGAATTAGACTCTTTGGCCGATCTGTCAAAGGTTGGTTGCAAGTAGGATAGGAGAGCCCCAAGCCCCTGCTATAGTGTCAACAGTCATGGATGTTTTGGTCCAGTGTTGGTAGTAAAAAAATGGGACGACCTATCATTTTAACCCCTATTTTTACAACCAGGCTAGGCTAAAAAGGTGATTTTTTTATGGTTATACTTTTTAACTAATTTTAAAATATATAAGCCTGCACAGACTTCAGGGATCTGAGCAAGCTTGCAAACCAGATTGGAATCATGCAGGTTTTATTAACTAAGTACATACTGTCTTTTAGCTGCAGAACCCCACGTCAATCCATGGGTTCCAGATGGTTCTAAAGTATACAAAATCTGCCATGCAATGAATTTATTCCTATGTGTTTTATTTTCGAAGTGCTTGATGTTAGTTGGTATCAATGAATGACATGCAACATATATTGTAGATATTTTCAAACATTTAAACCTGTTATAGGTTTTTTTATGGAACAGATTTGATTTCAGACATATCAGATTAAAGGCTTAAAAGAACACTGAAATGTTCAAAGGAATGCAATTTGAAAACTGAACAAGTTGGTCATTCACTAATTTGAAGAGTGCTCCTCTAATTAGTACAATGGTGAAATTTGTTATGTGAATGTTGCCAGGTCACTTCATAAATTATTACCTATGATACCTGACATTTCAGTACCGCAAGTAGCATACTAATCAAGCAAAGCATAAATCAGCTGCCGTTCTTAACTCATGTGGGTGTACAGACTACTGCATTCTGCTTTAAACAATGTCGTTAAATATAGAACCATTATACAACCACAATTTCAACAGATTTCTTTATTTATTGCAATTTTTCGGCACATATATATTACCCCTTTATCAAACTACTACTAATACTGTAAGCGCAACAAATGTCTGTAAGTATAACTGGTGACTTAGGGTACCCATACATCAACAATTACAATGTTTTGGTTCACAGATCTGGTGATCCCCCAGATGTTACACAATCCTCCTTGACCTGCAGGTTTTTAACTTTCCTAAGACTGCATCTTCAAATCTTGAAAGTGCCCATACATAATCTATAGCAAGTCGATTGTCATTTTACAAGTCATATATATAGAACATGTATATAATCCTCCTCCCTTTTAATCTTGAATTGTTAAGGTAAAAAATGCAGAAAAAATGCATCGCTGCCCCATTTTAGGAATGTTATTGTCTTCAGGCTGCATGTTCACGTAGTGAGTCAATTAAGCATTTGAGGCCATTTTTAAAATCAGGAGTCTTCCTCTTCAGACTCTTGGAACTACTGCAGCTGTTATCCACTCTGGGTGTGGTATATGGTCCCGACAGTCGGGATCCCGACAGTCGGGATCCCGACAGTCATTAGCCCGACGTCGGGATCCCGACTGGCCAGATTAAGACAGCAGGGCAAGCGCAACAAAGCCCCTTGCAGGCTCACTGCGCTCGCCACATTGCGGACACAGTAGCTCGCTATGCTCCCCACCTATTCTATTCTCTCTCTATGGGGGTCGTGGATCCCCAAGAGAGAGAATAGCCGGTGGCCGGCAGGACCCCGAGTGTCAGAGTTTTGACTGTCGGGATCCTGACGTTGGGGTAATGACTTTCGGGATCCCGACTGTCGGGAAACTGTCCTGCACCCATCCACACTATGGAGCCAGCACAGACCCCTGCACCCCTACTACCACTGCCACTGCAAGGTAAGTACACAGGTGCCTGCTTACACCTGACACCCCCACCCCATTACAGCTGTGCCCTCCTTTTCCTCCCCTACCCTCTGTGATCCACAGTGTTAGCGAAATAGTCAGCACACACACATACAAATAAACCCAGAATAAATCTTGATTTAAAAAAATGTTTAAAAATATATTTTGGCAACTGCCGATAGGAGGAGGCCGTACATCAATAATTTATTGTGGACCTCATCTCCAGAATGGAGAATTGTCACAATTTATTGGAGACGTAAGGGGTCCATCAAAGAGGATACATATGGATGTCCAGTGGACAGGATTACGGCAGTCAGAAAACCGACAGTGGCATCCCTTTGGAGAAAGTCCCGAGAGGTAAGTATGCTTACCTTCTCCCTGCTCCATCCCCTAACCCTCCTTTCCTGCAGTCTAACTCTACCTCTTCCCCACCTGCAGCCCAAACTGTAACCTGCCCTGGCATACTTACAATGAGGGTGCGGCCGTTGGAATCCGGACTCGGCATATCCAACGATGTCAGTACTCACGTCCTGGCCTTCTGGCCATGAGTCAGAATTTTGCTGTCTATATTTTCACATCTGGAATCCCGACCACCGGAATGCTAACCGCATCACCTATATATATGGGGCTGTTTTCATTGTTACTGGTGCATCGACAGTCACCCTTATCAGAGGGATAGGGGACATGCCAGCAGCTCACAGAGCACTGGGCATGCCCTCACAGTGACTGCAAAGAGGGACGAGGCCACACCTCCTTTTTTCCACGGCCATGCCCCCTTTTCAAGAGTGCGCAGTGGAAACCCCCCTTCCACAAATCCTGTGTTTGCCCCTGGGTGTGCACTTCCTCTGAGGAAGCAATGCGATTTTGGAATTGGATTGAAGTTTGTTGTGAGAATGGATTGCATGCACAAGCCAACTTGGACCTACAGTAACTATATGTAAATAACAGACCCTTGAGGTAGGCCTCAGAAGCTTTGAACGGTAACCTGGTTCAAAAAACCCAGGTTGCAATTTTCACACCGCAGGAAGCCTGGTTCAGACCTGGGTATTACCTTGGTAATGGCCAAGAGTCTGATACAGCGTTGATCCGTCGCAATACAAAACTTTCTCTGCAGATATTACATTTGCCCCACCTGTAGTGCACATGGTTTTGTCCATTTGAGAAAGATTTTGCCCCAAAATAGAAGTCCAGGCAATTTGAACCTGGGTAGACCCTTTCACTGAGATCAATAACTCAGTTTAAGCCAAATCTCTATGTGAAAGGGTATTCCTATGCACACAACTGGGTAGTTCTTGGTCTTTTCAATGCTGACTCCTTGCCGTACATCAAAATTCTGGAACCAGAAAGGGGAAAAAAACACTGCTAGAACTCTTACATTACAACAGACATCCTTCCAGGCAAACAGAGAATGGAAGGAAAAAAATATTTTGACAACTAGTTTCCTTTCAGGTTTCCTGGTGCCCTTAGTGATTGTTTCTCATTTAAAAGCAATTTTGTAAACAAGCAAGTAATAAAATCTTTGCCTATAGATATCTGATACTTAGACGAAGGGACATAATTGGACTCAAACATGAAGCAGCAATGCTCTGCACAAGGCATTTCTTATACTTTTATATGTTATGCTTCAATGCCTACATTATACATACAGTACTGTACATATATCAGTATATAAATGCCCACAGGATGGTCCAAGTGTTTGGAGGAACAGAGGACATGTAATAATCACTAAGAAAAATATAACTTTTTTCCTGTAAAGTGGCATAGACACAGGGCGATTTCTGCCCCATTTCTAGGCGATCTGACTAGATAGCTGAGAAATGGAGCACTGATCCCTCCGTGTGTATGCCCTGCAGCCATGCGCGGTCCCATGTGTCCCACAGGGAAATAAAAAGCTTGCGGCCTTTCCTGCTAGATCGAGGGGTTTTGCCTGGGGAAAAGCCCTGCTTAGCACGATCTCTGAGCACACAGCATCACGGGGTGCATTGCTAGTGCCGCGAGAAATGTTGAATGATCTGTGCTTAGCACGTCCCTCAGCACAGAGGCCAGCAGCGTCCCGTGTGTACACAGCTTAAGTGAATGATGTTTACATGATCTACAAGGATTAAAGTTGGTAAATTTGTAGGTATTGACAACCGCGCTGCTAGATTTTACTGGTACCAGTTTTAATGCCAGTTTGTAGGCTGCATTAATTAATTAAGCAAACGCATTAAATATTGATGATTTCTCATTACAACCTCCATAAACATAACTGTTTAATAAAGTACCTTTACACAGCCATAAGTTAATTAAAACCTAATGGTTAATATGTTTTGTCCCTACATTTGTGCTTTGTGCACAAAGGAAGCCAAATACTAAAGGGTCAACATTATTGTGCAAAACAATTGGTGCTGACAGGTAATTTTATGCATTTGTTTTACATTTCAGAGACCCCAAACTGCTAGATTTCAGTTGTACAAAGTTTGTGATAATCTCTCAGAAGTATATCCAAAATGAAAGCAGTTTTAATTTGTACATCAAGGTTATTCAACTGGTTGCCCATATGTTGCTGTAGACTGATCTGTGACCTCATACACTAATCATGTTGGAGCACCCAGCAGTAGCCAATAAAAATCAGGCCAGGTGTTCCTGTCTGCTGTTTCGTCTAATTCTTAGTACGCATGTGCAGATCCGGATTTACCCGAAACTCAAAACATGATCTTATTGGCTATGCGGCTGTCACAAAGGTTTGGAGCCAATATATGTGACAGCTAAAAGCCAATAAGATCCCGTTTTAAGATCCGGATAAATCTGAGTAAATCTGGATCTGCACATGCCTAATTCTTAGAAGACTGTCACATGTAACTGCCTCTATTGCCTTGCTACTGTGTGAATAAGACATTCACATTACTTTGTGGCATAATGTGAGTAAGGGGGCTTTACTGTATGGCATAATGTGAATAAGGGGCATCACTGTATGGCATAATGTGAATCAGGGGCAATACAATGTGGCATACTATGAATAAGAGACACTACTGTGTGGCATAGTATGAACAATCAGCACTACTGTGTGGCAGAATGTGTGAATAAGGGGAACAAAATGTGGAACTACTGTGGCATAATGTAAGGGGTACTACTGTGTTGCATAGTGTGAATAAAGGGCACTACTGTCTTGGCATAATGTAAATAAGGGACACTACTATTAGTAGCTTTGGTAAATGGGGATATGTGAGACAAATGTTAATGTTCTGCAAAGGAGGCATATAAAGAGGCAAATGAAGGCATATTTGTAACATATTTGTGTTCTTATATTAATATGCAAATGTCCACTTTCCTAAATGTTGTGAGCTTTTCAGAGTGGCCCACTTAAAATCTTAGTTAAATAGACCTGTTGAATATTAGAAATCATGCTAAAATAATATATCTAAAAGTTTTCCTTTAGTGAAAAATACTGTATAAGCTATGGAATAATTGTTTACATAGTATGAATTGAGTTTTTATTATAGATAAACATGGACTGGTTATCTCAATTTATCTGGATTTTATCTCAAAGGTTAACATGCTGATTGGTATCATTGTCTTCAACAAACTAATGTCTCGGGATGGCATATCAGACAAGTCCAAAAAGCAGCGGGCAGGGTAAGTGCATTCCTATTTCTGAACACAATAAATAAATTATTATTATTTTTTATGTCATTGTGTATGTTGTGGCTTATTCCCTTCATGTGTCATGTCAGTGTTAACTGGGGAATACTATATCAGTGTGCAGGATGGAGAATTCCAGTGTTCCATATTTTCTTTATGTTCGTGCTTGTCTAGGTTATTGGTAGTGTTCCTCATATGGCAGTACATTTTATTGTATCTTTATTTGATTGGCATCGTTATGTATGTGTTCAAAAAAAATAGCATCACATCATTTATTCCAACCTATGTCATTTTCAATGGAAGTAATAGGTTAACAGTAAAACTAAACATTAAGTTGCCTTATATAATAGAATTACAATTATGCTGTGTATTGCATATAGACATGACAACATTTTAGATGTTTGGCATTTTATTTACATTTACGCTCTGCAGTTCAATACAAACTAGCCCTATCTGTTATCACCATTATGTATCAAAGATAGCTTAAAGTTCCGGGGCCCTTTAATGCAATTACTGAAAAGAACTGTTGCAAAATGTTCATCACACAATCATAACTGTACTGTATCTCAAATACCTTTCTATATGAGTGTTTGTTTAATGTACCACAGACATACATTTCCCGATGGATCACCAATCATTAGTGATCTGCGTCTTTGATTGTCCATGGGAATCCCGGCTCAGATGCATAGCTCATGCATTGACACAACACTTTGGCCGGTATTCAATTGTTTAATAGTGCCTGATCTCCCTTCTAAAGCCATATTCAATTGATGGAGTTTTTTTCAAGCATATCACACTTATTATCAGCAGGTTTAGCTGCGCATAACAGCTCATGGCTTACACGCGTTCTGTGGCTTTTAAAACCAGATGAAATGCAGGCTTGAAATCACTGAGCCACAGAACCTGTATTAATCATGAGTCTCCTGGTTTAAAAGGATAGTATGGTAAGCCTATATACAGGGCTATTTTTCAGCAGGCTCCAGCAGGAACTGAGGCCCTTATTCTAGTTCACTCTTTCTGACAAAATATTTCTTAGATGGACAAAACCATGTGCACTGCAGGTGAGGCAGGTGTAAAACCCCACCCAAATCTAATTATCTCTGCAAAAGTAACACCTGCCTCACCTGCAGTGCACATGGTTTTGTCCATATAAGAAATATTTTGTTAGAAATTGTGAACTAGAATAATGGCCTCAGTTCCTGCTGGAGCCTGCTGAAAAATAGCCCTGCCTATATATAAATAAACCATATAACCTTCCACATCTTCCATTGACCAGGGATAAGCTTTACTTTTAAAATTGTAGGTTTTATTTACAAAACATTCATTGCTCTTGGATTTTCTACCCTGGGCACATATAAATATACACCTTCTCTACACTTTACATAGGTGACCACAAGTGTACTCAGTTGAATTGATAATTGTAAATGTCAGATCATGAAATTCCAGCTCATATCACTTTGGAATTCTTCCATTGAATTAAAGCTTTAGGTTTTCGTCTCCTAAAATACTGATTTGCTAATGGAGCTTTCACACTCGTTGGCCAGTGTGTACCAGGAATATATCTGTGCACAGATATTTTGCATCAGCTGTGCAACACAGCTGATGTCCTTTATATCTAAAGATATATCGGCACATCGTGATGTGTGTATGGACGATGCACCCACTGCCTGTGTAGCCTCTGCAGGACCGGATGGTAATTGCCGCCCAGTTGCGAAGTCAGTCCTAACAAATTGGGCAGAGTGTGCGGAGAACACTGCCCAATCCATCTGCAGATCCATTGATTTTCGGATATATCGACCCAGCATTTTAGCCTTATTTGTAGCTTAAGTTTAATCATGGGAATGAGGGGATATATTCAATATATTTTTTTGTAGGCGTGGAACATTTTATTACTTTGGTCCATGCACATGGGAATGCATCAGTGGGGGTCAATATGTGTGGCTCATTGACTGGGCTTTCTGTAATTTTAGATTAATCTACATTTTAAAAAACTATATATTTAAGTGTAGTCTTGCAATAATATCCCCTAAATCTGTGATTCCAATGATTTATTCAGTTTATGTGTATGATTAAAACCAGGTGAAATGCGGTCTTGAATTTAGCAAGCCACAAAACATGTGTAAATCATTAAGGGGATATTATTGCAAACCTACAGTAGTTAGCTGCAGCCTCAAAAGCAGTATAATACGTACTCCTATACAGATGAGATTAATATATTACCTTTAAGGCTTTTTCTAATGTTTTAAAAAAACATGTAATTTGTGCTGTCTACTTATTTAATGGACAGACACCAGCAAGAGCTCATATTTATTTAGTAACAGGTTTTGCTTTGTATCACTATACAAAATATATTAGTCATTCACATATAAAAAGTGCCATTTTGGAGGTAACAGTCTAATTCCTTAAAACACACACACATATTTAATTTCATAAGCCAATTAACCTACTAGATTGTGGTGGTCAGCCACAGTTCCTGGAGGAAGCTGACACAAACACAGGGAGAACATACCAAATCCACACAATTATGGCACTGTTTGGAATTACTGTAAGTAGATAGCCCCAGTTCTGTGAGACAGCAATGCTTACTGATGAGTCATCATGTTGGATGGATACATAACTAGATTGTTGAAAGGGTCCACCCAAACAACCTGGATTGAGTGATCCAGGAATCCAACCCTGGTATCGACCTGGGCTGGACACTAGACAACCTGGGACACAGGGCATTGTGAATGAGCAACACAGGATGTTACAGGATGTAAGCTGTTGTGACAAGACTGGAAAGCTGTTTTTAGTGACTCTGACTGCACCCAGTGTTTTTGATGAATTGGGTATAAATATATTTTTGTCCAAGACCTACAGGAGAATGTGCGCTGAATAAATTGTGTTTTTACAAGTTGATGCATTAATTCTTGCATGCACATAAGAATATATTTAAGCTTATGGATATGATGCAGTGGTATACTTTCAATGGTCTTAATTAGCATTTTGAAGTGTCAAAAAGATATTTAGTTACATATGTTTTTTAAAGAAAAGCTAGTGTCATTTTCCCACTAGGAGACAGTAGCAGGCTATGTTAAACTGGGCTTGTAACGCAATTTGAAAGAACCTGTAGTTTGGAGTTCAATAAGAGCAAGTCTATAATGGCCGTCATCACCCCCATCACACACACACACCTTTTCCTACAGGCAGCCATGAACTCTCTCCTCTCCAGGGCTGAGCTGTCAGCTGGCTCCACCTTTCAGGCAGAAGGCGGGATGCACTAAATCAATAATGCGGTAAAACCCCCATTATTGGGTTTTTACGGCATTTTGGAATGCACTAAAACCCAATTGCCGGGTTACCATGTTGGGGCGTATTGACAGCAGAACCCGGTGATACCCCATAGAGGCCTATGGGCTTCTTATTGCGACCCTCGCATTGCCCCCCACTGTCCGCACCGATGTGCGCCACCCCCCCCCCCCCCCCCCTCACCTGTGTACTACTGAGCTGCCCAGACCAGTGGAGGATCCAGCAGAGTCCATGGCCCTGCAGCAGCCAGGAACTGCAGGAGGGCACAGCCACCAGGGACCCACTTACCCATCACTGGCTGCAGTTCAAAGGGCAGCTCTTAACGCAAGAGCTGTCCTTTGTGATAATATTCACATATGTTAGTACATGTGCGATAATTATCTATGCGGTGGCTGGCGATGTGTGGCAGTAGAGGGCTGCGGATGTTAGTGCATCCCGTCCAGAGTCTGCTGAAAGCATGGCACTGGGGAGGAGAGTGAGGATGCAGCTACCTGAATGAAAAGGTGTATAATACAGACGGGGTGTCGGTCAGCACATATAGACATACATCCAGAGTGTATATATAACAGATATGTCCTAGATGCAGGTCCCCCGGAAACAGCAGCGCTGTGTCTATCACAGCCACTGCTGCACCCCAGGTGAAAAAATACCCTCAAACACCACAGACCTACTCATTACAGAGCCCTCTTGCATTTCACAGTACTAGAGCCCTGTAAGTTTTTAACCAATATATGGCTTAAATCTGATTGGTGAGAGCATTAGAAAACCTTTCTGACTGGTTAGTAGCAGCTAGATCCCCATTGGTTTTAGTCACAATGACCTTCATTGATTCCATGACTCTTTATTGAATAGTAACGCAACAGTTACACTCAGTGACAGATGTATCTGCAATGGCTTCATACGCTAGTGGGCTCAAAATGAATTTACAGTAATTTGCTTGTGCGCTCCTTTCCTCCCCTTCTTTGCCTGTAAGTAGAAGCCTGCCTAGATAAAAGTCACATCAATAATTGATCATTTAAAATAGTTTTCCAACACCAGTGCTCATTTCTCCCTCCCTCTCTCTCTCTTCTCTCCCTCTCTCTTGCTCTCTCTGTCAAGTGTAAGTAGGCTCAGAATACTTATTTGTTGGATAGGAGTAAATATTAATACTATTGGTATAGTCGAGGAGCAGTATCAGTGCACATTCTGTGTGCTGATGCAGCTTCTCCCCCATGTATGAATGCGGAGCAGTGTTGCAAATGACAGGAGTGCCCCTGTAGAGAGCATCGATCTGCAGGGCAATGTATGAAGAGTCAGTTGCACTGACCTGCGGCCATTGATTCCGACAGCTGCAGGTGCCCTTAACACAGCAAGGACAACACTGTCTTTGGCTGCGGTGTCTGCTGTCTCTGGGCTGTACAGGAGATTCAGCATTAGTATCAAGGACTCACCCATGCCCAGTAGCTCTGGCTGGGGGAGAGATAGAGCACTGTTGGCTAAGGCCGGGATAGCCAGAGGATGGAGTTTCCACTCCCCCACTCTGACAAATCAGATGTTAATACATCTCGTTGATGTAGCTTTCTTCCTGTAATATAAAACTTCTTCTTTTACACTAAAATGTGGGAATTCCACCCAACTTTACATGGTTCTGATAATGTGCAATGCAACCCTTAGGAAGGACACTTGTAAGTTGCATGTAATATATACCTTAAGGTGCCCACAGACGCATCGATCCCGGCGTGCGTTCTGTGCTTAACTAGCACACATAGCATCGCATCGTATGCCTTGTGCATGCGATGTGCATGCGATGCGATGCTATGCGATAAAAAGCTAGTACAAAAAGTACGTGCTGCACATACTTTTTGTACTGTGCGATGAGGTGCCGCGGGAGCGCGCACCCCATCGCATAGCATCGCACCGCCGGGATCGGTGCGTGTGTGGGCACCTTAAGTTCCACTGTACAGCATGTAATAATTCTGTATTTATGGAGGGCGGACTCAAATATGAAAGTGACATTATGGTGTCATTGTTATCACTACAGCATCTGTCCCTTCTGCACTAAAAAGTCATCCCAAACAGGATTTGGTACCATCCTACTCTCTCCTACAGTACTAAAGAAGGATATGTGTTCAAGTTAGTAAGATATAGGGTGATTTCACTTGGGCCTACTTACCTGCTGGGAAGTAGACTGCTGCTGACATTGCCTGTCTATGGGGCAGATAGTATGTAATATACTGTAATAGAGTGCTAACACATTTTCTATATAAATGCTGAAAAGGACTTAGGGCCTAATACAGCTTCAGTTGCAGTGTTGCTACAAGAGCAAAACAGCAACTAGTGTGTTCACATGCTGGGGGCCAATCAGCACAGAGTAAGGCTGTCCAGCATGCTGATCCCTCCCCGCAACGCAATTGCAAAATGCATTTTCATATCTATTGTAGTTTCTGTGCTTTAAAGGCATGTGCTAGACTGCCACTTCCCACCTCGCATGGGCTGCATTGTGACGTTGTGCAGCCACCTCGAACTGCCCAGAAAAAGGTCTGAACAATGCAGGCACACCCAACACTAGGTCGCCGCTCACCCCATCCCCATCGGCACCCCTGCCGTCACTCAGACTGTGCTCACATAATTTCGGGGGCATCTGCTTTTTAGGCACCCATGCGCATTTGTGCGAAAATTGCTGATTACTTATTTTCACACAGTAGCAATGGATGCTCAATTAGGCCCTTAGTTTGGGGTGCCCACTGTCCATATTACCATACTTTCCAACTTTTGATAATTAAAAATCGAGACTGACGGCACCAAAGGTGCGACTCTCCCAAGAAGGGGATGGAGCTACCGACATGTGGGAGTGGTCTCAGACAGAGAGGGCATGGCCTAGCACAGCAACTCCTTGTTTTTGTAACTTTGAGGGCATATCCATCACTCCATGAGTAGCTGGGCAGCCCCTGGCTCCCTCCCTGCACTGAAGAGATGTTGTACGCATGCGCACAGCATCTCTTTAGCGATCATCGCAGCAGTGATCTCTGGCTCCGTCCCTCGCTGACAGGACACTGCCACTTGCAGGAGATACAGCAGGACGGTCTTCAATTAGCAAGACTTTCCCACTGTAATCGGGACAGTTGGGAGGTATGATATTACTTTCTGGTACCAATGTAGCAAGCAACTGTGCACATTGGTAAATCCATGTAGTACTGTAGGTGGGGAAGATGTAGTACAGAAAGTGCATACAGCATTAGATTTGGGTGGGGTGTATCCAAACTCAAATCTTTACTGCAGTATAGGAACAAAGTTGTCCAGCATTTGTGGGCTACATGCAGAAGTCGTCAGTATTTAACTTGCATTCAAAATTTGGTACTCTTTACCTAGAACGGCGCCCACGATTGAAATCGTGGTCATCGCGGGTAAAAATCGCGGTGATCGCGGTAATCGCGGGCATCGCGGGTAAAATTGGATGGTCGCGATGCCCGCGATTACCGCGATTACCGCGATTTTCCCATAGGGAACAATGTTAAAAAAGGCTGATTGACCGCGATTTCACTGTTAAATGGCTCAATTGACCCGATTTGGCCATATTAACCCTGAATTAGGCCCAATTAACCCTTAAATGTCCCCAACAATTTTTAACGCCACCCCACGATCCACGCGAACCCGAAGCGTGGCGAGCGCAGCGAGCCCGCGAGGGGCGGCGGTACGCGTCCTCCGACCTTTTCATGCCCTACTATCCACGTCGGCGTGGTGTGGGAATATAATAGTGTGGCGAGCGCAGCGAGCCACCGAGCCCGAAGCGTGGCGAGCGCAGCGAGCCCCGCGAGGGGACGCGGATACCTTCACAGGTAGACGCGTCCCCTCGCGGGCTTCACAGGTGTCCGGGTCGCCACGGACACCTGTGAAGCCCGCGAGGGGACGCGTATAACTGTGAAGGTATCCGCGTCCCCTCGCGGGGCTCGCTGCGCTCGCCACGCTTCGGGCTCGGTGGCTCGCTGCGCTCGCCACACTATTATATTCTCACACCACGCCGACGTGGATAGTAGGGCATGAAAAGGTCGTAGGACGCGTACCGCCGCCCCTCGCGGGCTCGCTGCGCTCGCCACGCTTCGGGTTCGCGTGGATCGTGGGGTGGCGTTAAAAATTTTTGGGGACATTTAAGGGTTAATGGGCTCTGTGGCCCATTTAACATTGATTCCTATGGCAAAATCGGGTTGATTGAGCCATTTAACACTAAAATCGGGTCCATCGCGACTTTTAACATTGTTCCCTATGGGAAATCGTGAGATCGCGTCGCGGGCATCGCGGGTACGTTTATGGCCGGCCGCGACGCGACCGACGCGATTTTTCAGGTTTAACATGGTTTTCAATGGGAAAATCGCGGGCATCGCGTCGGTCGCGTCGCGGGCAGGCATAAATGTACCCGCGATGCCCGCGACGGGCGCCGTTCTAGGTAAAGAGTACCCAAAATTTTAATGAATTAGTTCCCTTTTCAGTGCAACATGGTTTGCTCCAAGTACAGTTACTTGTTCTTACTCCCTTAAAATCAGAAACTTGGTTTGGTTGGTTATTTACTTACATTACTCGAAAGTGAAAAATAGGTAATGTATGCAAATATCTGATTGTTTGCTATTGTTTACTTTTGCTGTTTTGAGTTATTTTAGTAAATAAACCTCTATGACTATGTAGCTTTCACATCACATAAAACATTTTGAAACGTTTTGAAAAACTGTAATTTTAAATGGTATTTTAAACGGGTCTAGTGTTCATATTGCAGCAGATTACCATTTAAAAATACCGTTTAAGTACCATTCACATCACCAGTCAAGCCGTTTAACCTCTGAACACGTTTCTACCCACAGCTTATTTCCTGGTTCAGGGAAGGGACACAAGACAAGGGACAGCCTATCACAGTGCTCTAACCTTTATTTTTTACTAAATACCATTTCAGTGCCATTCAGACAGCACAAAAAACGGCTCTGAATTGGCTTTAAAACGGGTAGGACTCTGCTTTTTAAACGTGTTGAAATACCAGTTAACTTTAAATGGTATTTTAACTATGACACTTTCACACTGCAGCCTTAAACGTTTTAAAAAGCAAAAAAACGGCAATATACCGTTTTAAAAGTGTGATGTGAAAGCTACAATAGAGTACGTAGTCAATATGATTTATTACTGTATTGTTTCCCCGATTTGCACATGCAAATATTGAGTAAAGATCATTGCCCATCCATTGAGGGAATTATTTCTAAATACTTGGCAGTAAGTAAAACTGATGCTGCACCAGCTACTCGGTGTATATATATTTACTGTTAAACAGTTCAGGTATTGATACAAAAATGTGTCATGACATGTAGCGGTACATCATGTGATAGTTTTGCATGCTAACATTTCACTTGTGTGATGCTGCAGATTTGTGGTTACAGATAGGGTTATATCGTGTATATGTTCTATGTGCCAATGTGTTTGTAATAATGTGTTTTTGTTTGTAGTGGCAGGGTACACTTCTCCTGCAACTAAAGGCTAACATGAGTCATAGACTCCAGGTTATTTATGGAGTCCTCCTATGCATCACTATTTCTTATAGGCCAGTTCTTAGTACGGCAGTGACTCCCTCCAGTTATTGTACAAGACTAAGATATATTCTTATAACAGAGTAACAATAGGTGGAGAGAAAAACAGAAAGGGTGGTAACGGTGATAGAGGTTCCCCTTCCTTGTTTCCATCTCATGCTAACCAGGTGCTGCCTTCCTGCCGGTCCAGAGCTGTTCTAACACACTGCCTTTTATTTCTCTCTCCCATCTTCGCTCTGTTATCTCTCTCTCTCTCACGTGGCCCATACTCCTTTGTGGCTTCTCCCTCCTGTCTCTGTATTCCTCATATCTACTCCTTTCTGTCTCTCCCTGCCAACCTGACCTCCTTCATTCCCCTCATGTACTGTAATTCTGTATAATGGATTTTATATTGATGTGTGAATTTGTCTTCCTTTATGCATGCACTAAAAATGTTCATCACGTTTTGCATGAAAACACACACAATATATGTGATGTACATTTGTGGTTTTTGTATTGCCATTTTGATTTTGAATCTATATAAACATCTTTATCAAATTATTTACCTGTTTATATATTTATAAATGTTTTTTTTTATTTTGGAACCAACTATATGTATTTTATTATTTTGTTCTAAAATATTCCTAATCCTCCATCTGGTTCTCCTATTCTCCCACTGCCACTAAACCCCCACTACTCTGCATGCTCTTGGCTTGTTGTGATGTGCTGTTGCAGAATTGAGATATCCTGCAGGAACCTGCCACTGATTTGTTCTACATGTGGAGTGCTGCCCAGCACACATCTCTCTGCAGCTACTGCCAGCAACGCTGTGTTAGTGTTCTGTCCTTTTCTTCTGCCTCATGCAGTTACACAGACTTACACTGGCATGCACATTAACCTCTTCACGTACAATTTACACCTGTACAATGCTGGTTGCAGCATTATACTTAGTAGTAGGGCCGATTTAAGGGCCACTTGGGCTTGGGGCATATAGTGTGAAGCAGAGGAGGTGTGACCAGTGCTAAATGGGAGTGGTCAGTGCCATGTGGGCATGTACACCCCTTACATTATCAGCCCCAGTGTCTCTGTAAAACTATTAAAGTGGGAAAATACAGTAACTGAAACAAGAAATTTTAGTACTTAAAAGCATGGCTGAGCATGTGGCCAACTAGGGCTGCTGAACATCATCAGGCTGTTATGATGACAGGCCTATTTTTATGTGTACATTTAGAGTTTTAGTCCCTTCCACCCCATTGTTAATCTGGCCCTGGTAAGTAGGACTTCGGACAACTACCTTCCTTGATCCATGTACATTCCCTTGAAATGCCGAATAAAGGAGGCATTTGCCTAGTCTGTCCTCTTTTTAAAATTAAATGTATCCTGATGCTTGTGAGCTCACCGTATGTTACTTGTCATCTGCACAGCGTGGTGTCTTCTCTGTCCCCAAGTCCTGAACAAGTGTTCCTGTCCCTGGTCTCTTCTTATGTTACACTGTAATCTGTAGAGATCAGATCCCTGTCCACCTCTTACTCTGCATGTCACCCGTGGTGGTAACTAGTGCTTCTCCCACTGTCCCTTACTTCCCTAAGAGTAGGGTAGGTGACTCATACATGCATTATTTTGCACACTTAATTTCATTGAGGAGAAACCTTCACAAGCATAAATTTGTCAGGAGTGTGAATGCACACACCTAACCTGGGATTCTTGATCTTTTATCTCTCCTTATCCACATCTCTTGCATTTCCCTCCATGATGCGTGCATTTTATTGTCTCACCTGTCATGGGCTTGCTTTTCATGGCTTTCCATGTCCTTTAACCTTTATCTTTTTGCCAACTTTTCTTAATTTGTTCATTTACACTTTTGTTTTCTATTCTGCCTATGCTAATTCTTGCTTTTCTATTTTCTTTTTGGGACATTTTTTTTTTTACAATACATTACATATTTTGCTATATACTTTGTTTCTGAAATGCTTTTGGTTTTCTCTCTCACTCTTCCTTAAAACACATTTTTATTTTTAAACATTTCACTTACGTTGTTAATTTTTTCCTTTCATCAATCATCCATTTCTTTCCTTATACCCCTTTTCACCACTATCTTTTTACCTATATTCCTCTTCCCTTTTCTTGCTATACCCCTTCTATCTGCACCGTGTCTCCACTCCCTTAACACAGGGCATCTCTCTGGAGTTCTTGCGTGGTTCTTCCTCTACTTGCCCTTACATGGATGTCTGCAGTTCTGGCTATGACTGACCGCCGATCCATCCTCTTCCAAGTCCTGTTTGCAGTCTTCAATTCTGTGCAAGGCTGTGTGATCATCACGGTACACTGCTTTTTGCGGCGGGAGGTAAGGACCTAGCAGCATAGTTACTCTCTACTTTTCTTCAAAACAACTCAAACTTTGGTGCTGACGATTAGCTCTTAAAGATAACCTTTATGCTTTACAAGTAAATGAATGTATTCTCATGCTTATTTTTATTAGCATTGGCATTCTCTCCCTACATAGCAGAAAACCCCTTATATTGAATTAAGTACACAACATCAACTGATAGGGAATTGATGTCACCATCGTGCCTACTTTTCTATGCATTTACCAATCTCTCAATACTTAATTGATTCGTGAATGCATCTAGTAAGATATACTGAAGTAAACGCAGTAAGTTAAGGAGACTTTGGGGGGTATTCAATCCCGGTCACGACTGTCGATCTGGCCGGACAGCCGTGACCCTGGCCTGTTTTCGTTTTGTTCGACCGCAGATCGCCAGGCGCAATTCAATGTCCCACTTTGCGATCTGCGAAAAGGGGGCATGTCTGCGTAAACGGCCATGGATTGTCGATATTCAAAATCTTCAAAACGGGCCCAACTGCTTTTAAAGTCGGGCCCATTCTGTTGATCTGCCTCTTCAATGCTGATGGGAAAGACAGCATTGAATAGGCGTTCACCACTATTTCCCATGTCATAAATAGTGGCCCAGATTCCAGTCTCCAGTGTTTTACTAGTCTTCTTAATTTTAATTTTCCTATTTGTATGGACAGGTCCAGGAAGTTGTAAAATGCCAAATAGGTGGGTGCCACAGTGATGAAAATGAAGACTCTCCCAACTCCTGCAAGAACGGTCAGCTCCAAATCATGGTAAGTTATCTATCTTCACAATGCATATGGGATACATACAGATGACCGGCGGTAGGGATGCTGGCGTTCATGATATTGATGGATCGAAACCCGACAGGGGTCAGCTAATTATACCCCCTAGGCTTCCTTCACCATAGCCTAACCCTAAACTTCCCTCTCAACACATCCAGATTTATCTGTCCAATCTGTCTGGTGGGAACAAAAACCTGGAAATATATTGGAGAAAATGATAATCAAAAATTTGCTCCCAAACGTTGGAAAACAGACAATGCTTATTCGGACAAATTAGTTAAATCAATTTGATACAACAAATTTATCTTAGCAATTGTTTTTGTCTGCTTTCCAGTATTTGGGAGCACATTTTTGATTGGCATTTTCTCCCATGTATTTCCTGATTTTTGTTCCAACCAGACAGATTGGACAGATAAACCTGTGAGTGTATGGTCAGCTTTAGTCCTCCCCAAAATTTTCCAAACCTTACCCCTTCCCAACCTAACCTGCCCCCTCGCCCTGATACTTTGACCCTCAATTGGGTTACACCTGAAATGTTGCTTCGATTGTTCTGTTTTGCTATAGGGTCATTTATTAGGTAATTAAAGTTTCCCTTTGCAGCTTGTAAGTCATTTATGTAGGGGTAGATGTGAAGTACAACACACACACACACACACACACACACACACACATATATATATATATATATATATATATCTTATATAGACTATATAAATTGACCATTTAATATGAGTCATATGAATCAGTGGCATGCATATGTTGAATACATTGAAATTAGGTAGGTTTGGTCTCACCCCACATCTGAAGACACATGTACTGGCACTCTACCATTACTTATTATTTTTGTACACATCTATTATGGTACCTTAATTAACAATTAGCTCAAAAGTAAGGTACAAATACAGATAAGTGAAACATATCTTCAAAGTACCATGGTTTGTGCTATGAATTTGTGTTATGTGTGTGCCGCTTACTATTAAAAAACAACATTAAAGAGAACATGATCTCATATATTAGTCACTACATAAATATATTTCCCTGCATATCTTTTCTCTGTGAATAAAAGTTACAATAAGTAATTAACTTTACAATTGTAGACAATGCTAGAACAAACTGGGTAACAACAGACAGACTTGGAGGTAGGAGGGCCCTGCTGCAAGCTTAGGGACATAGGAGGGAAACACAAGTACAGGCACCAGTAATAGATGGGCAGCATCCACTGAGAGTGTGACACTTGCACTTGGCTGTGACTTTACATGAATGGGTTTAAAAACACAAAACATGTAAAATAAGACTTTTCATTTAGATCTTTCATTATAATTAAAGGGAGTGTTGGTGGATTCACCCTACTCACAAAAGACTTGGTTCTTAGTGGTGCTGAAAAGTAAAAAAAAATGGGAGTCATTCTTATGCATTTGATGCAGGTATGCACATTTATATACTCATAAATGCCCATGTAATAACAGTACGCCTGGCTGACAGCTAACCTATTAAGTGAATTTGTCAAAATAGGTGTAAAAATTGTGAAGCCAACATTTGTATTCATCATAAAGACCTGTAATGTTTACCTTATATAGGAAATATAGGGGGAAATTTACCAATATGAAAAACCTAGTTTTTCGTATTGGTATTTTCCCTACGACTGCATACGACTGTTTAAGTCGTATGCAAAGTCGTATTCCGGAGGATCAGTTACAAAGCAGTCATATACGACTGCTTTGTAACCCTCCGATGGTGTAATGATTCGTATTAGCGGCCGTATATACGGCTGCTAATACGAATTATTTCTAGCAGTCTGCACGGATCAGTCAGATCCGTGCAGGCTGCATGGTGTAAAAAAAATAGAAAAAAAAAAATAAATTAAAAAAAAAACCGGCGTGGGGTCCCCCCCACAGCCGAAACCAGCACCAGGCTGACAGAGCCTGGAGCCGGTAATTAAAAATCAGGGAACCCGACAAATAGGGGTTCCCTGATTTTTAACAACCAGCCCCAGGCTCCTGCTCCGGGGCTGGTTCCCAAAATACGGGGGACAAAATGACTAGGGGTCCCCCGTATTTTAAGAACCAGCCCCAGGCAAAACCAGCCAGCGGGTAATGCCACAGCCGGGGGGAGACTTTTTATGCAAGTCCCCCCGGCCAAAGCATTCATCCCTACCGACCAGTCAGCCTGGCCAGGGGCCCTGGGGGAGTGGGGACCCCCCCAATAAAGGGGTCCCCCCCCTCCAGGACTTACCTGACCAGGCTGAAGCCTGGTGCTGTCCTCGATGCCCCTGGGCGGTGGGCATCGAGCTGATGGTTTTGTGTAAAAAATAGAATAAAAACCATTGTCTTTTACTGGTGAACTATGAGTCCCAGCAAGCCTCCCCCGCAAGCTGGGACTTGGAGAACCACAAGTCCCAGCCTGCGGGGCATTAAAGGGCCCGCTGGGTCTTGTAGTTCCACAGTAAAAGAAAGAGTTAAATAAACACACTGACACCCGTTTTAAATAAAAGTTTAATACACACATTACATACATACTGATACTTACCTTTCTTGATCCCGTAGGTAGCCCTGGTCCTGATGTCCTGTGTCGTCCATGTCGGCTGTCTGCGTCGTCCTCCAGGTCCATGTCGACGGTCCGTGTCGTCCTCCAGGTCCATGGCGGTGTCCGGGTCCGAAGAAATCCATGTTGGAGCTGTGGAAGGAAATCCTACTCACCTGTTCCTGCGCTGAAGAAGTCTTCTCTTGATCCGACGTAGTCCAGGTAATCTTCCTGCTGTCGCCGGTCCCCGCTGTCTGCGCTGTCCGTGCATCGCGCTGAGGAGAGATGCTGAAGTTTCATATTCGGCGCCTCTCCTCAGACTGAATTCTATTGGCCGCCTAGCAGGCCAATCAGGAGCCGAGAAAGTCGGCTCCTGATTGGCCTGCTAGGCGGCCAATAGAATTCAGTCTGAGGAGAGGCGCCGAATATGAAACTTCAGCATCTCTCCTCAGCGCGATGCACGGACAGCGCAGACAGCGGGGACCGGCGACAGCAGGAAGATTACCTGGACTACGTCGGATCAAGAGAAGACTTCTTCAGCGCAGGAACAGGTGAGTAGGATTTCCTTCCACAGCTCCAACATGGATTTCTTCGGACCCGGACACCGCCATGGACCTGGAGGACGACACGGACCATCGACATGGACCTGGAGGACGACGCAGACAGCCGACATGGACGACACAGGACATCAGGACCAGGGCTACCTACGGGATCAAGAAAGGTAAGTATCAGTATGTATGTAATGTGTGTATTAAACTTTTATTTAAAACGGGTGTCAGTGTGTTTATTTAACTCTTTCTTTTACTGTGGAACTACAAGACCCAGCGGGCCCTTTAATGCCCCGCAGGCTGGGACTTGTGGTTCTCCAAGTCCCAGCTTGCGGGGGAGGCTTGCTGGGACTCATAGTTCACCAGTAAAAGACAATGGTTTATTCTATTTTTTACACAAAACCATCAGCTCGATGCCCACCGCCCAGGGGCATCGAGGACAGCACCAGGCTTCAGCCTGGTCAGGTAAGTCCTGGAGGGGGGGGACCCCTTTATTGGGGGGGTCCCCACTCCCCCAGGGCCCCTGGCCAGGCTGACTGGTCGGTAGGGTTAATGCTTTGGCCGGGGGGACTTGCATAAAAAGTCTCCCCCCGGCTGTGGCATTACCCGCTGGCTGGTTTTGCCTGGGGCTGGTTCTTAAAATACGGGGGACCCCTAGTCATTTTGTCCCCCGTATTTTGGGAACCAGCCCCAGAGCAGGAGCCTGGGGCTGGTTGTTAAAAATCGGGGAAACCCTATTTGTCGGGTTCCCTGATTTTTAATTACCGGCTCCAGGCTCCTTCAGCCTGGTGCTGGTTATGGCTGTGGGGGGGACCCCACGCCGTTTTTTTTTTTATTTATTTAATTTTTCTATTTTTTTACACCGAAGCCTGCACGGATCTGACTGATCCGTGCAGGCAAAAACGCAAATACGACATGAAAATGGTGTTCTATTTTCCTGTCGTATTTGCGTGGGTGTTTTACACCACTAAGCAGCCGTATTATCCATACGGCTGCTTAGTAAATCAGAAACCACCATTCTTTTGAATGGTGATTTCTGTCGTATTCTATCGATGGTGTAGACATTCGTATTTGTAACTACAAATACGAATGTTCCATCTTTAGGACTACGAATTGTTGTATTTTTGGGATTGTAAATCCCGAAAATACAAATTCGTAAAAAAAAGGTGTATTTCTGCCTACGAATACACCTTTTTTCTACGAATCCATTTTGGTAAATGTCCCCCATAATCTTTTTTTACTCAACATTTTTTTAATTGAATTTACATAACAAATGTGAGTGATGCTGGCATTTTCAGCAGATATTTTAAACATCTCTCACAGAGGCACATTGTTAACTTGAGGATTCATGTTACAAATTCAGTCATTAGATACAGCTAGTTCACCCCACCTCCTTTTCTAGGCAAAAACATTTAGGCTCCCTTAAAGCTTGGTACAGGTTGAGTATCCCGTATCCAAAATGCTTGGGACCAGGAGAATTTTGGATAACGGATTATTCCGTATTTCGGAATATTTTAATATTTCAATTATGTATTTTGAAGTATCTTGCATGTATGCTGTATAAACACATAAAATACACACAAATATATTTTATTACCACATAAAATACACACAAATATATTTTATTTGTTCAAAAAACAAGGTTTCAAAACATGAAACAAAATTTGTGTACTATCTCAGATACTGAATTTGAATGCCAAGCAATCATTGTCTTGCACATATATAGTGCCAGTTACATATCATGTCACCAGTAGTGCTGTTACAAATGTCCCCAGTGAGTTTTTAGCAAAAAATATATATTTTTTTCACTTTCTGGAATGTATGGTTTTCGGAATAATTCGGATAACGGATACTCGGATACGGGATACTCAACCTGTACAAGTATTTGCTGAGTGGGCCAAACAAATTCTGTTAAACTAAATGCGATTGTATTCCTATTATGTGAGACCCCCCCCCCCCCCATAAAATAAATCCGCCCCCTGTAAAATAAAGCCTGCCTCCCCCTCGACCAGTAAAATAAAGCCTGCCCTCCCCCCAACCCTGCCTTATCCTGCTGCTTGCCACAGCCCCTGGGTCTGTGGCCGGGACCCTCAGATCTACTTGTCTGCTGTCCCTGGCTGGTTCCTGGTAATGAATATGACCCTCACAAAATGGCTGCCACTAACAGCAGAACGTTTTTGAGAATGCTAGAGGAGGCCGACGATAAAGGGGGAGGCAGGCTCTATTTTACCGGAGGGGGGGGGGGGGCAGTGTTGCTTTTACGGGGGGGGGGGGGGGCGCCTGTGTCCACATGGGAACGCCCTGCACATATGGGCAGAAACATCGGTCCCTGTTGCGAAATCACGCCGGGGACCGAAGCAATTAGAATCAGGGCCTTGACACCATTCATAAGTTGGGTTTCCTAGAAATGAGACCTTTTAGTGTTTGCAGATCAAATATTTACAGGCTTCATAAGCAAGTGTTTAAATAACCCACTTCCAACTGGGAGTTATTTGATTAATTCTTTCCTCTGATTTACATTGCTCCTTACCTGTGTGTCTATCTGGAAGATGAACACATGTACAGTGAGAAGACTCTAGTGTATACAATGTGATATGTTTAGGTTGGAATCTAGATGTGAGGAAGAGCCCCAGGGAATATAAAAATAGATAAAAAAAGATAATAAATCTGAACACATCTTTACAGCCACAAAACAAACAATTGGCAGTCAAGACAAAACTCCTCACTATCTGAAATGGATAAAGAAATGTACTGGATTATGGAATATTTAATCCTGACTACCTCTGTCAATAGTACTGGTACGCATTATTTTAAGTATAGGGGAATGAAGAATGTAACATTACTGCCTGAAACACTTCAGTGTGTTGTAATAGTGATTCAGCCTATTTACTGTACACTGGCAGGGCTGTGTTTCTGACTTCGATCCGGGCCATACCCAATAATTCCCAATTCTTCCTGCTAGTTCTGTTATACCCAACCTACCTGTACTGTAGTTACTGGTTTGTTGTATCCTTTCTTTTACAGTTGAAATTTACATAAAATATTTACTTTGTAAAATCTTCAAATTTGTTTTAATTTGTTGTGAAAATTGTAATAGAAAAGGTAGCATTTATTATTGTACTATTTTGAAATATTACTTTGTCAATTTGTTGTATCGAGACAATTCTGATATTATAAATATGGCTGTGGGCCTGCAACTTTACATGTAAGCAGAAGAATATGTACCTGTAAAATGACCCCGAACATACATCTGGCATGTCCTTACAGACAGATTTTGAAAAAGATGTGGATCTGGCGTGTCAGTCTGATGAGAAGGCCTCGTGGTACACTGCACATGGGGAAACTGGTAAGCACATCCTCTGCGAGTGTCTAGCACAGCGCATGTTCACTAAGGACAACAAGTCATATTTACTATGTTACCTGCCCAGGGTGTGGGGAAAGGTTATTGCCCTGGCACCAGCAGACCTGCCAACTCACACTCCCCTATCAAGGTGTGGCACATTCATTGTACAGGGCAATAAAACTGCACCAGAACTTAGGTATTAGGAAGAATATTGTTAGTTACAAGTCAGATTACAGTCAGACAGAGCTCATAATAGGAGAGCTAAATGGAGTTACACTGTCAATATATCATTAATAATTTAAATTGTGTCTATATATATATGCAAATATGTTTCCATACTACTTATAAGTTATAGGAGCAACTCAATCACTTTTAGGGCCTGGTTCAGACTTGTTCGCTACACTGCGTATATTCGCGAACAAGTACAGTAAATGACGTCCGTCGCACAGCCGAATGCCCTCTCTAACATGCAAGGTCATGTGTATGCTTACAGATCCCCTCGCAGGAGGAGAAATCATTTGATGGTCCCTCACCATCGAATGATTTCTCCTGCCTTTGCTAAGAAAAGTCAGCCTGTACTGACTATTCTAGTGGCTGCTATCTGTCGAATTCAGGGCGGGCACCGGTTCCATGTGACATTAGCCACCCGCCCCAAACAGGCATCGACACGCCTTCATGTACACGGGAATGCCCAGCATTTCTATTGGGACACCCATAAAACGCTGGACGTTCCCCTCCTCCATCCTCCTGCCAGCCCCCTTCCCTCCCACTATGGAGCGAATGCCTCGGCAAGTGTGAAAGTCATCTAAACTGTTTGCTCCTGGGGTTTGCGCATGCGCAATCCCTGACCATCGGGGATAGGGACAATGGGGTCTGAATCGGATCCTTATTTATTTATTTACAGTTTCTTATATAGCGCAGCAGATTCCGTTGCGCTTTACAATTGTAGACAGTGATTAAACAAACTGGGTAACAACAGACAGACTTGGAGGTAAAGGGGCCCTGCTGCAAGCTAATAGTTGCTTAGCAAACATCAGAATCACCTGAAAAATACAGTAGCAGTCTTCAGCTGGAATTTGAAGTAGTTAATAATTAGGACCTTATTCAGGTCAGTTCGCATTGGCGTGTGCATTCACCGATGTTTGCTCTATGCGCTTACGCATTTCTGCACATGTGCACGTGCTGGGTGCGTGCATCCATGGCGAACAAACTGTTTGCAGGGTGTGGGGGTGGGGCATGGGGCGGCGGGCTGATCCATTAGCATATGGGAATGCCCAGCGTTTCATGTGTGTTCCCATGAGAATGCTTGGGGCCGGCAGCTGACATCACTGGATGTTGTCTGCCTGCCTACTCCCCCCCCCCCCCCACCCGAGCGTACACGCAACCTTACATATGCGTGCACCTTCCACATCTTTCGATGGTCAGCGACCATCAAAAGATGTGGGACGGTCCCAGTGCCGTGCGAATGGATGTTTACGTAAAACATCCAATTGCAGCCTTTGCGAAAATACGCAACTTGCGAATGGGGGCCGGTGTAACACCATTCGCAAGGCGGGATCTGGTTCACTCGCAAAGATGCAAACTCGCATCTGAGCGAATGAACCAGAATAACCTCCTTAGTGCAGAAAAATCACTCCAAAATTGTCAATGGAAAAAAAACACTAGAAAATGCAGCTTAACCTTTTTAAAATGTCCACTATGGAAAATCACTCTGAACATAATTTTCATTAGCGATTGTGTAGCAGTTATTTTTAGTTGCCTTCCACTGTTGCTAAAATTGACGCCATTAAATGCTGAGCATATTTCATGCTATTTTAAGGTTTGACTTTCACCGAAAAAAGGAACCTAAAATCGCTGTCTCTGTGCCAGTTAATTGTCCGAAAGCATTGATTTCAATAGAGCTGCATTTTCCAGTACCGTTTTATCAGCAGTGATAAACAGTGAATAACTAGAGGAAAATTGTTGGTGTGACATCCATTTAAAGGATATCTGTGTGAGCATATTTATGGCTCAGATTTTTACTGAAATATTGACTGCAGAACAATAAACCAGCATGACAGTACAAGTAGCACTGTAAGCAATCATAGCCCAAGTAGTTCCCCTTTCTAAAATGTTTTAAACACTACTGGATATAATCAATATATGTGTTATGTATGATCTCACATTGTTATATTAAGAATTTATTGCACTGAATCTTTCAAAATTATTTCCAATTTTGTTCAGTCTTGTTCAAGGAATTGAACACATGCCACCCATCCAGTGTGACCGGAGCTCTATCCCGGATCTCTATAGATGATGAGGATGACTTAAAGCTGCACAAAGGGGGTGATGGACTCAGCTTCTCCCACCTTCCTGGTAACCTCTCCTCTCAAGGGGGCATTCTTCTGCAAGTTCCCAAAATAACCCACAACCAAGTGAATGATCTAAATGATCCACTACCGAAAAAAGAGATCAATTTGGATCGTGGTCCTCTTTATTTATGTCCTGAGGGAAATTTTTGGCCTCTGGACTTTGGAGATTTACCTCAGGAACCGTCATTGGAAAGTGAGTATATGGTGCTTCCCAGAAGGACTTTGAGTCTCAAACCTTTTAATCGGGAACAAGGCAAACTGAACGTGAAGCTATCAGAACTGGGCAAAGGGCGCCAGCAAGGGGACACAGATAGTTATCCAAATTTCCTGTCCGTGGACCATATAAACGTCAACCTCACCCCACCCTATGTGCCGGCACAGCACCAGTATGGTTTACCATTTAAACAACCTCCCTCCGTCCGGCAGATCTTGGCATCAGAGATGAATGAGCGAAGTCGTACGATGCCACGTACTGTGCCTGGTCCATCTCTGAGCGCTGGATCTCTCGAGGTGAGAGTTGGAAGAAGCATTGTTTTTGTGTTTCGTTCTTGTACAACGCAACCTCATTCCATGTCTCTCATTCTCCCCATCATTCCATTTTCTGTTCCCATCACTCCTTTCTCATCATTCTCCTACATTTTGCTTTACTTTTGTCCTTAACCTTTTCCTTTTCACTGCTGGTCTGAAAATGTTTGTTTGTACATTTCAGTCTCAGTGTATGTGTGTATACACCTTCCTCCCTTCTCTCAATCCATTTCCTCCCTCCCTCCCTTTCTCTCTTCCTCCTTACATAGAAGCCACACCAACCTGTCCCTGTGTTTCTCCCTCAGCGGAAGCGATTGAGATATTCAGATTTGGACTTTGAGGTGAGCACTATTATCCAAACACGTAGTCCTACAACTGCATGATAATGTACATGACATATAGGCTACATTGCTAACCAGGGCTGTCAGGATTAGGCAGCATTGTGTTAATGCTATAGTTGCCTCTTTGCAGAAAGTGATGCACACAAGAAAAAGACACTCAGAGCTTTATCATGAATTGAACCGCAAGTTCCACACACTGGAAAGGTATCGGGATGCCAGTGCAAAGGTGGGCTAACCAGCTTTTCCTTTACTTATTCATTTTATCTGGATGTTTGGTGAAACAGAAGTTTAGGTCATGCTCTAGAAATATATATTTCTATCCATATTGGCATTTAAGAATTAGAGTCTGCAATGCAATATTGCTTGCTATGCCATGGTAAACAGAGTCATCATTCGTAGACTTTACAGTCACCTAGTGGCATGTGAAGTTGGCAGACTATTTGCAAGAAATGTTCCTCAGATGTTGGCTGGCCTTTGTTTTACTAAGGAAAAAGATAACTAAAATGGAAAAAATGATTGTATACTACCTTTTCAATATATAAGTGCTTACTTGCAGTCCACAAATCCACGCTGACTAGTATCTGATATCTCTTCCTACCTATTATCCATGTCCCCTCCTTCATTATACTGAACTTTCGCTTGATTTTTTTTATTCCTATATATAGTTTTATTTCTATATATAGTTGCTAGTAGACAGACATGCTTTCCTCGCATTCCTTTTGCAATAAGTATGATTACATAGGTCATTCTAATACTTTCCTCTCACTGACTCTGTCCCTGCTGCTATATCTGATGCTGCTCTCACCCCCTCGCCGTGTCGCTCTTCTGCTTGTTTGTAATTCAGAGAGACAAACGCTGGAGTATATCCTCAGGAGGAGCAGTAGAGAGAGCCTCAGCCAGTGTAAGTAACTTACTATGGGGTTGTCATTTTTCTACAAATGAAAGAAACATATGTCATGGCCTCTTTTGTTCCTTCCTCCTACTTACCCCGTAGGTCTCTTGTTTTACATCCCTCTGTTTACATCAGTTACTGCCAATAAAGTGAATGTGACACATTAATACAACTGCAGGCGACAGAATCTGGTAGTTAAGCAAATTGTCACCACTAGGATGAAGGGGGATGCTTAATTACTTGAAGATGTCATTGCTGGTGATGTATTTAAAAATTAACTTGATATTTATTTTTCTGCTAAGCTACAAGTCGTGGTAACAGCTAAAGTCAGACCTCTGGGTAACAAAGATCAATCACTTCCGACAAAACGGCTTATTATGGCGTATTTGTTAACACTAGCCTCCTATATGAAAAAGACATCTTTATGTGGAAAGTTTAACCTGAAGAATAATGGGTTTGTGCTCGTGGTTCTGTATAATATCTGCCTCCTGAAGATAATAAAATATTAATGTAAATCAGATATTACTTTAATTAAAACTAAAAGAGCAATTACAGAACGCTCACCGATGATCTACTAATCCATTATTTTTCATGGGGTCTTTTGTTGTATTCGTAATGTGCCTAATTAATGTTATTTATTAAATAATAGACATATAAACAACAGTTTTTAATGTCTTCATTTTCTTCAGTGCTCTATAGCGGTGTATAGAAAACTACAGTAGTTAGACATTCATTTGCTTTAGTAAAAGTTATTCACCATTGTGTTTAAAGTTCAAAGTGGCTACATTGTTTTTATCAGTATATGTTTCCATTTACATAGAAGCTTTTGTTATGCTTGTATTTACATTCATCCATCAGCATTCTCATTTACACATCACATTGGTGAGTTTCACCTATCAATATCCTCACTATTATATTGATTCCTTCTCATACGGAGGGTTATATTGACCTGTTTCCATATACTGGAATGTCATCGGCAAGCTTTGATTAGACTGGCCTGTCAATGTTTTAAGGTTTGATGCATCCATCAGCATCATTGTAGAGTACATTCTTTAGTGTCTTCTATGTAGGCTACATCTATCAATGTTCTTGCGCTTTATAGAACATTTAGAATTGTCTTTAATATTCACATCAATGTCACTAGCATCAGATACAAGAACATTGTCTGAATTAGCTACTGTTATTGATTTAATTGGCTGAAGATATACCCATTGACATCTTCAAGAGTAGATTGAACTGTGAATTTCCTAAGGTTAAATACATTTATCTCAAAACTCATTTCATTAATTGATTTCTTCTCTGTTCTATTTATCATCATATGTATCTATGGACTGATTCATTAAATGATTCCATTGATGTTTTCACAGTTGATGCTCACAGAACCATGGCTATACTATATAATGACTTTTCATTTATCCATAAAGGGGAGGGAGTTCCCTCACCATACCCTGTGCATATGGCTTCATTTCACATAATTCATCAACTAATCTCCTCCAGGGTTTCCATTCCATATGGGCAGATACCATTATTTACATTCAGGTCGGTATGGATTGAGTTTTATAACAGAGCAATTTCGTCAATAGAAATCCACTGGTTTAATAGCAGAGACCTGATTTGCAGCAATTATCGGCCAGTGTAACACCTCTCTCCTTTATGTGACTTCTTATGAATTTGCATAGCCATCTTTTAAATTGATCCTATTATTATTGGTTTCTTAGGAGAAGACAAGCCCAGCTGGTCCCCATCAAAAGGTTTGGGATAGCTACAGAGCACGCTCATCACAGATCCACGACCGCCTGGGTCTACGCTGTGTGGATTGGGATCAGCCTCCACGTATTTCCATGGATATGTCAGATGGGGATTATCAGACTGAAGTATAAGGGAATTTCTCCATTCACCCCTTAATTTTATCAACCTCTTCAACTCAGTTGATTATCCTCACACCAGAGAAACAGTCACAGAGTGACTTTGGTTATAGCCTACAGTGGATTACACTTGGCTAACAGTGTATTGAGTGGAAATGTATTTAAGTCTCTGCCAAATAAGACTGCTGAACCGATGCGAACCGATGGGAGAGTTATGGCCGATAAATGGATTGAGTTGCTCTTGGGAAGTGCAGCCCTCCAATCCTTCGATTTCAGGATTCCATGTCCAGGATCTCTATATTTACTATATAGAGGACCCAAGCGGCAACAAGCTACTTGTTCTCTTTACATACACACATATGTTGTTCTGTCACACAACTTCCTCTGTCCTGCTTCCTGGACATTGCTTGTCAAGTGACCACTTTCTTCCAGTATTATATCCTCCCCCTCTCCCCTGCCTCCGGCACAGTTTGGGCAAAGAAGTTAGGCCTTACCTTGCATTTATGGACTGCTTAAGGTCAGCCAAACTGGAACTGGACTACACTGACTTATCCCAATCCTTACCAATATTTCTGGTATGGGGCAGTGGGAAAGGGGGTCAGGTGGCGCTGGGTTTTAAAAATGCCTAGAATTTGTTTAAAAATGAAAAAAAAAAAATAAAAAAAAATCTTTTGAATCGTGACCTGAGGTAAGTTGTATTTTTTTCCATGGTTTACAAAGTACCTGTAACAATTATACATTGTATATTGTATCCTGAAGCCAGTAAAAATGTGCAAAGGTTCATTGTTTCTGGTTATTTAAACAAGAGAAGATCACTGTAGTTAAACAGAACTGTCAGATTAACCTTCGGATAACTGTGTAGTTTGCCATGCTGTATTGTTTTGGCAGGCAATAAAAGTATAATTGGGGACAAGGAGCCTTGGTGGCATGGTTAATACTAGAGAGAGAACAATAGAAAACAGGGCCTTGCATGTGAGCTTATAACTTAAAGCAAAGGGGAGAACAATTGAAGGGTGAACTTGAAAGGAAACAAGATGGAAGGATAGAGGAAGTGAGTGAGGAGGTAAGAGGAGGTTGACTCGGATGTAGAAACACACAAATCATACATGCACACACACATACAGTAGCATACATACACAAAGCATATACTGTACACACACAACATACAACCCCCTCCCCCCACTCGCTCCCTCCAAACATCAGAGGAGTGTACAGTACCTGTGTAACCTGCTGGGGACAGCCATTACCTCTCCCGGCCAGCTCTCACACAGCTACATGCAGCACTGCCACTGACTGGAAGGAGATGCATGCTGCCTCTGCAGCTAGCTCCCCCTACTGTCAAACAGCCCAGCGGCAGCTTGTTTCTCGAACAGGAGGCAGCTGCCTGAGCTGAACAGCACAGCCCCATTCTGCCAGAGGCTGTGTATAAAATTGGACAGCTCTGCAGTTGGGGGGGTGCACATTCTATGTACTTGGACCCCCCTGCATGCGCATATAGGAAGTGCAGCCCTGTCTTGCACCACATAACTGAACCTAAGGATAACAGATTAGTACAATTTGCCTAAGTTAATGATTAATAAATACCAAATTGCTCACAAACTTTTGACCTGGGTGTGCCGTGAACAAAAACTCTAGGGCAGCTTGATTTAAGAAGGTTTGGGATCCACTGCTGTATTGTATACTGGAAGCACTATTTCTATGGAGGGGAAGTTGTGCTAATAAGGAAAACCTCTTAAAAGTGTGATATGTCAATTGTTCTACATATTATGATATAGTATGTTTTACATGAATTACTATTTGACTAAATGCAACATGGAATTGCAGACAGTGATTATTTTGGATCTGAAAAGGAAAGCTGCCCTTGTTTACTGTAAACGTTAACATCTTAACTAGAAGAGTAATGTATCAAACTTTCCAAAGTGAATAAGTAAATACATTAGCCATAGCAACCATCAGCTTCTACATATTATTTATCTAGTATAGAGTGACAGTTACAAGCTGATTTATTTCTGTGGACATCTTTCCACTTTTCTCTTTGGAAGATTTAATGAATCCTCCTCCATGTTATAAATCAATTGCAAATAGGATGATGGTTTTCAGAATAACCAACTTCACGTTCTGTAACTATGGGCCTTATTCTAGTTCGCTCTATGACAAAATCCTTCTTAGATGGACAAAACCATGTGCACTGTAAAATGTGCAAAGAGAATTCGATTTGGGTGAGTTATTTTGTTTCTGTGCAGGGTAAATACTGGCTGCTTTATTTTTACACTGCAATATAGATCTCACTTTGAAGTAAAACCCCACCCAAATCTAATTCTCTCTGCACAAGTAACATCTGCCCCACCTGCAGTGCACATGGTTTTGTCCATCTAAGAAGGATTTTGTAGTAAGAAAGAGTGTACTAGAATCAGGCCCTATGTTTCATTTAAATGTTGTCTTCAGGAAGCTTTTTCTTATATTCCTATAATGCTCAATGTTTCCCCACCTCTCAAATATATCATGTAACCACACATATCTTCTTACTGCTCCCATCAACATTGAACAAATGATAGCTAGAAGCTGGCTGTTGCTTTATGCAACTTTGTCACCTGTCCGGTTTAGAAAGGTTTAAGCTTCCCCTATATTCATTACTTGTTGCCCACATGATGTTTTCCCCTTTCTTTCTCACTGACTTCTTTTTTTTTAACCTGTCCACCTCTGTTTCTTCTCAATGCTTTGCTCGTAACCTGAATGACATTGTAAAAGTTGAATCCACCAGCCCCCTGTAATTGAGGTAATGCATTGGAAAGATGTGAGGAAGAGCTGATGCAGCACTGGCCTCTGTGCTGCCTACATCTGGTATTAGTAACAATCTGCATATCCCTCTGGCTGCGCAGGATACACAGGGTAATGCACGGAGTGGGGAGCATTCAGAGCCTAATGGAAGCTCCCATCTGTTTGTATTAGTTCCGGGTCACTTCTCATAATGGTATCCAAAGATGAGTGAGATTAGATGCGACGTGTGGCTAAGACGTTTTTGTTTTATTTCTGGAAATGCAGTTTTTCCATACATATAGGACATGAAAAGGTATTGAATTAGGTACCCTTGGGCAGGGAGAATATAAGCACTAAGTAAAGACTTGGCTGAGAGCTTTGGGACTAAGGGAGTAATTTGGGATAGAAAAGGAATGTAAAATTAACGCTTTCAGTGAAATCAGTGCCTATATTACATGTATAATGCATGAACCCTTGTCATTAAAACAGGTAAAACATAACAGCTCTGTACAGTAAATGTAATGAATTAATTTTTACATTGAAAAAGTCTAAACTGCTGTTAAACTGCTCTTTTCTTTCCGTCACCTTAAGCAGCCGATACACGCTGCGATGCCGGGCTGTGCGTTCTGTGCTTTGAGGTGCGCGCTCCCGCGGCACCTCATCGCACAGTACAAAAAGTATGTGCTTGCACATACTTTTTGTACTTAGGTCTCATCACATTGCATCGCATTGCATGCACAACGCATGCACAGGCAATGCAATGCAATGTGATCCCTGCTATTGAAGCCTACAACGCACGCCCGCATCAGGACGTGTATGGGCTGCTTTATACCTAAAAAGTCCTTGCTGTTAGGTACAGCTAAAACTCACCCCAAAAAGCCTTCAATGGCAAAACATAATTGATTACAATAGCATGCCTCCCAACATGACCCTCTCCATGGGGGGACACAATGCTCTGTTTCTGGACTTCCCTCTTAATTTAGGATTGCCATCACCTGTTTTAAACAGGTTAATTTATCAGAAAGGTTTTTCACCACAGGTGATGGTAATTCTAAATGAAAAGGGAAGTCCAGGAACAGAGCATTGTGTCCCTCCTGGAGAGGGTCGTGTTGGGAGGTATGGGTAATGACATCCAATGTTGCACCCACCGCAGGCTGGTTTCAGCTCGAATTCATGCTTCCTATGGGGAAGTGAGCACTTTTGAGCAAATTCCATGCATATTCCGGTGCCATACAGTGCGGCTGATGCTGCGATGCTAAAAACCGCCATCCGAAAGAATTCGGAACGGACCGCATCGACCAGAATAATGCCCTTAGTTAGCAAGAGATATTTAATCTCTTGGAGCATACACACGGAGAGATCTGTGCTTACTTTCTAGCCAGATTGCTTAGAAAATAGAACAAATTTGCTCCATGTGTATGCCCCTTTAGGAAAATCTCTATTCACTTTATCACTCTCCAATTACATCTGCCTCAAAGTACCAAGCAACCATCTCCTGTCAGTTAACCGTTGGGAACTGGTTGGCTTTGGCCATAAAACATGTTTTATCATAAAAAGCTTCAGTCTTCAGTCTCTGCAACTTGGGAGACATAGGGGGTTATTCTGGTTCACTCACAAAGGCAAATTCACTCTAATGGACAAAACCATATGCACTGCAGGTGGGGCTGATGTAACATGTGCAGAGAGAGCTAGATTTGGGTGGGGGTTGTACTTCAAACTGATATCCATATTGCAGTGTAAAAATAAAGCAGTCAGTATTTACCCTGCACAGAAACAAAATAACACCCAAATCTAACTCTATCTTTTACATCAGACCCCCTGCAGTGCACATGATTTTGTCCATTAGAGAGTGAATTTGCCTAATCCTGTCTCCCTGAAGCAGACACAGGCAGGGTTGCCGTACCCTACTGCAAGAATTATTGAGAAGCACGTGCGTTTAGACAGATGGAGCACCTCTCCGCCAACGTCCGCCAGCGCAGGGGATCTGGCATTTACCGGCGCTGTGTGAGAAGAGCTCACTAGGCTTGCCAGGGACACCTGGGACAGAGCTGCAGCTCGTGGGGACAGTACGGTGACTACGCTGCCTGACAGGGACACTACGCTGACTACGCAGGGCTGCTACAGGGACACTACACTGACTACGCTAGGCAGCCATTGGGCTACATTGACAACTTAGCTTAAGATTCCCGGTAGTCTGGTGTCCCTGCCCAGAGTAGTGACCCTGCGCCCAACACAAGCAGCTTTTGCCAGTCGCAGAGCATGCAGAATATACTCATCTAATTCAGGCACCCATCTATATCCATTTTGAAATCTGTATGCGCTAGATTCTTCGCAGGGAGTTCAGATGATATCGCTCATTGAGCGAATCGCACAGTGTGTACGCACCTCGAGATTACACTCTACAATTTCAGTCTGTGGAAACAGCTGTTATAATTGCTGGCCTGGTCAGGTAGGCTAAGCCACATATGCATGAATTAAGAAATCATGAAGATATGAGCTGTTGGTTATGCAGGGGGACAGAATTTGGGAAACAGCCTTAAACATATTTGAAAAGGAGTTTACAGTATGTTCTATCTACAGCCCTACAACCAGGCTACATAACAACAGGGTTTTGTGTACTACAGATCAAATGACCCATTCTAGGAGGGGCACAATGCTCTGCTCCTGGACTTCCTAGACCAGTGTTGTCAAACTCATGGCCCTCCAGCTGTTGTGGAACTACATGTCCCAGCATGCCCTGCCACAGTTTTCGCAATCCATTGTATAAAATAGTGGCAGGGCATGCTGTGGTCTGTAGTTCCACAACTGCTGTAGGGCCATGAGTTTGACACCACTGTCCTAGACAGTGGCAGTTGCATAAGTGGGACTGCACCACTGTCACAAATGCAATAGGGGAGCCACTATGCCAGAGTCCTGGACTATGGTGTTTAAGGTGGCAGTTGGCGTGGCTCCCCTATCTGAATTTTGGACTGTGCTGCAGCCAAGCATCTGTAACTGCCACTAGCATGGAAGTCCAGTAACAGAACATCTTGTCCCTCCTAGAATGGGTCATGTTGGGATGTATGCAACTATTCCTGCAAAATATGGAATACGTGTTATCAAGTAAAAATGTCAATAATTAGTGATCGTGTTATTTTGTCAGATATTTTGTTGTTTAGCCTTGTGAGTGGGGGAATAAAAACAACCTTTGCTTAGCTTAAAATGCTGCAATATGGTCTCATGAGCAGATAATGTCACAGGCAGTCTGCTTAGGAATTATGACATCATACATGATGATCTGAGCTGCTGCCTTGGAACCCTCACTTCTCAGTACGAGTTGTTGGAGAGTGGATGAACTCACTTTTGCAGAAAGAAAAAAGATATAAAGAAGATATTAGAATGTCTGATTGGGAGGAGGAGCTTCCGCCCCATGTCATCTTGGTGAGAGAAGCCAGCGATAAGAATAAATTTATCAGCTGGCCACGTGACCCTGTGAGACCAGTGAGGGTAACACCAGATTTGGAAGAGGAGCTTCCTCCAAATGTAATCTTAGTGAAAGAGGCCAGCGTTAATAATAAATTTACCAGCTGGACACTTGACCCTGTGAGACCAGCGAGGGTAACACCAGATTTGGTGGAGGAATGTCCCGCCAATGTCATCCTAGTGAAAGAGGCCGTGGCTAAACAACCATTTGCCAAGTGGATACGTTACCACACATGGATCCCACCAATGAAAACATCAGTTGTGGGGACAATTCCTGGCCAAGTGAGAGTTGTGGAAGTGGCCTGTGCTGAAAAGCAATTTATCAACTGGACACAAGATCCTGTGATTCCACCGATGGAACCACCCTCAGATGAGCAGGCTGTAACCCCCAATATAATATCTGGGAAAGACTCCAGGCCAGAGGAGAAGGAGGAAATTCCTAACATGGAAACCCAAGAAACACCAGGTGATTGGGTAACCATCAGTGATGTCATCATATACATGAAAGACACCAAGGAGGAGGAAAATGCTATTAGCAGTGAAATAGAGGAGCCCCCAAATGAGCGGGCAGTAACACCCAGCAGTGTAACATCTGCTAAAGCTGCCAGGCCAGGGAAAGGAAAGAGCAGAAAGCGGGTACTCAGGTTACTGTGGTGGATCTTCTGCTGCTGTCCTATTATACCCGAGGAGTAATGACCTCTGCTTACCGCTCCTGACCGGCCCTCTGTGACCCTCTGTGTACCGACCCGGCTTGTTGTAATTGGATTCTGCTTCTGTCTCACCCTTGTCTGTCTGTTACAGTGATACCAGCGTACCAGATGCCCCTGACTATAATCTTCCTGATTGTAATGGACGTTGGGCTGGTACCTATACTATACATTGTACAATAAATGTTACCCCTTTTTCATCTTTATCTGCTTATCCCCCCTATTATTAGGCTATGTGTATGTATGTGTGTGCGTGTGTGCGTCCTAACAGAGCATGTTTAGCTGAAGAGGTACAGTGATTCCCGAGTACCCGCGTGCAGGTTATCTTCCTACATGTGATGGACATTGGGCTCTTATCTATGCTGTATGATATAACCTCAGTGGCGGAACTTGTGAGTGGTTGGCCCAGGTGCAAAAATATAATTTAGGCCTCCCACCTCCAGTCCAACCTAAGTTCACAATATGCCACACAGCAGTGGTTGGCAGCAGTGGGCCCCTTAGTCCTTATGGGCCCCGGTGCAATGCACCTGCTGCACCAATGGTAGTTCCGCCTCTGTATAACCTACACAAATTCAGGATGCTTTTGTAAAAACGACAGCTTTGCTATGTAAGGTGAAAGGCAATAAGGTTAAAAAAAAACAATTAGGTGTTAAAATGTTCTATATAAAGTGTTACAATATGATGCCCCAAAGTAACCAGGCCACACCAACCCAGGGGGCCCCACAACCCAAACTCATCCCTAGAACTGAATTTTAGACGTGTATTCAGGATTTCCCATTCATAGTGCCTTTACCAATACACAGTCAGTAAATGCCAGAGATCTGTGCTAATTAAAAACACCCTAGGGCATGTGTGTGTGTGTTGGGGGGGGGTGACAATCCAAGCTGCAGGAGTCTCCACCTTCATGTGTGCCCATGTATAAAGTATAGAGGGGGCCTTGGACTGCACACCATAATTTTAAACGTAATTAAAAGTGCTCAAAATTTTAGTAGAAAAAGACCACCCACCAGGTCAGAATCAATTTAATTACTGTAACCTACAGCAGCAAATAACTGCAAGTTAGCTAAACTTGCCAAATAGGATGGGAATTACATACAGATAATTGTCATTGCGCTACTTTTTTGCGCTACAAGATTCAGAAGGGGTATTCAATCTGGGATTCTGACTGTCAGAAGGGGCCTTATTTTGGTTCATTCTTTCTGACAAAATCCTTCTTAGATGGACAAAACCATGTGCACTGCAGGGGGGGCAGATGTAACATGTGCAGAGAGAATTAGATTTGGGTGAGTAATTTTGTTTCTGTGCAGGGAAAATACTGACTGCTTTATTTTTATACTGCAATATAGATCTCACTTTGAAGTAAAACCCCACCCAAATCTAATTCTCTCTGCACATGTTACATCTGCCCCACCTGCAGTGCACATGGTTTTGCCCATCTAAGAAGGATTTTGTCAGAAAGAATGAACCAAAATAAGGCCCAAGGTCCGGACATTAGGAATTCTGGGCTATTTTTGGTCCTCTCGACTTCAACTTGACAGTCGGAATTCAATATTCTGACCACCGAGTGTCGGACAGTCCAAGGATTGTCGAAAACAGACGCAGATTGTCGAAAAATATCTGTGAATTCGATAATCCGCTGTCTTTTCCAACAAAACAGATCTCTTTGGTCGGAAACTGCCTTCAGTGCTGTCGCAAACGGCAGCATTGAATAGACAACAGTGCCAGAGCAATAGAGTCAGGGAGAGATAGGGGTAGAAAAAGGAGAGTGAGCAGGAGAGACATTGCCAGGACAGTCAGGTAGGATGGACGGAGGGACATAGATGTACAGTACAGATTGGGGAAGGGGGGACATTGTAGGACTGAGCACCATATGCTGAATCTATGAATATATGTATTGACTGGGGGCAAACATGGACAAATGGGCAGACAGTATGGGGAATCACACAGGTGAGACAGGCTGGCACTTGCAGGGGGTGCAGGCCACACAGGTGGGGCAGGCTGGCACTTCCAGGTGGGGCAGGCTGGCACTTGCAAGGGTAGGGTGGGGGTGCAGGCCCACACGGAGGGGGGGACACATGTATCCTGGTGATTGGGGCAAAACATGATACACTGGAAGGGGTGGGGGTCAATTAGGAGAGGTAGCGTGCACCCCCCCCCCCTTCCTACCCCAAGTCAGATACCTGCTTTGATTGGTTCAGGAGTCATCCTGTGCGCCTTGTAATAAAGGGTTTCAGCATCCGTCTGAATCCAGGCTGAATCCAGATTGAGCTCTGAAAGTCTCCTTCCCTCCGACCGCCACACGCACAGTGCAAGGAACTGCTCCTCATGTGTGTTAGCAGCTGGGCCTTGCCCGCTTGTACAAAATCTATTCTCAGCATGCTCCTGCCTCCTGACAGCTGCAACGCCCTCTAGCATGCAACGCAGCCTGCCACCTATTAGGAAGTAAAGCTGCCGGACCACCAGGGTGAGCGGCACTAGTGCACAATGAATGTGATAAAAAAAGGGAGAAAAAACCTCAAAAGGGTGCAGGGGATTGACTGCTGGGTCCCTCCTGGAGAGGGTCATGCTGGAAGGTATGCAATAGCACATCTAAATATATTTTCTCATTAGTACTAGTATCGTTGATGTGTAAGGTAAAATAGTGCTAATAAAGAAATTAGAGATGAGCGGGTCCGGATCTTTGAGATCCGAACCCACCTGAACATCGCGATCCGATGTTCAGTGTACAGGGGCTGTGTCCAGTGTCCAGGGGCTGTGTCCAGTGTACAGGGGCTGTGTCTAGGGGCAGTGTCCAGTGTGACGGCTGTGTACAGTGTACAGGAGCTGTGTCCCTGGGCGGTGTCCAGAGGCTGTGTCCATTGTCTAGGGGCTGTGTCCAGGATGACGGGCTGTGTCCATTGTCCAGGGGCTGTGTTCAGGGTGAAGGGCTGTGTCCAGTGTCCAGGGGCAGTGTCCAGTGTGACGGCTGTGTCCAGTGTACAAGAACTGTGTCCAGGGGCTGTGTCCAGGGTGACGGGCTGTGTCCAGTGTGACGACTGTGTCCGGTTTACAGGAGCTGTGGTCAGGGGCGGTGTCCATTGTCCAGGGGCTATGTCCAGGGTGATGGGCTGTGTCCAGGGGCTGTGTCCAGTGTCCAGGGGCTGTGTCCAGTGTGACAGGCTGTGTCCAGTGTAAAGTAAGAGAAATAAATAAAAGTAATAAATAAAATAAAAACACATTTTTGGAGGATGATGGAGGAGGAAATAGTGGGAGATCAGCAACCTGATAGAAGTGCTGAAGCTGCTACCACCAGTCATGACAAGGCCGATGGTCAAAGGCCTAGAGGCCATGTGAAATCAAAGCAAAAAAGGCATTTTACAAAGGTCCATAAAAAATCCAAACAGGTAAAGTTACCTACAGAGAAACATAAATTTGGCAATATGACATTCACCACACGCAGTGGGAAGGAAAGGCTAAGGCCTTGGCCTTTGTTTCTGACTGATGGTACAGCGTCTCAGAATGATGGTAGCCCTTCTGGTAGTACAATCAAACAAAGGAAACAAGGACAATTTCATCTTGCACCTCTTTTTATTTTTTGCTCTTTGGAGCATTTCTCTTTTTTTGTGATAGTTTATTAAACTGCCACCCTGTCTGCCCCTGCAGTGCCTCTCTGCTTCCAAGATGTGCCAGGTTGGAAGTGTAAGGTTATATACATGTATATGATGCCCGCTGCTGTCGCTTAGCTTAGTCAACCAGCTACCTCGGTATACCCTTTTGGCCAAACTACAGTAAATGAAAACAATTTTGTAAGCTGTGAAGTGATCAAAATTGACTAGAAATGAGTGGAAACTAATGTTATTGAGGTCAACAATACTTTAGGGGCAAAAACAGGCCCAAATTTTGTTATTTTAGCCATTTTCAGCATTTTGTCATAAAAATCCAAAACCAAAACCCGCAAGGGTGGTTTTGCCAAAACCAATCCAGATCCAAAACACGAAGGGAGATCCAGATCCAAAACCAAAACCCGAAAAAGTGGCCGCCGCACATCTCTAAAATAAATGCGTTTTCAGAAAGCTTTTGTAGATTTAAAGACTGTGGTAGAGTTTCCACAGATGGGACAGGAGGCTCTGTAAGTGGTTGGTGCCCCTGGAGATGCATTAAGTTTTCTAGCAGAGATGAGGCAAGCCTTAAGTCAGAGCTAGTGTGCATGAGAAGGTTTTGAGATGAGGTTAGAGATATAATGGGTGGTGTTGTTGAACATTTTGTAGGTGAGGATGAATAATTTGAATTTGTCCTCTAGGGCATTGAAGACAGTGAAAGAATTTCAGAGTATTGAGCAGAAAGGAAAGCTAACATATGGGCAAAGGGGGGTTAGCGCAGAGAGGTTGGGAGGGAATGGAATTGGTAAGCCTTTTTATAAGGTAATAGGCTGAAAACAATAAATGGATGGTGTTTTGGGAAGTTTAGAGAAGGTGGTTGGGTTGGGTGGGATTTGACATGAGAAAATATATTATCAAATGGTGTAAATTTTGTCTTTTAAATAGATTATAACAATGGTTTATACAGAGATATTTGCAGGTTGAAAAGATGTCTTCTATTCCTTCAGCAAACCATATTGTTGTTCACTTATGAAAGAACAAATAATAGATACTACAGTATAATACGGTTATATTCCAAGACACAATTCACACTGAAGAATAATAGTTGGAATTCCCTTATATGCAAAGTTGAAATAAAACCAGCACCATTAAACCCCTCAGATTGTACCAATTAGAATGTACATGGAAAGAGTGCCTTTTTAAAGTTCTTTATGAAGAATATTACTTAAAGTATAGGCTAAATGGCGATATTATAGGGAAATCTGCTGTAGTGAAGGACTTGGGTGTCATCATAGATGAAAAATTGGGTAATAGTGCACACTGCTCAAGTGCAGCAGAAAAAGCAAACTGGACACTGACATGCATTAAAAGGGGAATGGATTCAAGGGATGCCAATGTGATAGTACCTCTTTACAAGGCATTGGTGAGACGACACTTGGAATACTGTGTTCAGTTCTGGGCACCGCACCTTAAGAAGGACATAAATGAATTGGAACAGGTACAGAGAAGGACAAATAAGCTAGTAAAAGGTCTTGAACCACTAGAATACAAAGATAGGTTAACCAGGCTGAATGTTTTCACTGGAGAAATGGAGGATGAGATGTGATATGATTAGTACTGTATGTTCAAATACAGGATTGGGAATCATATGGAACTGGGAGATGATTTGTTCAATAACAGGACACGCAGGCATGTACTGAGGCTCGAGAAAATAAATTCTGTATTGAATTCTTCACCATTAGAATGAATTCTGTCTAGAATGCAAAAGAGGAATGACATCTAGAACCTGATTGGTTGCTATAGGCAACATCACCACTTGTCTGTTTTAGAAGCTTTAGTAAATTGACCCCAAAAAGTCTAATTGTAAGGGGCAGAAAGGTAAAAGCAGAAACCTGGCAACCTGTCCTTATCCCATCTCAATGTGCCTTATGGTGAAGTAAATCATTGTCTGGTAAGGATGTCTGGTTTCTTTAGAACATTTGTGTGACTATGGTATCTTTCTCAAGTGAGGATGCCTTAGTACAAACAGTCCCATGTTATATAGTGCGAATAATATGAGAGTGGAGAAATTTGCTGATTGCACTGTTTTTATCTACATTCTAGCAAGCATAACAATCTTAGAGGAACTGGTAGTCTTACAACTATTCAATACCAACTATCACCCTTCAACGTGAATCATGTGAATGGGTTTATACCAAATATAAAAATAAATAATAATATTATTATTATTATAATTTTATTTATAAGGTGCCACAAGTGTTTCGCAGCGCCGTACAAAGGAACAATACAGGGAGACAAAACTTGGCATAACATTGAATAAATAACAAAAGTAGAGTACAAATAAAGAGCGCCACAGATCAATACACATTACAGCTTAAATGTAAGTAGTGAGGACTCAATCAACATACAACTAGAGGCTTGAGGCCAATAATGGTGATGGGTATGCAGACGAAGATGGTCACTGAGTGTTTGAGTATAGGAGAGCTGTGAGTGAAATGTGAAGAGAAGTAGGATTTGACAACAGGAGGGAAGAGCTTACAATCTAGTAGGAAGGGGAGACAAACAGGTTACAAGAGGTGCAAGCAAGTGGGTGGTGGCTAGATAGTAGGATGTAAACAGACTAGGGGTCGGAGAACCAGCTAGTTTATGCAGTGGAAGGGTACGCTTTGATGAATGTTGTTCTGACATATGCGAACAACAACACAGCTCTCTAAAGAGATAAAAGACATCCTTTCTGGATCAAAAAGCAAATTTTCTGCATCGGCCATTGTAAAAGATTGGCCACATATATTATATCTGTTTGTAGCACGATGATACTTCTTTGGTGTGGAGGTTTGCAGCATAGCGTTTTACATTTATTGGGACAGTATATAAATCTTCCACTATTTCTCTGACATAGGTGGAGCAATTATGGGCCTCACAGCCCACAGGGTGGAAGTGGTACATGTGTGAGCAGAGAAGTGAGTTAAAGATTACAGGCATCTGGAGCAAAAGACTGGTTGGTACTAGCGAAATGAAGTATATTTACTTAGAAAGTACTGTATAAAGGGCAGTTTTGTAAGATGAAAGGATGAAATTAAAACAATTTGAGTATGTATTTGGTGACTGGAGCTGCACTGTCTAAGGCTAAATAAAGCACCATACACACTTGCCAATGCCCCCTGCCGCCGATATTGGCGGGGACCCTCAGCTCACGACAGACGTAGACTACAACGCATTGTGAATACAGCAGAGAAAATCATAGGCACAAATCTCCCTGCAGTTGAGTCCTGAAAGGGTCCTGAAACGAGCAGGCAGGATCATCGAGTACAAGTCCCACCCTGCACATGACCTGTTCCAGAGGCTACCGTCTGGCAGACGGTACAGCTTAAGGCCTACAAGGACTACTAGACACAGAAACAGTTTTTTCCCCCAAGCGCCCATCCTAGTCAATTCCTCACTAGTGTAGCCCTCACACATCCCCAACCAAATAGTCAAGTAATCTGTCATGCCCCCTCCCTATGTCATGTTTGATATGCTGCATATTGTCTTATTGTATGTTCTAATGTAAGTAATGTAATGTAACGTATTGTCACAGCGAACGGTAGTTATCGGAAACAAATTCCTGTGTATTATGCATCTTGTATTGATACACCTGCCAATAAACTGATTCTGATTCTGACCCGGTGGGGGGCAGGTATTGGCAAGTGCACACACACTTGCCGGTGCCAGCTCTGAGGTGAGTGATACAGGGGAGGTGGCGGAGGGAGTGACGGCCATGCTGCCGCGAAGCATGGCTGTCGTTAACGAGGACCTTCCTCGTCTGTACATACCGGACAAGGGAGGGGGTCATTAATGACGTACACACTAGACGATATTGTCCGTAATATCACTCAGAAAGCTCTTTCTGAACGATATTGTGAACAATATTGGCTAGTGTGTATGGGGCCTAAGTGCATGAATGACAGACAAGATTTAGGAGAGTGCATTAGTTTTAGATAAGATGAGAAATGGATGGGTCAAGAGTATTGTGTCATTGTGTGCATTTGGACGTGGTGCAGTGCGGGAAGCATTAGGTAAGGTGAGGCAGGTAACATAAAGTCATACCAGGCAAGCCAAGTTTCTGGCAAGGAGGTTGAGGGATTTTGAAATTTAATGGATGACCGTTACAATCAGGAATACTGTTGATTATAGTTAATGCAGAAAAGTAAGATTTAATATACCACTTCATTCACCTAGCTCAGGGGTTCTCAAACTCGGTCCTCAGGACCCCACACAGTTCATTGTTTCCAGGTCACCCGACAAGTGCACATGTGCATTCATTACTCATTGACACATTTTAAAAGATCCACAGGTGGAGCTAATTATTTCACTTGTGATTTTGTGAGGAGACCTGCAAAACATGCACTGTGTGGGGTCCTGAGGACCGAGTTTGAGAACCTGTGATCTAGCTTCTCCAGTTCTGTTTATGTGCATCACTTTAAAGGTTAAAGTTGCCAAACTCCCTTGCTTCCTCTTTTGATATCCAAAATGCTACCAGAGAGGATTGCTCCCTTTCCCTTAATAATCTGTATGCTCTGTATGGAAGCCCTGGCACAGTCCATTTTAAACACTAGCATATCATGCTTTCGTGTCAGAGATAAGGAAATTAAATTGCCATTTACTTTACAAGGTCTCCTCCCTTGTGAACCTTATGGAAGAGTTTGTACTTTTTGGGGTGCTCTTTAATTGTAAATGAGCAGGCAAACTTCACCCCCCTTTTGTCTAGGTTACATTCTGAGTTACAGACTTGATGGTCTTGAGCATTCCCTTAGTTCAGGAGATTTCCATTTCCTCAAGATGCACTCCCTTCCTAAAATGCTGTGCATTCTTGAGCTCTCCCTGTACATTTTCTACCCAAGTGGTTTCAAGATGTCTAGAAATTGATGGGAGACTTTTGATAGGGTGGACGCTGCCCACAGAGGAAACTCCAGACCTTTCAGATTATTCAGCTTCCTAACATTCTTGGCTACTACCAAGTCACCCCCCCCCCCCCCCCCCCCCTTAACAAGGTACACAGGAGTGAACAGGAGGTCCACAGCTAAACTATTGATCTGGATTGAGGAGCAGCTGTGCTAACTCCTAGTAGTTGCCATTGTTACACCATCCCACTGTCCTACCCACCGTTCAGGTATGTAAATCCCTAATGCTGCGTAATTCCATTTATTCACAGATTTCCCCACTCATCTCATCTCTATTCCAACTCTTTCCCCTGGGCTTAGACATTTGTGCATTTCAGTACTGTTTTCTGCAGGTATGTTTAGGATTGGACAGCTGGTTAGAGCTGGGAGTACCTCTCCTTTGCCACATTATGTACTATTTGGGCATTTGTTCCGACACAGGAATGGTGCTTTTTTTCAAGTTAGCCACTTTCTATTCACCAGTCACCTTGTTGAGCCTTCCTGTAGGGAGCTCTTCCTGTTTGAGTGTCTCTGTGTTACACTTGACCATGCTATATCCCATCTATATTGGGTACTAGAAATATATATATAGCAACTGCGGAATATGTCGCTGTTGCTTTAAGAGGCGCAGTTGTGTTCAGTTAAAAAATTACTTAATACAATATTTTATACAGTATTCCAATTTATTTGAAAAAACAATTCATAAATGAACATATTCTTAAAAGTGCACTTCATAATAAAAACAATAAGACATCACAAGCGGCAGCAGTAGTGCCCAGCTATAATTTATCTTTCCTACCAGTGCTCCTGAGTGTCCTTAGGGATACTACCTTTTTGTTGTATATTGGGTACTACTTGACAGTCTTCTGATGCTCTATCATTGGGCTTGTCACACGCAATGGACCGTGAACAAGACCGGGAGTTTGGAGCTGAGAGTCAGGCCAAAATCTTTAAACTGATATGTTTGTTCTCCAAGTACATGTGTTATAAAGATACAGAACAAGCTGCTCACATGATGGTACCACTATTTTGAGTACATAGGTGTCATCAATATTTGTTGGAGATGTTCATCACATGTTGACTACCCATTCCGCATTTGCTGGGACTTTACACACTCAGATTACAATGGGATGCAGTCCTTAGGCTCTGGGCTGATATTTAAGGTGAGGCAGTATCCCTTGAAGCCATTTTCTGTATTTTCTAATTGTCTTTGCTGCCAATTGCAAGCTATAGAAAGTCCCCTTTGAAACATCTAAATAGATCAGTTATTCTTGGTGATTCTACTCTCCGCCAAACATTTCAAACTGTATTTCCCAAATTGACTTCTACATGTATGACTTGTGCCATTTCTAGGTCCCACACCACACACACTGCACCCATACATTCTACTTACCCCTCCGGAGTTCGGCGTCGGCATGTCGGCACCAGAGATCCAAATTACTCAAAAACTGACTGCCACGACCATTTCTGAGTGATTTGAACTGAATATGTCTCCAGGAACAAGGCGCATTTGCCCCATTCCTAGAGACCTACACATGCGCAGTAGTCTCTGGCATATAATGCCAGAGTCTACTTGCCATCAGAGAGGAGGTGGCCCAAAGCAGAGGCTAAATGCGGGGTCTATCCTCTCATGAAACACCCCTGCAATTTGGGTCTGATAGCTAGGAGCATTTTAAAGCTATCTGGGTTCAGGTGGCTTGAGTTCAAGGATTCCACTTCGTACCAGAATCTTCACCCGCTTCTTTGCTTGGGTCACATAATGCTTCTATTTGTAAGCCATTTTACAAAATGCCCTTTTTATGCAGAAGAAAATCAGTCATACTGTAGCTTTCCAGGAGCTCTAAGCAGAACATGAAGGAATGAATGTCAATCTATTACCTTAGATTACTGTAGCTTTTCTTAATTAAATATTTTTCACATATAGAGAGACCCAGCAATATGACCCCTTTAACCTTGTACAAAATGTTCTGCCAACAAACATTTCAAATTGTTTATAATTTGCTGCAGCCTTTATATTATTAAACATTAACATCCAGTCAGTATATGCTCTGTCCTGCTCAAACCCCATATGATCCACACAAAACGCTCTCTTATAGACAAAGTGCATGTTGTCAAGTTGTTACATGGAAAGGTTTCACTGAAAATTTAGTGAGGCTCATGCAGGGTATTACTAGGTGTTCAAGATGCCTGGTTTCAGACACAGGACCAAGCACACCACACTCATAGTCACAGGGGCAGATTTATTAAGCTCGGTGAAGTGATAAACTGTCTGGTTTTTATCACCGGCCAATCTGCTCCTACCTGTGAAGTTACAGTTTTGCTTTGAAAAATGACAAGTAGGAGTTGATTGGCCGGTGATAAAAACCAGACACTTTATCACTTCACGAGCTTAATAAATCTGCCCCACAGTTTGTCAATGAAGGATTATAGTTAAATGTAAAAATGCAACTATTGCATATATTAAATAAAATTAATCTGCATAATTTCTGAGACTGTATTTAGGGCTACATGGGCCTGGGGCTGACCCAATGTGAGAAGCAGAGGCGTGTCGAAGGTGCAGGGGGTGTAGCTGCTATGGGGCCCACGGCTGAGAGTTGCCCAGCTTACCTGTCAAAGTAACATGTGATAAATATATTTCTTACCATTGGGAGGTACATAGGGGCCCTTACAATCTTTTGCTATAGAGCCAACAAAAATCTGGTTACGCCTCTGAAAGTAAGTGTGGCCTGTGCAGTATAGATGTGGCCAGAGCTATGTACACCCATACCCTTATAACCGCAAAAGTCTCCTTAAATATATAAACATAAAAAATTTTGTGAGGAAAATAGAAATACCGCTTTCATAGTCCTGATTTATGGCTGACCGTGTGGCTCACTGGTGGCTGTTCATCATGCTGTCATGATGACGAGTCTATTTTTATCTGAAGGAATGTACTGTAGCTTTATTCCCCTTCTCATCATTTCTCATTTGGCCCTGGTTAGAAATATCCAGTTGAATCACTATGGGGGTGCCAGGGAGGGGAGTTGTGGACAAGGTGACACCATCAAAAGGTTGACACCAAAATGATGCAAGTTCAGTGCGGGTGGTCCACAATATCATCACAGCAACTAGCTCCCAGTCACTGAGGTACCGCCCACATGCTCTGCCAGAGCACTTATCACGACAGTTTGCAACATGCCTGGCTCTCTTTTTCCTTAATATAAGAGGAAGGAACAGGGAAAAAAAAAAAAAACTAAGTTCTGCTATGTATATATATATATCATGATTTTTATAAAAAAAATAAAACTGCAATATGCTCTGTTTGATAAATACATTCCTTTTATTGAGTATTGTATAAACTGGTGTCCAGAAGAGTGACCGTTCTCTGTTTTCACGGCTCCATCATTTCTGTGAGAAGAGCAGTCTGTTAATGAGTTAATGTCAGTAGATGCTGTTCAGCAGACAGATGAACATCCACTCCCTGGAATTGTGCAGGTCTCTAGGGTATTAATTATATGCACTGTAGAATTGTGTAGTCAGAGTATGTAGCTGCTATATTAATACACACTAATCAGGTTTGCTTTTCCAGTAAGATTGATAAATTGAAGTGGTGATTAATGTATTTCTGTCTTTCATTCTTAGGAGTTCTTTGAAAATCATGTAATTGTGTTATCCAAGGGTTATGCTTTGTTTTCTATAATTAGATCAACCCAAAACACATTCCTCTCTCCAGGAAAAGGTCCTGTTCATGCATTGATCATTACGTGCAACATCGTTTATGGAACAATCTCCAATTAAAGAAGACTGATTTCTCCATTTTCCCCATACAGAAATGTCTCCAACAAGGATCACAAAAAAGGTATTTTATGTAATGTAGTAAATATAAATAAATAAATAAATAAATAAATATATATATATATATATATATATATATATATATATATATATATATATATATATATATATATATATATATATATACAGTTGTGCTCAAAAGTTTACATACCCTAGCAGAATTTGTGATTTTCTGGCCATTTGTCAGAGAATATGAATAATAACTCACAAACTTTTCTTTCACTCATGGTTAGTGTTTACTCTTTTTAAATCATAATAACAACAGAAGCTACCCAAATGACCCTGATCAAAAGTTTACATACCCTAGCAGAATTTGTGATTTTCTGGCCATTTGTCAGAGAATATGAATAATAACTCACAAACTTTTCTTTCACTCATGGTTAGTGTTTACTCTTTTTAAATCATAATAACAACAGAAGCTACCCAAATGACCCTGATCAAAAGTTTACATACCCCAGTTCTTAACACCGTGTATTGCCCCCTTTAACATCAATGACCTCTTGAAGTCTTTTGTGGTAGTTGTGGATGAGGCTCTTTATTTTCTCAGACGGTAAAGCTGCCCATTCTTTTTGGAAAAAAGCCTCCAGTTCTCCAATAAATTCTTGGGCTGTCCTGCATGAACTGCACATTTGAGATCTCCCCAGAGTGGCTCAATGATATTGAGGTCAGGAGACTCAGATGGCCACTCGAGAACCTTCACTTTATTCTGCTGTAGCAAATGACAGGTCAACTTTGCCTTGTGTTTTGGATCATTGTCATGTTGGAACATCCAAGTACGTCAAATGCGCAGCGTCCGGGCTGATGAGTGCAAATATTCCTCCAGTATTTTCTGCTAACATGCTGCATTCATCTTGTCATCAATTTTGACCAAGTCCCCAGTGCCTTTGTAGCTCACACATCCCCAAAACATCAGTGATCCACCTCCGTGTTTCACAGTAGGAATGGTGTACCTTTCGTCATAGGTCTTGTTGACTCCTTTCCAAATGTAACGTTTATGGTTGTGGACAAAAAGTTCAATTTTGGTCTCATCACTCCAAATGACTTTGTTCCAGCAGTTTTGAGGCTTGTCTCCAGAGCTGGCCCTAGGCATAGGCAAACTACACAAATGCCTATGGTGTTTGGAATGCCTAGGGGCACCAGAAGCGTCTGCTGATTAAAATGTCATGTGTAAGGGGCATTACTGTGTGGTATTATCAGGGGTGCTGAGAGAAAGGGGTAGGGGGTTCAAATTACCCAGACCAAAGTCTGATGAAAGGACCCAGTGGGGGCCCCGGGCCCCCTCACCTTAAGTGACAGCAGCAGCTCTGGCTCTTCTCCGCTGCCCAGCACACACTGCTTTGTGCTGGGTTGCAGTGTGGATATGGAGGTGCTTAAAATACATTATTTTTCTCAGGATTTTTTTTCTAAGGGTATAATGTGAATAATGTGAGGAGTAATGTATTTAAGGTAAAGTGGTACTAATCTGTGATGTAACGTGAATAAGGGACACCATCGCATGATATAATGTGAATAAAGTTGCACTACTGTGCGGCCTAATTTGAATTGTGTGGCCATGCCCCTTCACAGCAAGAACACACTGTTTGGGCTGCGCACCGAATGTGTGCACTGTTTCTATTTAAAATATTGCGGGTAGGAGCACAAAAATGATGACTGCTATGATGAGGGTTGATGGTGCTGCGAAAGGGGAGCAGGGTCAGAGGTGGAACTAGTGGCAGTGCTAGGGGGCATCAGCCAAAATCTTGGCTAGGGCGTCATTTAGGCTAGGGCCGCCTCTGCTTGTCTCTGTGCTGTTTGGAGTATTGTAAGCGGGATGCTTTGTGGCATTTGCATAGTAATGGATTTCTTCTGGCAACTTGACCATGCAGCCCACTTTTTCTTCAAATGCCTCCTTATTGTGCATCTTGAAACAACCACACCACTTTTTTCAGTGAGTCCTTTTTCTGCTGAAGTTATTTGTGTTTTTTTCTTTGCCTCCCGAACAATTTTCCTGGCAATTGTGGCTGAAATTTTTGTTGGTCTACCTGACCGTGATTGGTTTCCACAGAATCCCTCATTTTCCACTTCTTAATTAGAGTTTGGACACTGCTGATTGGCATATTGCTTGGATATCTTTTTATATCCCTTTCCTGTTTTATACAGTTCAATTTCCTTTTCCCACAGATCCTTTGACAATTCTTTTGCTTTCTCCATGACTCAGAATCCAGACACTTCAGTGCAGCTCTGGATGAAAGATGCAAGGGTCTTTCAGGAGACCAGAAACTCACTGAACTTTTATACACACACACACACTGATTACAAGCAAACAGATCACAGGTGAGGATGGTTATCTTTAGTAGCCATTCAAACCCATTTGTGTCAACTTGTGTGCATATTATCAGGCCAAAATCTCCAGGGTATGGAATCTTTTGATCAGGGTCATTTGGGTAGTTTCTGTTGTCATTATGATTTAAAAAGAGTAAACACAGTTGTCTGACAATAAATGGCTTCACCCATCCACTAGCCATGAGTGAAAGAAAAGTTTGTGAGTTATTATTCATATTCTCTGACAAATGGCCAGATAATCACAACTTCTGCTAGGGTATGTAAACTTATGAGCACAACTGTATATATATATATATATATATATATATATATCGGACCGGAACTCACTCCTTCCTATTGGTAATGCTCCGTGTCTTGTGCTTTGACAAAGGGGTCTGTGTACCCCGAAACCTTGGTTGTTTATGCACTGGTTTTCAATATACGTTGATGCACTTTGTACAGTCTCCGAGTGCCGCTGATCACTATATATACATACAGGGGCATCAACAGCAGTGATGCCCAATGTATTGGGGCACCTACCGATCCTCCAGCGGTAGGGGAAGCTTTGATGTCCCACAGGTGGTAGGGAGTATTATATCAACCGCTCAGCATGTAGGGCCTGGATCAGTAATTTCCACTAATTACCCCTTTACTGCACAGATGGTGGGAGATGAGGGCATTGGGCTGAATAAAGGGGCCCTGATACATAACTTCCAGGGTGGTAGAGGATATTTAATATGCAGAGGAGGGGTGTATAGTGGAGTGGGCTTATTATTCATAATTTTCTGGTGGGAGGACAGCTTGCTTGACTGCAGATATCTCCAGTTCCCGGAAATAGATTTATTAGATTTTAATGGAATTAAAAACTAGAGAATCCCACCTACCAAATGGTATTGGGGACTAGGGGATCAGAGTTCAGGAGGCAAAGCAATCTGCCAACGAGAATATAAAACTACATACCAGGTGTGTGGAGCTGGAGCAGTAACCAGCTGCTGGCAGGCTGATATCTCTGGTTCTGGGAACAGTAGAGACAAGCTACTAGTGTCCATCAAAGGGGGAGAATCTCAGCTTTTAGAATATACCCTCAGAAAAACTCTAAGTCAGACAGAACCTGAAATATCTGACTGGGAAGAGCAATTAACAGGCTTGGATGGGGACCACTGCTTTGAAGTCAGATATCTCCGGTTCCCAAGGGCCGATTTTTAAAATTCTTGTACCCATGGAAAGAGGGGACCCTCAGCTTTCAGACTAGCGCCCTTAGACTTCTGGGGGGGTTTCTGGGTACTCGGAAACCCCCCCTGCGTGCGCTACTGCGTTCAGCTGCTGGTAATACCAGTAGATGATGCTGGAGCGTGCAACACCACTCACCGCTCATTGCTGGACCGTACCCTACACAAACGAGTAACCTGAGCGACTTGACCCTTAACTGAGCGACTTGACGCACATGACCCTTAACTAGAACAGTAGTTATAGTAAATAAGTAAAGATTTAGGTACTTGTGTAGTTTCACAAGTCAGCTTGTGTCTGCGACTGTGTGTACATTCTTGCCTAACCGGAGCTTACGCAGTTAGTGTAGTCAGCATTACGCAGTTAGTGTAGTAAGTCAGCGTTGTGTCAGAGCTTATTACATTGTGTGGGAATCATTGACCATTTTTAACCTGCCTAACATGACAGGTGTGAATGTGTTCCTGAAACACCCCCACTATCCACGTCAGCCCGAAACATGGCAAGCGGACTATCCTCCACTATCCATGTCGGCATGGAGTTGATTTTATAAAGTGTGGCAAGCACAGCGAGCCACCAAGCTCTAAGCGCAGCGAGCGCCCACGTGGCCTCACGAGGGGACGCATACAACGAGCCCGAAGCGTGGCGTGCGAAGTGAGCCCCGCAAGGGGACGCGGATTACTTGACGTGTATTCCGTGTCCCCTCGCAGGGCTCGCTGCGCTTGCCACGCTTCAGGCTCATTTTACGCGTCCACTCGCGGGGCTCGCTATGCTCACCGCGCTTCGGGCTCGATGATTTTATAAAATCAACTCCACTCCGACATGGATAGTGGGGGTATGAACAGGTCGGGAGGATGCGTACCGCGTACCCTCGTGGGGCTCGCTGTACTCGCCATGCTTCTGCCTGATGTGGATACTGGGGGTTTGAAATGGAGGCATTTGCCAGTATTTAATATGGAGCACTGGGATATGCGTCCTTTATTGTGCATGAGATGCACTTGTGCACCGCACTCCCCCCCTCTTGGTGCACGAGACGCACGCACTACCGAACCCCTAACCCTGACGTCTCCCTGAAGCGGACACAGGCAGGGTTGCCGTACCCTGCCACACAAAGTACAGTATACCCGCTCGTGCATCTCAGGCAGATGGTGCGACTCTCCGCCGGCACGCGCATGATCACCTCTCCGCCGGCATCCACCAGCGTAGGGGCTCTGGCGGTTACCGGCACTGTGTGAGGGCACTCACTTGGCTTGCCAGGGATGCGGGGGACAGAGCTGCAGCTCGTGGGGACAGTACGGTGACTACGCTGCCTGACGCAGAGCCTACGCTTACTATGCAGGGCTGCCGCTGGGACACTACGCTAACTATGCTAGGCTGCCGTTGGGCTAAGCTGACAGCGTAGCTTGCCGCTGTGAAACTACACAAGTACGAAGATTTACCTGTTTTATCTAAAATAATTAGCAAAATATTCAGAATGTTAATCTTTAACATAAAGGACAAATACAAGCTAGAAGCAGATTGATTATATTGACAATTCTGTACACTATTCTATAGCATGCCTTAGGGATGGTCATCGACATTGATGGTTTACGGCCGATGTTGAATAGTTTTGCCATCGATGGGGGAGAACCCACATAAACGAATAGTTTAGTTTTGCTTTTTCCTGGGACACTGAGCATAGCTCTGCCCAGGAAACCTGTGAAGCCCCACCCCATATTCTGATTGGCCCACAGGCCAATCAGTCAAAGAAAATGGCTGACCATCGATATGTAAAAACATTGATGGTCATCCATTGCATAGTTATGCACTATCGATGGCCAGTTGCACTTTTGCCATCGATGGCAAACATTGATGACGATGGCCATCCCTAGGAGGCCTCATACATATCCCCATTGTAACATCTATTTTTACAGAATATCAGCATTTCTATGATGCTTATGGACACTAAACATGCACATACATACATACATACATACATACATACATACATACATACATTGATCGCTCATTACACCTGGATGCAAGCTTTAGGCGTAATTCAGGTTGGCTCATATCTGTTAAGCAGAAGCTTAGCATATGCAATCCTTAGCTATGCAAATACAGGAGGAGGTGCATACTGTCTGAGTAATCCTGGCCTTACTCAAACTTGCAGTCAAAGGGCACTGCATGGCCAAGGAAACTGCGTACGCAACACAGTACTAGGCCCCAACATACCCCCATTTTCCCAAATGAAAGTCACCCCTGTCCATCTCTGCAAGTGCCCCTGCCAGTCAATCAATCAGGCAAAGGCGAATGCATTTCTGTGTTGCATGTGCATAGGGTCCTGCATGTGCTCAGTTTCTCAACAATGTGGAAACTGCAGGTTGGATTGCATAAGCAATCCAACTTGAATTATCCCTGTTGGCAAAAGGAATCATGCATAAACTGAATGTTCACAGAATACTGCAGTTATTAGACATGGCACATCATAAGATATTTAGGAGGAGTATTTCTTTCAGAAAGTAGTGCTTCAGTGCTCTGGCTATGTTGACTACACCTCCTAATAGTACGTAAATCCTTATCTTAGCAAACTCTTATTGTATTACTAGCTTGACATTTGCATTTGGAATACTGCAGGGAAGATTTTAAGGTACTCTTTACCTAGAACGGCGCCCAAGATTTGGATCTTGGGCATCGCAAGGTAAAAAATTATGTCGGTCGCATCACATGCGACCAAAAAATCGCATGCGATGCGACCGACGCAATTACCGCGATTTCACATAGGGAACAATGTTAAATGGCCCAATTGACCCGATTTTACATAGGGAACAATGTTAAATGGCCCACAGAGGCCAAATAGGCACCCTCAAGTGTGAAATGGCCCCCCCAATTGTTAACGCCACCCCACGATCAACGTGAACCCGAAGCGTGGCGAGCGCAGCGAGGGGCGGCGGTACGCGTCCTCCGACCTTTTCATACCCCCACTATCCACGTCGCCGTGGAGTTGAGAATAGAAAGTGTGGTGAGCGCAGTGAGCCACCGAGCCCGAAGCGTGGCGAGCGCAGCGAGCCCGGCGAGGGGACGCGGATACCTGTGAAGCCTGCGAGGGGACACGGATACCTGTGAAGGTATCCGCATCCCCTCGTGGGGCTCGCTGCGCTCGCCACGCTTCGGGCTCAGTGGCTCGCTACGCTCGCCACACTTTCTATTCTCAACTCCACGCCGACGTGGATAGTGGAGGTATGAAACGGTCGGAGGACGCGTACCGCCGCCCCTCGCGGGCTCGCTGCGCTCGCCACACTTCGGGTTCACGTTGATCGTGGGGTGGCGTTAACAATTGGGGGGGCCATTTCACACTTGAGGGTGCCTATTTGGCCTCTGTGGGCCATTTAACATTGTTCCCTATGTAAAATCGGGTCAATTGGGCCATTTAACTTTGTTACCTATGTGAAATTGCGGTAATCGCGTCGGTCGCATCGCATGCGATTTTTGGTTGCATGCGGTGCGACTGACGCGATTTACATTTTAACATGTATTTCTATGTGAAATCGCGGGCATCGCATCGGTCGCATCGCATGCAATTATAATGGCATGCGATGTACATGCGATGCCCGCGATGGGCGCCGTTCTAGGTAAAGAGTACCGATTTTAATTTGATTTTTGAAGGGTTTAAAAACAGATTAGTAATTTTCCCAACTAATTACAGCCAGATAGTTCCGCTATTCAGACACTATCCCGCTGTCCCATCCAAGTGCCACAGTGTCCATTGGGCGGGGGGAGGGTGAGAGGGGAAGATGTATTGGGAGCAATTGATCCCTGAATAGATGCCCTGCACCCACGGCTTCTGAGCGTTTTAAAGGGGGAAGGGGGCTGCTTGAGGAAAACTGGTCATGCAACCACTTTCCCAATAACCTTTCCTAGAAAAGAAAGGTATTAAACTGGCCAGTAGTTGGTCATGCATCAAGGTCTAAATCAGGCTTTTAAAGAGGGGGTCTAACAATTGTTTACTTTAGTGGTTCAGCAAAAATTCCTGTCTGCAAAGATCAGTGAACTACTGTTTCTTTGCAAATACTGGACTACTTATGTCCATACACCCTATTAGAAGCCTGGTTGAGGCAGGTTCCAGATCACAGGTAGTGGGATGCAACCTTCAGGTAATTTCAGCAATGTCTTTTGGCTTACATTGGCAGGCTTAGGAGAGTGGTACTCTTCTGGTGGCACTGTTGGGATTCTAATCCTGATCGAGGATACTTTATCTGCAAAGGATTTGCAAACTTATAGCATCTGATTGGGAGATAGTTTTACCAGGCTGCAGGCATGCTGGCTTGCAAAGCATCTCCACTGTACGGAAAAGCTGAGTTATCCTACTGTTTCCTGCCATGATCCCATTTTAAAGGAGCTGTTTTTTTTGCAGGTGAGTGCAGGGCCGGTGCAAGGTTTCTCAGCACCGTAGGCAAACTGCCTGCCTACTTCCCCCCCACAAACATATGCACCAATACCCACACTGTGTATGCATATATATATATATATATATATACACTGTGGCTAACATCCTGACGCCGGCATCGGTGCCAGGATTCCGAAGAGATTCCTGATGCTGGAATACTGACAGAAAGTGGAGAAGTTAGGTGTAGGCACTAGTGGGAGGACTTACGATTTAAGGGAGGGTTACGGTCAGGCTGCGGGGAGGGAAGGTTAGGTTTATGCGGGAGGCTACATAGGTTAGGATTAGGCACTTAGAAGGAGGTTAAGGTGTAGAAGGTTAGGGTTAGGCCTGGGGGGGGTGTATAGCTAGGGTTATAAGCTGCGGTTGTGTGTGTATGGTTAGCATTACAGTATAGGCTGTGGGGTGTGTATGTGTATGGTTAGTGTTATAGGCTGCGGGGTGTGTGTATGGTTAGTGTTACAGGCTGTGGGGTGTGTGTGTGTATGGTTAGTGTTATAGGCTGCGGGGTGTGTGTATGGTTAGTGTTATAGGCTGTGAGGTGTGTGTGTATGGTTAGTGGTATAGGCAGCAGGATGTGTGCCTATGTGCTTAGCATTATAGACTGCATTATAGGATGTATGGTTAGATTTAGGCTGTGGGGAGGGGGATGGGCGGTTAGGCTGTAGGTGGGTCATGAATGGTTGGCTGGGGTGTATAGATAGAGTTAGTCTATGGAGGTTTTCATAGTTAGGGTTAGGCTACTGGGGGATGTATAATTAGGGTTGGGCTACAGGAAGGGGTATAAAATTAACGTTAGGCTACGGGGGTATAGTTAAGATTAGGCCATGGGGGGTATATACTTTGGGTTAGGCTACGGGGGGTGTATACTTAGAGTTAGGCTGTAGGGTTGTATATGGGATGGGGGAGTACAGAATTAGGCTGGTGGGAGGGGTATGTAGGGTTAGAGTAATGCTGGTCACACATAAGACCAACTTTCATCCAACCATCCAACTAGTTGGTTGGATGGAATAAAAATCTGGTACTGGATGGGAGCAATTTGCTCTGAAAATCTGGAAACAGATATTTGTTTAATTTAAATAATTTCACTGAATGTTTTTGTCCATTTTCCTGGGTTTGTGAGCAAATTGCTAATTTGCTCCCATTCAGTACTAGATTTTTATTCCATCTAACCAACTAGTTAATGTGTGGCCAACATTAGGCTGGGGGGGGGGGGGGGGGTGGATGTGATAGTGTTAGGCTTCAGGGGGTGTGTAGTAGCTACTAACCTGGCCCACTGTGCTTCTCAAAGAGGCAGCTCACCACAGCAGCTCTTCATTCATCCATGCACCCTCCTGAGCTCCCCAAACTTCTGCCGCTGGGACTCCCTCCAGCAGTTTCTGACGTACAGGCATGGCCTGGGAGCAGCACAGAGCAGACACATGCACTGTGCAGGCTGAGGGAATGCCGTGGCCGCCCTGCAGTGTCTAGGGAGGGGGTGTCTGCATACCTCCCTCATGCGGTGCTGAGCTGACTGGGGGCGGGCCACATGATCTTCTTGGGCCCGATACACTGTGCCGCTGATAGTCACGCCCCTGAATACAGCGTGCGGCACAGCTGCTGCCAGTGGGCGGCCCCAGAGTACCTGCTCCTGCCTGGTGGTGACCCCAGCAACAGACAGCTCCACCGGCTTCTTCCCTCTTGATGTGTTGCAGCTGCCACTGTATGGATCCTGGAGGGGACGGAAAGGTAGTGGGCAGGTGGGTGGCAGTATTAGAAGCATTGGCAGGTGTAATGGCCGCTGCTGTCTTCAATTTTCTATCTGACAGCAGACCGCCCTCAGGACCCCGGCGCCCATAGGCAGCTGCATAAAGCTGCCTAGTGGAAGGGCCGGCCTTGGGTGAGTGTTAATTGATGGTCTCCAGTATGTTTGATTAGTTTTAACGTATCATCTACCTTCCTTTGAATTCACTAACACTGCTCTCAAATCAAGTGGCTTGGTGTTGTGCTTTGCGTGGTTAGATACACACAGTGGCAATAGTATCCATTGCTATAGTAACAGACTAGGGAGGGAGGATTATCACAGGCATCCTTTATCACAGAGAAGTCCAAGTTTTCTGCTAGAGCCTGGGAAGTCATACCCCTCACTGGACAATACCTGGTCAATTCCACAGGCAAGGTTCTATTTTATGACTAAGAACTGACTGACCTCCTCCGCGGTTCTGTCTTGGGTTGTGATTCTAAAGGCCCCCATACACTAGGGCGACTTGTCCTTAGGACAAGTCGCCCCCGACTTCCCCCTGAGCTTCCCCGGCTGCTCCCCGGGGGAGCTTGATTAGATTGGCACTTGATGTGCCATTTTTTACATGTGATAAATCGTCTCGATTTATCACATGTAAAAAACCCGGGGAGCAGGGGGGGGGGGGCTAAGAGGTGGGAGCTGGTGGGAGCAGGGGGGCTGGGGACGCTGCGGGGGACACATCTGTGTCCCCCGCTGCTGGGGACGCTGCGGGGGACAGCGTCTTTGCGGCGAGAAGGTAGAGGGAGCAGGGGGGGCTGGAGACGCTGCGGGGGACACGTCTGTGTCCCCCGCTGCTGGGGACAGCGTCTGTGCGGCGAGAAGGTAGAGGGAGCAGGGGGGCTGGAGACGCTGCGGGGGACACAGGCGGCATAGAGCCGGGCAGGGGGAGCCGGCCGGGAGCTGTCAGTAATGAATAAAAAAAAAAGCCCATACAATGAATGGGCAGCCTGTGATTGGCTGCTGAGCGCTCTCTCAGCCAATTGCTGACTGGCTGAGAGAGCGCTCAGCCAATCACAGGCCGCCCATTCATTGTATGGGCTTTTTTTTTTATTCATTACTGACAGCTCCCGGCCGGCTTTCCCTGCCCGGCTCTATGCAGCCTGTGTCCCCCGCAGCGTCTCCAGCCCCCCCTGCTCCCTCTACCTTCTCGCCGCAAAGACGCTGTCCCCAGCAGCGGGGGACACAGACGTGTCCCCCGCAGCGTCCCCAGCCCCCCCTGCTCCCTCCACCGCCCCACTAGGTCCCAAGTCGGGTGGTCGGACGTGCAGCAGGTCCGACCACCCGACGCAGATCCGATGCGCACGGGACCGCGCATCGGATCTGAGGGGACATCAAAACTAGCCGATTTTGGTCCGATTTCTGCCAGATCCGACTGATCTGGCTGAAATCTGACCAAAATCGGCTAGTGTATGGGGGCCTTAAGATAGCTGCTGCTTTTTCATTTAGCCAAGTCTCTGTAATACAGGCAAGATCTGAAGATTCAATAAGGTCAGCAGTTGTAGCAGTCTTGTTTCTTATAGCTCTGGCATTACAAAGGATGGACCTAATTAGGCATATCATAGGGCCTGTAGTTTTTTTTATGTTGAATGTGTTTTTTCTAGGGATGTCCACTACAGAGCGAGAATTTACAGACTTGTACTTCCAAGTGCAGGGACGTCTCTTAGGTACCACTTCTATTTGTCTCCCATTTGAACCTGGTAAATAAGGGGTTTTGGGCTTTGCTTCCCCCAACTGCCCTGGTGAGTTTTTTAAAATGCCTAGGGATTTAAGAATGGCTCCTGTGCTGGATTAATAGGAACTGACTCTGGTGATGAGCAGAGTGAAAGTATAAAGCAGAAAGTATATAAATATAATGGCCAGGGCCGGCGCTACCCACTCAGCAGCTCCTGCAAAGCAGGGAAGCGCCATGCTGAAAAGGCGCTGTCTCCCTCCCTGCCCTGCTAAAGCTGCCTCAGCCCTCACTGTCACTGCCTCCTGCACGCCGCCCGCAGCGCCTGTCTGACAGCGGGAGGCAGTATGGAGAGGCTCCCTGCACCGCGCACACACTGTCCTCCTCCTGTGACCTGCCCCCTCTTCCTCATGGACACTTGCGCTGAGGCATGTAGCACTGTCTGTGAATGCTTGGATGACATGTCATGTCCGGATCTGCCCCCTACCCATTGCTCCCTGTACCTGTCAGCTGTCAATCAAATGACGAACAGGCAGCAGCGCCGCCTCCCTTCCTTCCCTCTTCTCAGTGTACTGTGCCAGTGCCACTGCTAGTCCTCAACACTCCGCCCCCTCTATCTCCTCCCCTCTTCCATCTCCTCCTTCTCTCCCCTCCTTCTCTCCCCTCAGTCACGAGAGGGGTGTATTGGCGTCCTCAGCGTCCTGCCTACGCAGATAGAAGAGGAGGGACTGCACAAGAGTTAAACAGCAAAATAACAGTGAGTCCTTTATTATACATGTTTATAACAAATGTTTTAATAATTGTATTTTTTTTTATATTAATTTAGACACTTTTTAAATAATGGGCTGGGTTATAAGCCTAAAGGTGGCCATACACACTGCCATAGCAGCATGCGATGTGATGTGCACTCCCACGGTCATCACATTGCACAGTACAAAAAGTGTGCTGCACAAACTTTTTGTACTGCTTTCGGATCGCATCGCACACACATTGCATGCATGCCGTGCGAAGCGATCTAGCCCATAGGTGTATGGGCACCTTTAGTGCCTGCAACATTTTGCGGACACAGCACTGAGATGGTGTATGCATACATGTACATGCACTAGAGATCCTCCATAGGATCGCATGTTCCATACGCTCCTACAATCGGGCTGCAGCTTGTTGCAATGGCAAAGTGAAAGGGCGCAAAATTTATGGTTTGCAGGAGGGCGCCGGACACCCTAGCACCGGCCCTGATATTGGGTAATCAAGGATAGAGTAAGAATGAATTGCATTTGATGATAAGAAAAGATTAACCCTTTGAGTGCCAACACTGCTGTGAGAGATCCTTAACATGTTGGCTAAAAATGCCAGCACTGCTCACAGAGACTGTTCTTTTTTTGGGTGCAATATTTAACTAAACTTCAGTTGATTGACTTTTGTGAGTTAACCAGACGTTATAATGGGGATCCCGAACAGAGTCTATTTTAATTTGGTTATTGCTGTATCCAGTTGCTTCTCTCTTATTACAAAAAAAAGTGTATTTTGAACAAGTAATAATTAAAGTACAGGTAACTTTCCTTTAATAGTTGCTGATTTAGAATCACACAAATGATTCCAGAATAAAGCAAGCTTATGGAAAGGTGTTAGAAGTCATTGCTGCTGTGCAACTGTGAAAATCCTAGTGTGAGGCCCCTTTTGAAGTGTATATTCCTTGCAGGGTAGAGATAACTTGTTTTTTGGGAATAAGCCGTGACCCTATGTATTAAATTGAACAGATATCCCAAAATTTAGAGGCTGGAGATATTTAGCTTGTTAATGGAATGTTTCAGAGATATTTGCGAAACATAGGTGACTGATGCCTATGGGCCTAATTCAGACCTGAATGCCGGACTCACAGTATCACAAATGCTGGAAACAGAGACACCGGAGATCCAAGGTAATATGGCACAAGGTCCGGAGAAACTGGAAACCGACCAGGGAATCCACTGGAGCAGAATACACAGGGGGCTGGAGAACAGGCTACAAGAAGCTATTACCGGCAGGGATGGGCTCACAGGAAGTTCCTTAAATGTGAGAGTCCACCAACCACTGCAGTTGCCTGATTAAGTTAAGGCAGCTGCTAGCTGCAGCAGAAAAACTCAGGGGCAGATGGTGAAGTTTCTGGTTTTTATCACTGGCCAATCAACTCCTCACTGTGAAGTTACAGGCTTGGTTTGAAAAATGACAGGTAGGAGCTGATTGGCCGGTAATAAAAACCAGACACTTTATCAATTCATCAAGCTTAATAAATCTACCCCTCAGTCTCCTGTTAACCCTGCAACTGCCCAATTCCTGACACCAACCAGGCTTTGACTGGTCCATAGAGGTTCAGGGGAAAACCCCCCTGGGCAATACTCCTTGAGAGCAACCCTTCCCCCTATTTTTTGGTTCAAGTTTGTGTACTTGTATTATATAATGTTGCCCTATAAGAGAATCAGTAAACGTGGAGCTGGAATGTGGTTGGTTGGTTTGTTTCTATAGAAACTACACCAAGATCCTCCCTCCTGCCAATGAAATATCTACAAGCCAAAGCACTATATAATATTCATGTTTGCTGCATGCTATGAAATGTCTAATAGTTGTCCTCTGTAGTGGCTGTGGCTGGTGACACCCCGTAAGCATGGACCAATACTGCCTAATTCCCCCGGTGAGACCTCACACCCCAGTCTGACACTGCCTCCACCAACACTTCTTATGTTCAATTGCTGTACTTACTAATGGCATGTGCACATAGCACCTGCTCACCATGGTAAGTGAGACAGCTGTAGATTTAACTTCAAAGGACAGTGGTTCCCTGTGTGTTAACTTTAGTATATACTGTAGAATGGATTTTCCACAAAGCAACCGAGGCACCTGCCTAGGTCCCAACAGGTTCCACAGGGGCCCATAAAGATATTGTGGCCTTCAAAACGTTCCAAAAGTAGCATTGCACATCTACCACGTGCCGTTTTGACATCACATGGATCTGTCCACACTCCCAAAGTCCTTTGATGTACTTTGATAGGATAATAAATATTTGGACACACAAAATGGTTTCAGCCTCTGTATGTGGGCAGTCAGATTACTAATGTTACATAGATATCCTAACGTACTTCCAAAAGCCCTAAAGCCTGATTCAGATTTGTATACAACGCCGATGTTCACTCAGCTGAGCATTTATCGGTAGACTGTACAAGCACCAAGGTGCTCTATTGATGCCTCCTGCAATCAGCAGCAAAAATATAGTGCTATGGATTGTTTTGGGAGGGCCCCAAACCAGTATCTTGCCTAGGGCCCCATGAGGTTTAAATCCACCTCTGCATTGATATTGTCATTCAAAGTGAAAAAAAAAATGTATTACAGCGAGGTTATTATTAATACATAGGTCCCTTGATCTGCTGGCCTTTTATCCTCTTAACTACATTGCAGTACATTTCTCTTTTGCTAGGCGCTGCAGGACACTTGTGGTGCCATATAATAAAGCATACTAATAATATTTTTTTCATATCTTTTGCTAACTATCACATCTTATCACAGCAAAAAAAAAGATTTTATTTGCACTGTAATCTACTGCAAGGATTATTTCTTCTTTACATGCAGCCTAAAGACTAGGCTTACACTATAAAAAGGAAATGTGCAGATTGGGGATGATTCGGTTTGATTTGCAAAAGCAAAGTCCCTATTTAATGGACAAAACCAGAGGCGGATTGGCCCACCGGGAAAACGGGCCGTTTCCAGGTGGGCCGGCACATTTTATTGCAGAAGAGGCCGCTCACCCCCCTCACTAGGCCGCAGCATCTTCATGCTGGGCCGCGGCACTGTGCCCTGATTGAAGATGGCCGCGGCCAGCCTCGTCTTCTCCCAAAGTTAAATTGGCCGCGGGAGGGCTGGTGCGCATGTGCGCGCACACAGCTGCTCCCGCGGTCCGGGGGAGAGAATGGCTGCTCTGCCCACATGCTCCTCCCCAGCAGCGCAGAGGTCTGTTTTGCGCGCTGGGCTGGGGATCCGGGATCCGATGGGCGGCAGCAGCGGTAGAAGCAGGCAGGTCTCAGCAGCAGGTCTGAGGGTGCCCGGCGGCCACAGGAGGCAGGCAGATAAATGGCAGTGGCACTGCCAGAAATAATAATTTTTGGCCTCAGGGAAGTATATATATATATATATATATATATATATATATATATATATATATATTATATAGGAGTAGGCAAAGAAGCAGACAGCGGCACTCTGGGAATTTTCAAAAATGTATATTAGTGCAAAAATAGCATACCAACGTTTCGGGGCATAAGGTACCCCTGTATGGGGTACCTTACGGGTTTTAATACAGACAGACGTTCCTGCTTGAGCCAGTGACATATAATCTAAGGTCGACACCCTTATTGTTGACAGGTGTCAGCAGCACCATAAATTAATTAAATAGGAATCCTATTACAAGGATCGACTGAGAGAGACGATACTATGCGTCCACCCATATGACACAGATACAATTAACCCCCTACGGTCTGGAGATATCACTGGATGTTTTAACCGACAGAATTCTTCTTTACATGTCACCTGTGTTTGTTTTTAGAAGTGTAATTTTAATGTCACTCTCATATGGATTGAGTATCTGACCACTATCACTGTCGTCACTCATGCTTTATTATTACCACTACTGCTCACATATGCTTTCAGTAATGCATTTATGTCACTTCAGCATTCAACAGGTCTGTTACTGTTTGTATTGTTAAATGGACCAATCACGCCGGGTGTTCCTCTAAGCCACCCCCAGACCCCTGTGAAAGCCGGTTACCATGGAGATGCTTGCACTCCAGCCCACACCTCCCGGACAGGATATCCACCGACAGGCACTTCCTGCCAGAGTTCACTTCCGGGTTCATGGCTCCAGCATGCCAAACGGCGTGATTCGTCCTCTTCAGTTACACTTTGTATTTAGGTAAGCACACTGCACTTTGTTTTTGTTACTGCACTGTTCACCTTGACAAAGGGGTACCTTATGCCCCGAAACGTTGGTATGCTATTTTTGCACTAATATACGTTTTTGAAAATTCCCAGAGTGCCGCTGTCTGCTTCTTTGCCTACTCCTGCACAACTGTTCCAGAAGGCACCTGGGTCCCTGACCAGCTGGGGGAGTGCCAGGTCAACACACACCTTGCTATATATATAATATATATATATATATATAAAATGTATGTATACATGTATGTATGTATATATATATATATATGTATATATACATGTGTATATATATATATGTATATATATGTGTTTATATATATATATGTATACATGTGTGTGTATATATATATATATATATATATATATATATATATATATATATATATATATATATATATATATATATATATATATATATATATATATATATATGACGGTCTACTATGGCTGTTGGTACCACACATTGTGATCAACTCGAGACAGACATTATGGGCATCGATGTGTACTTAGCACGATCATGGAACACCGCAACAGTGCGTCACTCACTGCATAAGGCCATATCTTTGCCTCACCCCTGGTTATCACTATGAGGGGGGGGGGGGTGTCGGCACAAGGCGGCGGGGGTCTGTTCGGGGCGGCACGGGTCGCGTTAGGAAGCCCATAGGCTTCTATGGGGTATCGCCAGCTTTTGCTGGCGATACCCCTCACAGCAAAGACCCACTGTGCGGATTTTGCTGCATATCAAAATGAGGTAAAAACCCCGATAACGGGGTTTTTACTGCATAGTTGCTTTACAGAATCTCCCCCTCTATCCGCTGTATTTCTCCCTCCTGTGCTTTCCCCACCACCTTCCACTCTCCATTAAGCTCCCCCCCCCCCTCTCTCTCTCTCCTCTTTTTCTCCATCCTGTGCTGTATTTGTTGCTCACTCTCTCTTCTGCTTCCTAAGGGGAATTATAGTGACATTTGGGGGGAGGGTGGCATACTAGATTTTGCTATGGGGCCCTCAGAGTTCTAGTTACGCCCCTGGGCTACAGGGTACATAATCTCAAAATGACTTTACCTGAGTGTTTGGTCATTTGTTAAACTGAGCCAATTTGCATTCTTTATAGCAGGGATTGCAGTAACAGGCAAAATGTTAAATGGGAGGAAGTAGTAATAACCCTTAATTTAGCAAAAAGGGCTATTATCACTGCTTTATAAATAGACCCCCATGACCTCCTATCCGTGAACGCTGCTCCCCATCGCTCTCCACCTGTTGATATGTGCCCCTTCAGCAGCAGTGTGCTGTTACTAAGCCCCTCGGATGCTGAAAGCCATGCACAGCTGGAGCACAGAGTGCTGATTATAGCAGCCATGAAATTAAAACTGATAAAAGAGCTGTCATTGGCTTCTATCCCTCCCCCCTGGCAGCGATATAGACAATGGGCGGGATGGAGTGCGAGAAATATGGACCACAGACATCACTGTACTGATAACAGATCCCCAGACTAATTTATTCTCTATGCGGCAGCTCACATCATTTAACGAGAGGCCATAACTCCGTGCTGTGGTGTGTTTGTGATGATTGGATTTGCGGCACAGTAATGAGTGGGACGTGAGCGGATGGGAGGGGAGAGAGTGCTGTGACCGAAGTCTGGTGCCCACCGTGCACTCCCATTCACACAGAAAATGGGACCCTTTTAACCCTTAGTCCAGCACCAAGCACATGCCCACAGACTGCAGCTTGCTAATTAGTTTCTGTCGTGTCTCTCCCAGCCCCCTGTCACTGCCCTGCTCCGAGTCTGCCTTTTGCTGCTGAGACACAGCGGCAGGAGTGGGTGTGCAGAGCTCCTTCTCCCCGTGCTAATATACTGTGCGTGACTCACAGTAATTCGCCATCTGCGTTCACATTTTGGCAGGTCCTTTTTAACTTTATAAATGCATGCAGACAGGCCGGAAAAACATCACAGGCTTTTGGGATGCAAAGGGTGAGAGAGCTCGTGTTTGGAGGGAGGAGGGAGGCACACTCACTTTGTGCTCGCTGAAATGCCATTTTACCCAATGCTGTGCGGATTACAATATTTGAATTACAATGTAAATCTCTGCCTCTTGAAGACGACGACTTTGCTCTGCATAATGATAAGCACCACTGTGAGAGGATGGGGACACTTGAAGTAAAATGTAAAACAGTTTAATGGCGTTTTTTGTATTTTTCAATCGAATAGTCCATGCCATTTGCTAGAGAATGTAAACATTAATCATTGCTCAGGAGCTGTGTACTAATACATGAAGTACAGCTAAGTACCTGCTAGCTGTGCATGCTGCAGTGTGTTTCATACCAATGTAGCAGATTCAATTAGCAGTGAGCACCCAGTGGAGCCTTGTGCTCCCCGGGTATAACAATTGGTAAAAGGTTACTTAGAATATTGCTTGCCCCTCTACGTGGCACAAGCACAAACAAGCAATGTTTTACTATCCTAATATCCCACGCCGTGTCACTGGGGGTGATTTGGAGGGGACACTAAGCAGCAGTAGCTTATGGGCTGTGCCCACCATCTGCAGCTTTAGTACCCCGTGGTATACACATACAGTAGGTGCATCATCGAGTGGACATTGTTCTGGGCAACCTTATGGTTTTGATGCTGTCCCTGACACTGGCAGTGATTATTTGGATGCATGCACAGTCTCGGATTCATAGGCGTAACATTGCTGCGTCCAATGTTTTACTTGCATCCACCTCTGAATCAGGCCCATTGTGCCAAGTCCTGTAGGGCCACAATGTGTTATTGATATTCCTTTGTACATACTGGTAACAAAAGGGTATTCTATCCTGGCACAATAATAACTTATACAAGATAATGGGCCTTATGCGGCTTCTAACTCTGAAGAGCAGGTGATTTCCACAGTTCTGTGCACATGGCAGCATGTATGGGCAAACCCTGAAACTGCGGTTGCATGTGCCTGCAGTCTAAGGGTTGGCGGTAGGCAATGATGATGCATTTTGCGGGTGACGACACGGAAATGCGGGGGCGCAACCTATTTGCAGGGCGCGGTGGGCTACGGCAGCTGTGCGACATCCCACACGCCCACTGCGAGCCTAAACATGGCGGCATGGTGCCTGCCTATGCAGCTAGGGTGCACAGGCAAAGGGCTGCCCTAAATATGCAAGCGTTTTGCTGTATAGTGAAGCGTTAGCATGGGTAGGGTCCATCATTGAGGGCGGCCTTGCCCTGTGCTGGGTGCAGGTCCGGCCGGCCCGTTATGCCGGCTACTCAGTTGAGTAAGGTGCCATAGTAATCAGGGCACTGACTATCTTCTTCATTGCAGTCAGGACCCTGATTACTATAGCGCCTTACTGTGCACTGCTGCTCGCGGTAATGTGGACTCAGGGACAGCAGGACAGAAAGTGGTGGGCACTGTTCCTGTTTTCAACTATTAATTGATATTGCACCCATGTTGTAGCTCCACCCCTAATATCCATAGTGAGGGAAACTAAAATCTACGTTTGCTTAACAAAAAAATGAGGCCCTGGCTGGGCGGCATGCTAGCACTGTGAGGTGTAGTTTTTTAGAATCTGTGCACAACTAATGCCGAATATATTTAATAATACATCCAATGTCAACTAATATCAATAGAATGTGATAGAATATACTGTATTGTCAGTCCTACAACATCACACAGCAGAATTCATTGACCAGCTCATATAAATAGAATTGCAGGTTATTAGTGGTGTGTATGTATAATTACACCGGTTTACAGTTACACGGATTGCACTATTAATAGGACTTTATCAAGTGCAAACTTGTAAAGGTAAGGGATATCAGACTAATTGTATAGAGTGGGCTGTCAAGCCATAGGGAAACATACAACTTTACATACAAGTCCGCAATGGCTTTCCATCACTGGTCATTCACAAGTTGAGTGACATGCGCGGGGCATCTGGGGCTGGCACGCCAGCACTCGGATAACGCAGGCACTGCCCGGCCATTGGGAGAGAGGGCCGCTGACGTCATCAGCGGCCTCCTAACCACGGCAATTGCAGTGCCGAATAAGCTTAGACTTACTCTGCAGCTGTGAACAGGGGTGGCGCGGTCTTTACCTGATCGCTCTGCTCCTAAGATTCAGAACCCAGCAAGCAGGTCTGAATCAGGCCCTCTTTCTGCATGTTACATTTGCCCCACCTGCATTGCAACATGGATTTGCCCATTTGAGAAAGATTTTACTTGTTGGATCAACTCTGAATCAGGCTCATTATTTTAGATGGAACTTTTACAATTTATGTTTGTTTTTTCATCTCTGACTTCTCATGTTATCCATGTTTTATATAAGCATTGATGTAGCTGTTAAATGTGTGCTTAGTACATATGTGCGTACCTGAAGGTCCGTGGCTGCTCGAGTATTTCCAGCAAAACTACTTTCTGTTTGCCTGGACATTGTTATTAATGGTCCCACAGCACCACCCAGTGGCCATATTTGAATAGCCTAAAGGTTTAGTTTGCTGTGTGGTTGAATGAAATACCTTTCATGTGCTTAGTGAAAATTAAAAAAGGATTTTCAGTAAACCTTAGTAAATAGAAAGACTTTAGGCTTTATTCATGAAAAGCAAAAAGTCCTGGATGGTAATCATCATATTATATTGCATAATATAGATGTGATATCTAGTCATTTTTCATTGAGTAATACTTTCAGTACCTTTTCAACTACAACCTCCAATAAGCAGCCTACTCTTGAATCTAGGCAAGCAATCAGTGCAAAGACTAAAATATGGTGTTCAGTGGGTGACGGGAGAGGCAGAGGGTGATAGGGGAAAAGGCAGAGGGTGACAAGGAGAGGTGGAGGGTGACAGACAGAAGGGCAATACTAACACTACTAATGGCAGCTCACTGGGTAGAGCCACCAGTGCTAGTTAGTCTGCAGTCTGGGCATCAGAAAACAGACTAACCAGAGGACTCAGAAAGCCCATCTCGTCCTGCCCATGGCACTTGCAAGATCTCCAACTTGAGTCCCAGTTCGACATGGTTGCTCCACCCTGGAGCAATGGGGGAGCAATGAATGATGATGGTGGAACAGTGAACGTCTCTGCTCTTCTCCCCACAGTCAGATACTTTTCAGCACATTTCACCATATCCTGATGGTGACATGCAGTTGACTAAATGTTGTTTTTATGTCATGGCCATATATGAGGGTGGTTCAATAAATAAGGTAAAAAGACCTCTCATTGCGTAAAAGTATTCAACTCATGCATATACATTATACATATCAATAGAAGCACTTTGGTGCAGATTATTATTGTCCACATAGTGACCACACTTGTCTGAGCATTTGTTCCAATGGTACACCCGGCATAGAATAGAAGACATCAGTTTCAAGAGCTTGAAGCCAGCAAATGACGACTTACTGAAATTAACGTTGTTTACGAAACACCTTCCAACCAGGTGCTTCTTCAGTGATCCAAAGAGATGGAAACCACTTGGTGCCAGGTCAGGGCTGAGGAGAGGATGTCCTAATGGTAGCATTGAAACAACTCCCGTGTGTGGTTGGCTGAGTGCACCAAATTTGTTTCCCTGGCAAAAATATTTCACTGTACCTCGTGACAAGTTGGCGATTAATTTTAGCTCCTGATGTGCCCTTTACATGCAGAAATATTATCACACTGCAAAACGCAATGTTGGCAATGTGTCCATTGGCCCCACCATTTTACAAGTAATTTGGGACAGTATGGGGTAACCAATCAGACTCTGCCTATCATTTCTCCATTGTATACTAGAAAGTGATAGAATCTGCTATGGGTAACATCACCTATATTTATTTTTAGAAGCTTTAGCAAATTTATCCCTATGACTGATATGAGGCGCAATCTAATAGCCTTAATGGGAAGCAGCAGGAAATTAGAATAAAACAGAGAACAATACACATGAAAAGACTTCAGTGGTGACTCCTACCTCTGTGCTGCTGCAATGCCCACCCCACCGCTGCTGTCACTGCTGGACCCCACCGCCGCTGCCAGCTGGACCCCGCCGGTGCCAGTGATATATTTTGCACAATTGTTTAGGTTTTCCAGTGGAGGTGCAATTCATTGTATATTAACAATGTTACTGTTGTGTACAAGGGTGGTTCAATAAATAAAGTAATAAGAACTCTCAATTTGTAAAATTATTCAACTCATACTCAATAGAATGGTCTTGGTACATTTTATATTAGGATTTTGACCACTGAGATAGATAGATAGATAGATAGATAGATAGATATTATGTATGGTGTAATGGTTAGCATTAATGTCTGAGATCATGTGTGGAGCACTGAGATCATGTGTAGAGTTTGTTTATTCTCCCCATGCTTGCGTTGGTTTCCTCTGGGTACTCAGATTTCCTCTCGCAATCCAAAAATATACTGGTAGGTTAATTGCCTCACGACACAAATTAACCCAAGTGTGTAAGTGTGTGTGTGTGTGTGGGGGGGGGGGGGGGAAGGTTAGGGCCAAGTGGTTCTCAACCTCCATAAATCTCTATGGGGGCAATTTACCTATGATTGAGGTCCTATTTCAATTGGGATGTTGCTATGGGCAACCAATCAGAATCTACTTCTTATTTATTTAGCACCTTCTAAAAGATACAGGGGGTGGGTTTTGTCAATCGCACAAGACTACTATAGTATGTCTAGGACCCCTGCAAATATCCATTTTATTGTAAGGTGTTTATCACCAGGATAGGGGTGTGCTACCTTGGGACATGAGAATTTACACAATTGACAAAGAAGAAAGATATGTCCTTATGTAGGTGCACCAAAGAAATGTAAAATTTAACATTTATTAAGTCATCTCTAAAATGCTGCGAAAAATGTTAAAAAAACACAGTAGTCGACATACAAGGATGGGGTTCACACATCTAAAACTGTGGTGGCAGGCAGTTGTTGCTAACAATCGTTTTATTATATAATAAACTTTTTTTGTGTTTGTCAGTTTATTCACAGATTCTGCAGATATCGACAATTGCTGCTATCAGACTTGTGAATAAGGTGCCGCATAGGAGTGGGTCATGTAGTAGCCTCTTATAACTCCTTATACCTCTGGCTCGCTACAACACGATTTCGTTTTGACACACACAAAAAAAGTTTATTATATTATGTGTGAACCCCATCCTTGTATGTCGATTACTGTGTTTTTTTAACATTTTTCGCAGCATTTTAGAGATGACTTAATAAAAGTTACATTTTACATTTAACATGGTTGCCCATAGCATCATCATTCCATGTGAAATAGAACTCGCTTCTTAGTAAATTTCCCCCTTTGTTTCTAAATAAAACATGCATACATGTAAAACAGGAACAATAATAGGTATGGAAATATATTCCCAGTTGCAAACAAAAGAAACAATTGAAATTGGTATTAAGGGATTAATATAAAACATTTTGGTATTACAGTATATTTTTGTTGTTGTAATTTTATGGTCAGATTTGGTTTCTTCTTTGTCTTTCTTTGTGTAAAATGTCACTTGATCCTCTTTTTGATGATGTTGCAGCAGATGTACTTAAGTGTTTATCACCCAGATATGTGGTAAATATTATTACCTTTCATGTATCTCTTACTTACATACCAATTAAATGTTTCTCTACCTAATTCTTGTCCACCTATCAGCAGCATCCATCCATTGTCTTCATTACGCTTTCCCCATGCTCTATACTGTATATAGCATAGCTTCCTCAGCTCCCCAGCTACTGTATTATTTCCCATAATCCATTCTGCCCTCATTGCTTAGGCTACACCTGACAGCCTCTTCACCTTCTGAGAGTGTACATTTATATAACAAAGACACCATCCAGCAAAATCCATTTATTACAAATTTAAAGTTTCAAAGTATAATTTAACTTTTTACTCTGCATTTTAAATTAGAAAATGAGTATTGTTTAAAAAAAAAAATATTAGAAAATAAGTGACCAAGAATGGCCGGTGGCAGGAAACCTCTGGGGACCCATGGCTGAAGGACTACCCGTTCCTCTGGGCATTAGGAGGCTATGCAGAGTCATAATAATAAACTTAATGAAATGCTGTGTAAACATTGCAGATTGAAATATACATTATACCCTAATAACATTGGCTGACGTCATTAATATCGCTCCTGTCCACTTCTCTTGAAATTAACCAATTCCCATTCCTCACAAAGCTGCTCAATTTTCAGAAGAGGATGCTCATTCCCTTTTGAGAAGCACCAAATATTCCTGAATGGCGATGATGTCGCCATGTTGCTTAGGTCAACACCTGAAATAGATTGACGTCCTCGGCGGCCCCCGGCGTCCACTGCGGCCTTCAGGATCTTTTTTTCTTCAGCAGTCCCAGGGGTGCATTGTGCGAGTTTGCAGGCGCCCGGTGACATCACCCGCGCACCCGCGCAATGCACTCCTGTGACCGCTGAAGACACAAAAGAAGGTCCTGAAGGCCGCTGTGGACATCGGGCTACTTAGTAAGTATGAAAAAAGTGGCAGGGGGGGGGATCGTTTTTTGGAATATTTTGGATAAGAGATCTCCGGATACGGGAGACTCTTCCTGTATAAGAACTGGGCATAGCACTTTTATCCTCAAAATATATCAGTAATAGACTGCTAACATTTAAAATAATATTTTTACTATGATCCTGTCACTAACACCTTCATCCATTAAAAAAACTAACTTTTCAGAAATTTGTAACATAATATCTTTATCCCCTCACCTCTTCATTTTATAGCTAAATATGAAAACATCTGAGTATATAATGTATAATCTTGATGTTGTCTAAAACAGGCCATACACTTATGCTATTTTGACTATATCATCAACGACTGCATGTACGTTGTGGGCACTTAAGCCAGTGGTCTTATGGCACCTTAAAGCCAAAAGAAATTTACAAAAAACTATAAAAATTAGGAAGATTGTGCTTATATGTGATCCTTAGGTTCAGTTATGTGGCGAGGGACAGGATTTGCTTATATTTGTTTTTATTGGCAACCATCAACTTTGGTTTTGTCTACAGCATTGACCATAAGTAGTTTGAATTGGTCCTGGACCACCAACTTGGGGCAGCCTTGCAGTGCACTTGTCCTGAGGCACCCCAGGGTGCCACAGCACACAGTTTGGGAACCACTAACTCTAACTATTTTATATGGGGTTTATTGTGGGCTGTTTGTTATGAAGGACTGATCACATTAGTGTTATCAGTTGTATAATAAATAGCTTTGGAAAAATCTGAATTTGTAATAGGACGAATTGCCTGTTTATATTTTTCTCCTCATAAAAATCTTTACAATTTTTTTTTGCACCGAATACTAAGGTGAGAGAGGTGGAAATTCACCCTAACACAGCGGGACGAGACTTGCCAGAGATATTCCTGTAATAGACAGCCCGGCAGCCAATGACATCAGCTGCCATTCATCTGTCTGTGTAGAGAAGTGGTCGCAGAGCTCTCAGTCTTAGTAATTTAATCATTAGATTGTAAGACTGCCCCTAATCTTCTAGCTTGTCATTATTAAAATATAAGATGGATATGACATTTGACGGGATGGATATGACGTATGACGATATGGATATGACGTATGACGAGATGGATATGAATGTCAGCTTTCCTGTATAACATTTACTGAAAAGCACAGTACAGACCCAGCCAATCACAGCTCTCCTATTTAAGCAGTGCTTCTGGGAATGAAAAGATATCACCTCCCAAGAACTCGGTTATGCAACAGCAATCGGGAACACTAATAAAGTAATGCCATCCATCCAAGATAGATAAATTCATGGAATCCTTGGGGAAAACAGGGTTACAACAAGGTAAGAGGTGTACAGCCCATATGTATTACATTGTATGGTTTGCAATTGAACAAAATTCCATCTCTGACATTCAGGGGATTCTAGATACTAATTCTGGGAACACACTTTTGTGAATATACAGACAGTACTTGAGTCCTTTCCCTACAGGCAGAGGCGTAACGAGATCTTTGTGGGCCCCATAGCAAAATTTAAAAAGGGCCCCAACCTATTGCAACTACATTGCTCCTTAGGCGAGCAGAAGAGTGAGGGAAGTGAGATATAAATAGGGCATCAAGAAAGATAGAGAGAAACAAGAAAGAGAGTCACTGAGTGGAGAGAGACGGCTTCCCGGGAAAGAGGGAATTAGAGAAAGAGAGAGCAGAGGGGGGAGCAGCAAAAGAGAGAAAGGAATGGGTGCGATCAGGAGTGAGAGAGTGTCAGAGGGTGTCAGGGAGAGACAGGGAGAGATAGAGAATGAGAGAGAGGGGGTGTTAGGGAGAGTAAAGGGCGGCAGAGAGAGAGAGAGATGAGAGAGAGCGTGTCAGGGAGTGAAAGAGAGAAAACAAGAGACGGTGTTTCATGGAGAGAACGAGGGACAGGCAGAAATAATTAGATAGAGAGATGGAGAGCGGGTATCTGAGGGAAATGGGGAGAGACAGGGAGAGAGAGAGACAGTACCAAATAGGAAGAGAGAGATAGAGAGAGGGGCGGGGCAGAAAGAGGAGGAAAAAGTGTGGGGAAAAAGGTGAAAGATAAGGAGGAAAGACAGAATAGGGTCAGAGAGAGATCTAGAGAGACTAGGGACAGAAAGTGAGAGATATAAAGTGGTCGATTCAATACCATGTGCTGTGAATAGCACTGGTAGCTATTCTGATCAGTGCGCTGCTAACTCCAACTAGTGTACTTATGCTTGAACCCTCCTGGGATGTGAGCAGAAATCCAGCAAAAGTAGGGTGGTGATGCTGTTCTAAGCCCTAATGTTGCGCAAATAGCATCCCTGCAGCGCACTTACATTGAAAAATCTGATATCCACGACTACACACCCTGGAGTACAAGCATTCTCCAAATTAGCAGCGTGCTGACTAAAATAGTTCCCTACCCCATTCCCCAAAGAGACTGGGGGCAGAGAGAAATGTAGGGGGAGTGAGAGAGAGGGTTGAAAGGACAGGGGAAGAGAGAAAGGGGGGGGGGAGAGAAGGGGGCAGGAGGTGAGAAGAAATGTGGGGGAAACAGTGAGGGTGAGGGTAAGTGAGAAAGAGGAAAAGAGTGGACACGAAAAGAGAGGGGGGGCAGGGGTTTGCAATGGCTGACACAGGCATCATCTTTTAACTTCTAATCCCATCCCCCCTAGATACATTGTGTACCTTGCGCTGTCCCCCTCCTCCTTCAGTACAAGCAGTGCTTTGTACCTGGTCCTGCAGTGCAGCCGTGGTGGCCGGGGTCCTCCTCAGCGCTGGGTCTCCTGCACATCGGTGCTGGGTCTCTGGTCCTCCCACATGTCTGCGCTGGGTCTTGTATCCTCCCGCATGTCTGCGCCCGGGTCTTTGGTCCTCCTGCATATCAGCGCTGGGTCTTTGGTCCTCCTGCCTGTCGGGCAGGGTCTCAGTGTTTTTTCTGTGATTCCGTCGTGGCCTACATCCTTCCATCCCGCTCGGCAGTGCCAGAACGGGGTAGGAGTGCTGGATCAGCTGGTCTACCTCTATCTATACTGCGCGCCCACCGCCGCTGAACCGAAGGTTGAGGGGGAGGGTTGGGGTTTACACAGGGCAGCCGCACCGCTGCAGCCTCAGCCCTTGCGGCACTATTTTTAAATGTAAAACCCCCCACTATTCTAATGGGTGCAGGGGATAGCATGATTGGCCTCGCCCCCCCCCCCCAAGCAGCCTGGCCCCATAGCAGCTGCACCCAGCACCCTCCATAGTTACGCCACTGCCCAGAGGCGGAACTACCATTGGTGCAGCAGGTGCATTGCACCGGGACCCCTGAAGACTAAGGGGCCCACTTCTGCCACCCACTGCTATGTGGCATATTGTGAACTTGGTTTGGAGTGGAAGAGGAGGGCCCAAAAATGTAGTTTTGCACCTGGGCCAACCACTCGTAAGTTCCGACACTGCCACTGCCTACAGGCAACACACCTCTGTTGTGGACAACACATTAGAATACTGAAAAGGTGCCATATCAGATTCACTTTTATCTTTTGTTGATTGCAGAATTGTCTGATTTAATTGGGGCTTTTTATTACCTTAAATTAAATTAACTGTATTATTCTGCAGAGACTTGGCAGCAAGCGCAGTAATGTAAAAGGTTGGCAGCAATGTATTTTTAATATAATTTGTAGTACATTTAAAGGAGAAATGCAAGCAAGTACACAATAGGAAGTGTGTTATATACTCATTTTTATTTATGTCTATGGGCTGAATGTGAGTTGGTTTAATCCATGTGCAAAGTTGCTTGCTACCATAATGCACTGCAAGGCGTGCAGATACATTTATTTTTCTTGCATATAGGTTGAGTACTGGCTGCTTATGTACAGTATATCGCCCACAAATGCTGGAGTTTTTACATGATTACGACTAAGATATGCATGATAATAATATTGTTAACATTATCATGTATATTGTCTGTTGTATACCAACTATAAGGTTAATGATGTTCAATCTCACAGGTTGTTGATGATCCACCCTGTCCTGTGAACATGCAGTGATATCTGACTATATTGTCAACAACTACTTGTTTAGAGGGGGCTGGGTGACATCTCTGAACGATATCGTTAATGATATTGTTCAGTGCAGAAAATCGCTGGAAAACACTAACAATATTGCTTATTGAGCATATCATATACTAAGGATCGATTTCTGGGATTTCATTTTCCCCCAGAAATCATTCTAAAATCAATATATACCAACAAAAGGGTACATTTACTAAAGCATCTCAAAGTGAACACTGGGTCTGTCGCCCATAGAAACCAATCAGATTCTATCCATCTTTTATGTATTGTATCCTAGAATGTGATAGTCAGAATCTGATTGTTGCTATGGGCAACTGCACCATTCTTTAAATAAATGTACTACTACTACTACATTTGGGATGAGCTGGAATGGAGATTGCGAACCAGGCTTTCCCATCCAGCATCAGTGCCTGATGTCATAAATTCTCAGAATGAATGGGCACACATTACCACAGAAACACTCCAAAATGTTGTGGAAAGCCTTCCCAGAAAAGAGGAAGCTGTTATAACTGGAAAAGGGGATCAATTCACAGTCATAGAAACATAGAATGTGACGGCAGATAAGAACCACTTGGCCCATCTAGTCTGCCCCTCTTTTAAACATGTTACCTCAAACCATATTTTATCCTTATTTTTTTTGGAGGATATCAATATGCCTATCCCAAGCATGTTTAAATGCAGTCCTATGCATAGGTAACCTAGGCAAATGCCTGGGGCATTTGGAATGGCAAGGGACATTCAAAGCCTAGGGCCATCAGAGGTTTGTGGCGCTTGGCTATAGCATACTGTAATAAGAGCATACTTCTCCAAACATCGCACATTTAGTGCTTAGTCTTCACCTTCCCTGCTCACAAACCCCTGGCCACCCAGGCATCACTGGATTACCACATGGGCTTCCCAGTCACCCAGAGCTCCACCCCCTGGCTCTGCAAAGCTCCGTGGTTGGTCAGTCGAAACTGTGGTCACCTGAAACTCTACTCCTGGTCACCTGCTAAGCAGCTCCTCCCCCTGTCCTTTGAAATAAGTCTACAGTGGGTAAGTTACCTGGCCTGGGCATGCTGAGCTCTGTCTGCTTGCCCTATGGTTTGGCGCAAGTCATCAATAGAGTTGCAATGCAGTAGCTTTATTTCTGTTTTAGCCTCCAAGTCAAATAGGAAAAGTGAAAATGCTGAGATTACATCTAATTAACTCTAACTTGCATGTAGAGTGCACATTTCTAATTTTATGTGCTCAGTAGTCCAGAAATTAATATATTTCACAAAAGAAAATGGATGTAATTATGCAAATGTTTTTAACAAAGTCTTAATTCTCCAGAACCATAAAATACCACCAGGAGATATGGAAAAAATAGTTCTTGTAGTACCACTTGGGAACAGCTGGGGGTGATGTATACATTTTTACAGTTTCTTTCTTGTGTTTTTTAGTAGGTTTATTGACTATGTGGGCCACAGGTAGCATAATGTAAAAATACAAGGCCGATGTTTTCTCTTTGCATGTGCATGCGCAGGGTGCGTGCAGCCTTGGCAAACAAACTGTTCACTGGGTTCACCAATCCTTGCGAGCAGAGGAGGGGGGTTGCGGGGGGCGGCGGGGCGACCCATCACCATATGGGAATGCCCAGCGTTTCATGTGCGTTCCCATGAGAACTCTGGGTGTTCTCAAGCTAATGGGCCAATGACGTGGGTGCATGCAGATCTAAGGTTGCTCAAATGATGTGGGTGTTCTTCTGCAGGCTGCAAATGGATGTTTATGTAAAATATCCATTCGCAGGCAGTGCGAACATACGGGCCTTGCAAATGGTGGGCCAGCGTTCCACGATTCGCAAGACGGGATCTTGTTGACTCGCAAGGATGCGAATTTGCATCCGAGTGAATCAACCAGAATAACCCCCTATATGCCTGCAGTTGTATGCCATGATAGTGTTCAAGACTATGAGGGGTGATTTATCAGAGAGGCTGCACGGGTGCTCGTCACCCGTGCCAGG